>NW_027507791.1:74717734-74725234 GCF_037356315.1 Lithobates pipiens | reverse complement strand
TGTCCACACCGGGGATACAGGAGGCCATCCCATTGGATATGACAGACTATTGGTCCACTAACATTGACACCACAGCAGCGGGCCCCACGTGGGATGCCTTTAAGGCGGTTTTGCGTGGATCGTACATATCCCGCATTAAACATCATAGACGAGCAGGGAGGGCCCAACAAATGGAACTTGAACGTTCCCTTGAGGAGGCTAGACATAGGCATACGCTAAACCCGACAGACTACTCGAGGTGAGCTGACGAATGCCCATAAGATGTTGCAGTTACATCTTGTAGACACGACTAAAATACAACAACTACATTTGACAGCAAAACTACATCAACACGGGGGGAAGAATGGGAGGCTTCTAGCCTTTCTTGCCCATACGGTCTATTTGGATAGTTCCATCTCTGCCATACAACTGACCGATGGCTCCACTACCGAGGATCCTGTAGCTATAAATCAGGAATTTACCTCATACTACAGTAGACTATATGACGATCCGGCGCCCCCCCTCGGAGGCTACATTTAGGGGTTTCTTCTCGTCATTGGTGTTCCCTGGCCTGGAGGACGCTCAGCGGGACCTCCTGGAACAGGAAATCACTCTTGAGGAGGTGGAAACAGCGATAGGTTCCCTACCGCAATCGAAGGCTCCTGGCCTGGATGGTATCCCTTCGGCATGGTATCAGGCCTACACTGAATTGATTAGCTCCTAAACTACTCATTTACCGAGCGTCCCTGAACGTGGGATCTCTTCCTGATTCCATGAATGAGGCTCTGATAGTGGTTTTGCCCAAGCCGGGCAAAAACAAACTGTTATGCGAGTCCTACCGTCCCATTTCCCTCCTCAATAATGACGCAAACATTTTGGCCAAGATCTTAGCTCTTCGATTGCAAAAAGTCATACTTACTTTGATATTGCCAGTTCAGGCTGGTTTTATGCCTGGACGTAGCACATTTGACAATATACGCAGATTATATCTACATATCCATAGAGCATGCAGGGATAAACATAGTAGCCTGGTGTTGTCCTTAGACGTGTTAAAGGCTTTTGATACGGTGCGTTGGTCATTCCTGTGGGAGACAATGGCTAACATGGGCTTTGGCCCACAATTTACAAAATGGGTCCGCCTGCTGTATGCTAAACCGAGTGCGAGGGTGCGAACCAATAGAGATGTCTCCATTTCGGTTACTTAGAGGGACTAGACAAGGATTTCCCCTGTCCCCACTCCTGTTCGCCATCGCCATAGAGCCCTTGGCTCTAGCGGTGCGGCAGGCGTTGGGGATAGGGGGCATCCGACTCGGGATGCTGGAGGAAAAGATATCTTTGTATGCAGATGATGCCTTGATTTTATTTAGATGGTAAGGAAAGCTTTCAGTGGCCTCATGCAGGTGGTAGAAGAGTTTGGGGATGTGTCTGGTCTGAGGGTTGGTTGGGATAAGTCAATAGCTTTTCCCATTGGCCCTCACTGCTCCTATGATTACCTGAACACTTCTAAACTTCAGACGTCCCAGACAAGTATTTGGGCATTCAGATTCATAACAAGCTCCCCAAATACGAAGACTTAAATATTGCCCCCATTACAAAGCAGATGGTTGACAAACTCCAAACACGGGCAACTCTCCCTCTCAACTTAATAGGGACGCATCAACGTCTTTTAAAATGATATTTCTCCCTAAATTTTTATATTGTTTTCGAGCTGCTCCGGTTTATCTCCCTAAAACTTTATTTCTGAAAATAGTCTATTGTGTCCGCCTTTATCTGGCAAAATTCCCACCTGCGGATTGCCAAGCCATCTTTGCAATCCTCCAAATCGAAAGGAGGCCTGGCCCACCTAAATTTATGCAATTACTTCCTTGCCTCCCAACTTACCTATGTATATGATTGGCTGCATTCCAGCCCTCAGACCCCTTCCGCCACTCTCATGTCAATCCTACATGCACCGTTTGACACAGTCAATGACGTACTGCATAGGGCACTATATTCGAAGTGCTCTAGGTTTTCCCCTATGGAGGTGGGTTTACTGGTCTGGAGAGAGGGAGAGAAGCTGCTTTCAATTGCCACCCCTGGCAGGTCACCGCACTCCACTATGGAACAATCCCAGTCTGCCTGAACTATGCGGGCATCCAGACTCCCAATGGTGGACCAGGCTGCATATACTGCGTTTTGTCCCATATCATTAAGGGAAATGTATCTGAATCCTTTGAAAATTTACGGGGTACTTTTATGATCATAAATTTTTCGATAAGTACCTACTTCTTAGACATGCCATCCGGGCGCAGTTTGGCTCCCTGACCATAGAGCTTCAGGAGTCTCCTATGGAGGACCTGATGTCCTACCCTGATCTTGCTAAACAGGTTACAACTTTCTATGGTCGCCTCTCCAGGGTAGGGGCAGACCCATTTCACAATTCTTTTGTGAAATGGAAACGATTGATACCTGACCTGTCGGAGGAGGGGTCGGAGGAAACTACTGAAACCTGTTTTCAGGATATTATCAGCACTTCCGATCAATATGTGCAATTTAAGTTTATTCATCAGTTGCATTATACTCTGGCTAGACTGGCTAGAATGGGTCTGAGAAATGAGGCCTTGTGCCCTAGATGTACATTCGATAAGGCTGATTTATATCATATGTTTTGGAGTTGTCCTAGACTGGATTCATACTGGAAGGACCTGTCTAATTTTTTTGATGATCATCTTGCTCTCCCGGTGCCCCTAACCCCTGAGGTGGGGCTGCTGGGTATACTGAATAACTTCACACACAGGACATCAGCTCGGACTTTACTACGTACCATTTTATTTTATGCACGTAAAGTGATCTTATTGCCCTGGAAAGAGAGTGCCCCTCCAAGGATTTAATCCCTATACGGTATTATTAATGGTGAACTCCCCAAATTTAAAATTGTGTATAAAAATAGAGCCTGTTTGAAAAAGTTCCATAAGGTGTGGCAGCCGTGCATGGATGTCTCTGGGTCTTTCTGGGGGACGGTACTATCCTCGCAAGTCCCCTAGGCAGGGCTGTGGCCAGGGCCTCGGGTACTGTAGAATGTGATGCTGGGTATAGGGGGAGGGGGCGAATTATGGTGGTAGTCAGAAATTATATGACCTTACGAAGCTGCTATTTACGTTAAAAATGACACTGTGCAGTGGGACGGTGACTTGTGTGGATGGGTTGTGTGTGTGTTGGGATGCCTGCTTGTCTTTTTGTCTCTGTTTTGTTGGGGTTTTTCTGTGTTTTTGTGTAACTTTTTTTGTTTACTCCAGTGGTGCGTCTCCACCGTATATTTTTTTTTTTTTTTTTTTTTTTTTTAGGGTGTTCCGCCATAGTTTTTGCACTAATAACGGTGTAGGCAAGAATGGTTAAGACAATGTTCCTAAGGTATTAGTGATGCACCGAAATTTCGGCCGCCGAAACATATCGGCCGAAAATGCCCTTTTCGGCAGTTTGCCGAAAGAGAAAAACGGCTGATAATGGAGCCGAAAATGGGGCGTGGCCTGGGTGGGGGCAGGGCTCCGCCCCTGGTGACGCCCATCATGGGGGGTGTATAGCGCAGGAGAGCCGCCTCCGCCTCCTGTTTGATCACAGCGCCGGGAACATCACAGCTTTCATTTCAAAAGCTGTGTGTTCCCGGCCGCGTGCCGTCACACACAGCCCCTCCCCCTTGTCCGGGCACTTAGACAGATCATCCGCAAGATTGGACCGATGATTTGTCTATCAAAGTGCCCGGACAAGGGGGAGGGGCTGCGTGTGACGGCGCGTGGCCGGGAACACACAGCTATTGAAATGAAAGCTGTGATGTTCCCGGCGCTGTGATCAAACAGGCGGCGGAGGCGGCTCTCTTCCCTGCACACAGTGCACAGGCTGGCTGCAATGGGGCACACAGGCTGCAATGGGGCACACAGGCTGCAATGGGGCACACTGGCTGCAATCCCCAGTCTCTGGCCACCTCCTGTACCGTGTCCCCAGTCTCTGGCCACCTCCTGTACCGTGTCCCCAGTCTCTGGCCACCTCCTGTACCGTGTCCCCAGTCTCTGGCCACCTCCTGTACCGTGTCCCCAGTCTCTGGCCACCTCCTGTACCGTGTCCCCAGTCTCTGGCCACCTCCTGTACCGTGTCCCCAGTCTCTGGCCACCTCCTGTACCGTGTCCCCAGTCTCTGGCCACCTCCTGTACCGTGTCCCCAGTCTCTGGCCACCTCCTGTACCGTGTCCCCAGTCTCTGGCCACCTCCTGTACCGTGTCCCAGTCTCTGGCCACCTCCTGTACCGTGTCCCCAGTCTCTGGCCACCTCCTGTACCGTGTCCCCAGTCTCTGGCCACCTCCTGTACCGTGTCCCCAGTCTCTGGCCACCTCCTGTACCGTGTCCCCAGTCTCTGGCCACCTCCTGTACCGTGTCCCCAGTCTCTGGCCACCTCCTGTACCGTGTCCCCAGTCTCTGGCCACCTCCTGTACCGTGTCCCCAGTCTCTGGCCACCTCCTGTACCGTGTCCCCAGTCTCTGGCCACCTCCTGTACCGTGTCCCCAGTCTCTGGCCACCTCCTGTACCGTGTCCCCAGTCTCTGGCCACCTCCTGTACCGTGTCCCCAGTCTCTGGCCACCTCCTGTACCGTGTCCCCAGTCTCTGGCCACCTCCTGTACCGTGTCCCCAGTCTCTGGCCACCTCCTGTACCGTGTCCCCAGTCTCTGGCCACCTCCTGTACCGTGTCCCCAGTCTCTGGCCACCTCCTGTACCGTGTCCCCAGTCTCTGGCCACCTCCTGTACCGTGTCCCCAGTCTCTGGCCACCTCCTGTACCGTGTCCCCAGTCTCTGGCCACCTCCTGTACCGTGTCCCCAGTCTCTGGCCACCTCCTGTACCGTGTCCCCAGTCTCTGGCCACCTCCTGTACCGTGTCCCCAGTCTCTGGCCACCTCCTGTACCGTGTCCCCAGTCTCTGGCCACCTCCTGTACCGTGTCCCCAGTCTCTGGCCACCTCCTGTACCGTGTCCCCAGTCTCTGGCCACCTCCTGTACCGTGTCCCCAGTCTCTGGCCACCTCCTGTACCGTGTCCCCAGTCTCTGGCCACCTCCTGTACCGTGTCCCCAGTCTCTGGCCACCTCCTGTACCGTGTCCCCAGTCTCTGGCCACCTCCTGTACCGTGTCCCCAGTCTCTGGCCACCTCCTGTACCGTGTTCCCAGTCTCTGGCCACCTCCTGTACCGTGTCCCCAGTCTCTGGCCACCTCCCAGTACCACGTCCCCAGTCTCTGGCCACCTCCCTTACCACGTCCCCAGTCTCTGGCCACCTCCTGTATAAAATATTTTTTAAAAACAATCATTTTCGGTATCGGTGCTGTTTCGTTTTTCGGCCTAGTTTTGTGCATCCCTATAAGGTATATATGGGAAAACAAGAAACCAAGAACACAGCTCTTGATACTGAGTAGAGATAAAGCGTGGGGGGGGGGGGGGGGGGGGTTGGTGGTTAGAGTATGTGATATATTTTATAGACAAGTAAAATGGGAATAGAATTCAGCTTTGATATCGCTAAATGGGACAATTTTTTTATTTTTTAACCGGGTAATGAAGTGCATTTTGGAAAATGGATAAAGAACGCACAATTAAAAGATCTCATTAAAAAAGGGAAAATACAAGTATATCAAGAATTAAATCCCAAAAGGTATCTGGATTTGAATGAATAGAGGCATTTGCAGTTAAAGCACTTTGTGTCTACACTATTGCAAGCAATTAGATCTGAAAAGAACCTAAATGCAATAGAAAAACTTTGTAACTGGCAAACAAATTTAAAACCGTGTATCACAGATATATAAAATTCTTAGGACCCTACAGAGGCGGGGAATGCCATTGGGAAATGGGGGGAAAAAGTTGATCACAATTAAAGGAGCAACAAAAAAAAGTATTGAGAGGCAGTATACAGTTTTGCGGTGGACATAAACACAATAGGGATTAATTACAAATGTCTCAAGATTTTAAATAACACCCACAAAGGCACAAAAGTATCAGCCAGAGAAATCCTCATTGTGTTGGAGAGGTTGTGGCAAGAGGGGTACTATGTGCCATCTATGGTGGGAATGCCCCAAGATGTAGGAATTTTGGCAGGAGTTGCAAGTAAATATAATAGAAATCATGGGACTGGAGATTCCAGATGAACCATGGTATTGCTCATTCCATAACACAAAGATTACAAAAAATAAAAATATAAGACCATAATAGTGCCCTATTTAATAAACACAAAGGAATGATACCAAAAAATTGTCAGGGTAAAGAGACCTATGATAAGGGATATGGTATAAAACAGGGGTGTCCAAACTTTTTTCAAAGAGGGCCAGATTCGATGAAGTGAACATGTGTGAGGGCCGACCATTTTGCCTGACATTCTTTGAACCATTAAAATTCGGTCATTCGAGCACTCATACACTGCCCAACAAGAATTCTCGTGCCTTTGTCGCGCTCGTTTGCCTGACACACAGACGAATGCTCTGTTCTTTGGGGGTACCGTTAAGTCTTAATGGTACCCCACACATTGGAAACATGGGGTGCTTTTGGTGCAGCGCAATAAAAAAAAAAAAAAAAGCTCTGGGACTTCTTTCCCTGCATTTTTGTGGGTATGGAAGCCCATTGAAATGCATGGGCTGCCCTACACACAGCATGCAGCCATGCAGATGTGAACCAAGGGCTTATTGGAGGGGCAGTAAAACTACATGGTTAAGCTGTTTTTACCACCCCCAACTTCTCCCCCTTTAGCTGCAGAGGGAGCAGCTGGGGGTGTACACATGCTGTGGCTGCAGCTGGAGGTATGCTCAGGGTGAATGGGCCTGCACTGCAACTACCCCGCAACTGTGTAGACTGCACAGTTGCGGTATAGTGATGCTACATTTACGGGCTTAAAACAGGTGGTGAGGAGGCAACATAATGCCTCTTTACCACCTTTCAAATGCCTCTGAAAAGCAATCTGTATATGGATTGCTTTTCAGAGGAGCAGCAATCCTGGCTGCTATCACACACACAAGCACCACAAAAGCAGTTCTGATGGTACAAGAATGGGGGGGGGGGGGTCTGGATTAAAAGTAACACACATGCATACACATACACACAGACATACACACATACAGACACATGCATATACTTGCATACATACAGACACATGCGCACACACACACATACAGACACATGCACACACATACATACATACACGCACATACATACATGCACATACAGACATACATACACACACACACGCACACGCACACGCACACACACACGCACACAGATACATACAGACACACATGCTGCACACACATACAAACACACGCACATACATACAGACACACATGCACATACGCATACATACAGACATACATGGACACACACACACATGCAATCATACATGCACAGACACACACACACATGCACATACAGACACACATACACACACACACACATACATACATACATACAGACAGACATGCACACACACACATAGACACACATGCACACATATACATACAGACACACATA
>NW_027507791.1:74352734-74712734 GCF_037356315.1 Lithobates pipiens | reverse complement strand
TTCTCGGTGGCTGCAGAGGAGCAAGAAGTTGTGAGGGAGCACAGATGCGAGCCCCTTTATGGGGGCCTGTGCTTTGCAGAGACACTGTTGCTTTGTCCTGCATGGGCATTATGACCGCCTCTTTAATACTTCTTGTATATTGCAATGACGACTGAGAAGTGAATATTACTTTCTGTATGAGTTTACCTGAGCAAAATTACCTGCACGTATACTGTTATGGAAACGTGAATCCCTGGCCTGCAGAATCAGAAGTTTGCATTAAGGTGTTCAGAACACCCGGATGCTTTTGTTCAGATGATTAAGAGCAGAGTGACCTCTTGTACCTAAAGCAGTGCTAGGATGAAGAGCAATAGTTCTAGATGGGTAGTTTGTGACCTCTGCATGTATTTGCATAGTAATATGTACTGCATCACTTTACTGCTTAATGTTGACCATTGTTTGTTACACCATTTAGAACAAAGATGAAAATGACAAGGATGAAAAGAGAGAGGAGGAAAAGCAAAAAGCAAAGGGACGAGGCCGTCCTCCTTTAAAGTCGCAGCTTCAATCCAATGTAACTTGTACTGTTCCTAAGACTCCGAATAGTGAAGGCAAGGCATCTGGCACAAACACAAAGAATAACACGCTTGACAATTCTTCCTTGTCAAATGGATTGGAAGGTAATTGGAAGTTTATAATCTAACGTTCCTGTTACTTGCATAAACACTAGGAGAAATTTTAGTAGGAAGCAAATTAACCTGCCAGTTTGTTTTTTGGATTGTGGGAGGAAACTAGCACACCCAAAGAAAACCACACACAGGCCTGCTGCTGTTACTATTCCATAATGAATTCAAATTGTGATGTTTATTTTACAATACAAGATATTTTACTTCAAGGCAGACTGACCCTTAGTACTTTTAGAATCATGCAAGTGTCTGGTTTGTATTGCTTAAATGTATAGTACGTTTGTTATTACAAAAAAGCTCTATATGGAAAACCACGCATACAGCTTCGACTTCTTTATCTCTCTAAAAAAAAAATTTAAAAAAATAAAAGCTCTGTAGTCAACAAACTTTTTATAGTAAAAACACCAGCCATTTAATTAATGCCATTGAAATACATATTTGCAACTTTTTTTTTTTTTCCTGTCAAAGGATATATCATTTTTGTTCAGTCTTGTGGTTCAGTGTGGCAGAAATGCATAAATCATAAGAGTGGCTGAACAAAACGGGTAAAACTGCAAGAATGCATGTTTAGCTATTTGCATGGAGTTCCACTTTAGGTATAGAAGTTTGCAATGTTGGCTTATCCAAAGTGGCAGACGAAGCATTGGTTGGACTAGGGTTCCTTTTGAGTTGTATCCTTTAAGGACCTATAACACAAAAAAGTAATATTGTAAAGACTAATACTAATGCTTTGCAAACTTTAGGAACAGTTCGGCGGAGAACGAGGAGGAGTTCTGGATTGTACGACTCGGATAGATGCTCTAATGGTGAGTAAAAACATTATCCCAATGAAATGGCACTGGGTTCCTGCCATTAAATCGGTAGTGAACCGCCGGCAATGTATTTATATGTTTTAACCTGTAAGGCAAAGTTTTATAATGCGCTAGTTTGCTTTGCATACTAGCATATTATGTGAAACTTGCCTTTTAACAAAGCCCTTCCAGTGGCGAGCTGTCACCGCTGCCAGGGCTTTCATCTTCACCTGTTCTTTCTTCCGGGTTCACGTACTCCGGTTGTGTGAGTGGCCGGAGCCGTGATTACGTCACTGCCATTTACAGTCCAGGAATGAAGGAACGGCCCGGGTGGCCGTTCCTTCAGAGCGCATGCACCCATCGGTGCTGTCACCGGCTGCATGTATAATGGACATCTCCTAAACTGTGCACGTTTAGGAGATATTTACAGTACCTATACGTAAGCTTTATTAGAGGTAAAATTCATGTATGGGAGTTTACTCCCACTTTAACTGTATCCTTTATTAGAGGGTGGCATAAGACCCCAGAAATACCAAGGGGTCCAATTATATTGAGAGCACTATCCACTCTCAATATACAGTCTGTGTTTATTCCATACTGTACCTGCCTGTTCATAAAATGCGGGCTTTTGGTATCCTATGGAATGTTCTCTGCTTAACACTGCAAACACTGTGATAGGATATGCCCACTGTGATGGGCAAAGCTATTTATTTACATACCAGTGTTGAGGACAGTTAAGACAGGGTCACCTTGTATCTTTGACCATTACTGTAAAAACAGAGCTGTGTTTGGAATGTGGTAATTTCACAAGGCAATTTTTTTTTTTAATTTGGTGCTAAAATTTAAACGCAGAACCACTGGTTGTACACTTTTTAAGTTGCAAGGTAATCAGGTGCTTCCTCCCACCTATTCTGCACAAAGCTTTGTTACAGGACAATCTGCACCTGGGTACACCTTCTGAACACGCTTATCACCCTCTCGCTACTCTGTCTGCTTCAGATTCTTTTTTAGGCACACAATGTGTCCTGCCTGACAGAAGTAGAATTTTCTACATCTTTGTCACAATTCATTGGACAGATTATGGCCTTAATACACCCACATTTGTCCAGGGCTCATAAATGCCACACCTTCTCCTACTTCTGTTTCTGTACCAGAGTCAGATCCGATGAGCTTGTCCTAGAGGACACAGAACAGAATTTTGATGGAACTTGGAGTGCAGCCATTTCTTCAGTGTTGATCGTATGCAGAGGCGAGCACCTGTGATATCATTAGGCTTCCGGTCTCACCTGGAGCAGCGAGTTCTTATTTGTTTGGAGACACAGAAGGGACTGAGGATATTCAGTCAGTATTAGAGGGCTTTCCTTAAAGCTGAGCTCCACCCAAAAGGGGCAGCTCTGCTTGTCTGCCTGGTTTTGACCGCTGTTCTGCCGTATAGTGTCCGGCCATCAAATAGTGTCCGCCCCGTACTGCACATGCGCAGTACAGAGCAGACGAAGCTTTGGAAAATCTCCGAAGCTGAACAGCGCCTGCGCCATGAGTGGAGGTGGTAGCCCCACCATCCAAGCGGACATAAGGTTGTGAATATTAAAGGGCCCCTCGCGGGGGAGCTTCGCTCGCCACGCTTCGGGCTCGGCCTCGCTGCGCTCGGATCTTTTTTTATTCCTACTCTATGCCCACTTGGATGGTGGGGCTAGAACCTGGACTCACGGCGCAGGCGCCGTTCATCCTCGGCAATTTTCAGAATCTGTGTTGCTGTGTACTGCGCATTCGCAGTACGCAGCGGACACTATCGGATGGAGGACGTTATATGACAAGACACCGGTACCCGCTCCCACTTCAGGCTGAGGTTGCCGCTGCCCCCTCCTCCTCCTCCTCCTCCTCCTCCTCCTCCCCCCCCCCCCACAGAAGTCCTATTCACAGAGCGTAGCTCACTTCGTGCATGCGCAGTAGAGAAATGTCCGGTTTCCCTTAGTGGAGATGGCGGAGCAGTACTGATAGCAGAGTTAAAAAAAAAAAAAAAAATGGCTCGGTGCTGACACTATCCCTGGACAGGTAAGTGCCCTAACATTGAAAATCAGCAGCTACAGTATACAGAGTATTTGTAGCTATTGAATTGTATTTTTTTTTTCTGAAGGAGCTTGGAGCTCCTCTTTAAGATTTTTCTACTTCCAACGTCGGTATGATGCAGAGGGAGTTTAATATAGCATGTTTGCAAACTTTTTTTTTTTCTTTGGAAAATAATTTTTATCATGCTTGCTAACTTTGAAAAACGAATTTCTCTGCCTCTGTCTGCAAAAGCCTTGACTTTGTACATTCTGACTCTTCTCCGTCTCACCATGCCCCATTCATGAATAGATAAAATGTGCAGTCTACAATTGGGTCATTCCTGAAAGGCACTCTCCCCAAAATGTTTGAATAACAATATCCAGTGAGAAAAGAGTTTGCAAAGAAGTGGGCTATTCCTATAATTGATCCTGCCATCTAGGTCTTAAAGTGGTTGTATACTAAATTTTTTAACTTTTACCTACAGGAAAGCCTATAATAAGGCTTACCTGTAGGTAAAAAAAATATCTCCTAAACCTGTACGGTTTAGGAGATATTCCCCTCGGTATGCGCCACTGACTGCAGCGGCGCATGCGCACAAGGGGATTCTCGGCCTGAAAATCCGGCAGTGGCCGACCGGCCGGAATGAAATCTCCCGCGCGCATGCGCGGGAGTGACGACATTGCGGCTCTGGCCACTCACAGCGCCGGAGCCGCGATACCCGGAAGAAACGCCGAGGGAGCATGTCGGCTCCCTCAGCGTCGATCGGGCCAGATGTCGGGGCCTCGTTGTAAGGTACGTATTTCATAATGAGCTAGTATGCGGTGCATACTAGCTCATTATGTCTTTTGCTTTGCAGGTGTTAACAAAAAATAATAATAATTTGCGGGTTTACTAACGCTTTAAATATTGTACTATACCTATTGAAGATGTTCCTTTTTTCAAAGGTTCTGCAGATAGAAAGTTTGAAACATGGATTTAATTGACAGAATCAGGAGCCAAAGGCTCCTGCTGCTCTCACGGAGTCCAGTGAGGAGGGAGAGCAATAGAGCAGTGCCACTGCTCTCGAGCACAGATCTAGATAGTAGTTGAGGGTGGGCCTGGGGGGAGTTGAACACAAGTTGTTGTGTTTTTTTTTTTTTTTTTTTTTTACAATAATGCAGGGAATGCATTAAGGTAAAAACCCTGAGCCTACAACCACTTTAATCTTGCAGGTCCAGCCCTGCAGCCAGCTCTCACTGCAGTTTCAGCATCTGCAATTTGCAGCTAACTAGTCTAAGACCATGAACAAACAACATGACAGGATTGTGCTTTTTTACAGATCAATTTCAGCAATTGCCTTCTCTCCTGTTTTTCTTTGTGTGGATTCCCTAAAACATGTCGTGAGACAAATCTCTAGAATGGCTCTAATATTCAGTCACATTTTGCAGAATCTTGTGGCTTAAAGCTTGGACAGCTGAAGCTGCCTGTAAAAGAGCACCTCACCAAGGACGATGCCTGTTTGGTGAGGCACTTTACCAATTTATCAAAGACATTACCAAGAAAAGGAAGATTACAAAAACCTCTTCCTCGGAACCCCACAAAGCCTTCACCAAAGCCACAATGAAGGGGCATCCTCAGTTCTAAAACCTGGGTTGGGGGGCTGCGGGCTTTTACAGTTTGCTTCTCTTTGGGTCACAGACATACCAGACTTATGGGCCTGTTGGCATGTTAGTGTAATGGAAAAAGACACTTTCCTTCAATATACCCATGTTCCTTTCCAACCAAGCAAGAACTTCCTTATCTTGGTGGATCTCCACCCCAAGCGTAACATTAGGGAAGTCCTTCCTCCCTTACCACTGAAAAGTCCATGGAACATGGTTTAGAGAGGAAACTAAGCTCCCCATCCAACATACTTAAGGTCAGAGCAGTTAGGTTGTCCCTGCAGAACTAAAACACCCTTTCTGAATGGATGCCCAATTTAGGTGCAATCACAGTGCCACCCTGGTGGCATTAATAAACTATCAAGGGGGGACAAGGAGCCTGGCTGTCATCCATAGAAGACCAGATACATTTTCTGTGGTCCACATACCAGGAGTGGACAGTTGGCAGGAGACTTATCTCCACCATTGCGACTTGGACCGGGGGAATTGTCTCTTCAAGCAGATGTTTTTCTGGTATGCCAAAAATTGGAGATTCTAGATGTGGGCATCGTAGTCTCTTGATTCAACAACAAGCATACCCCTGTCTGTTGCCAGAATCAAGGATCCTGTAGCCCTGGCTTTGAATGCTCTAAAAAATCGCCTGGTCTCAATTCAGTCTAATTTATTCCTTCCCTCCTGTATGAATTCTGCCTCAATTTCTTCTCAAAACGGAACAAGAGAGAAGTGGTAAACTAAACTGGCCCAAAAGAACCTGGTACAAAGTCAGTCTGTGATTCCTACCCTGTTAAAGCAAAAAAAAGCTTATTTTGGGAAGATCTATTATTGTATCTTGAAATCTAATTTTTCCTGGTACGAACAGTCATTTCAGTCACAGATTACGCTGTGCCTCACATTCTGGCCTTTCTGTAAATCTGGCAACAGGTCTTGACCAGAACTGAGCTAGAAGTACCCCCCATAACGGCAGGTTCTCCTTGATGGGTTCAAAGGCCTTATGCATCCTCATTTCAAAGGCTTCTAGCTTCACATAAGTTTGTAAAAAAAATAAAAATAAACTGGAACCTTAATTTTGGTTCTCACTTCCTTGCAGAAACCACCCTTTGAACCCATCAAGGATATCCCTGCTGGTGGTTCTTGCTGACAAAGTAGCATTTTTGCTAGTGATCGTGTCTGTCAGAGCTGTTTCTGAACTGGCGGCCTTGTAAAGAGCCTTTCCTGATGCTTCATAATGACCAGGTGGTTTTACACCCTAAGACCATCCTTTCTTCTGAAAGTGGTTTCCGAATTTCACCTCAGTGAGGATGTTGGATGCTTAGGAGCAGAGCACAAAAATAACAGTACAAAGAAATGGCCTCTACCTTACCTAGATGTTGTCACGCCCATTAGAGAATACCTCAAAGCTACTGCTTCCATCAGACAACTAGATTCCCTGTTTGTTCCCTGCTTGGGACCTCCCTGTGGCATGGTGGATAATGTACTTGATTGCAAGAGCTTAGACTCTTAATCAACATCCTTCTCCACTGTCACACACCTATTCTACCAGATCAGTTAGTTTCCTGGACATTTTGGCAGCAATCTTTAGCCTAACTGAAAGGCCACCACTTGGTCTTCTGTTCATACAGTCTCAAAGTTTTAAAGTGTTTCTAAAGCCTCAAGTTTTTTTACCTTAATGCATTCTCTGCATAAAATCTCTTCATCACTTCTGCTGCATGACCCCTCCCCCCTTATTCTTGCCTGAGCATGATCCAATCCAGCGCTTGCCGCTGTTTACCTCCTCATTGGGCAGATTGATAGCAGCGGGATGGCTCCCACTCCTGTCAATCAGCAGCAGTGGGCCTTGAGCCCTCTCGAATGCCCTCATGGGAATCCCTTTTGCTATTGGAGGGCACCAGCAAGAGAGGAGGCGACAGGAGTGCCAGCGAGGCACCAGAGAAGTGGAGGATTGGGGCCGCTGTCTGCAATTCTATTGTACAGAGCAGGTAAGTATACAGATGTTTATTTAAAAAAATGTGTTCTGTACGGTACAGTTAAGATGAAATAATTTTTCATTTGCTTGTAAATACCATATCTTGCAGTACAGTATACAGGCCATCCACACTATCTTTCTTTGGTTTACTCTGCATTGCTTGCTGAAACCTGCAAGAAAAAAAATGCAGAAAACTGAGGATTCGCGGAGTGCAGTAGGGTTATAGGGGAGGTGCCCTCACAAACTTGCCAGGGTCCAATTGCCTGAAGGTTTGCACCTGTAGCCATAAGATATGAAACTTACTGGTACTTCAAAATTACTTGCCCCCCCCCCCCTTTTTTTGCATATTAGTTGTGTTGTGTGGGCTGTCTAAATGCAAGGAGTGCCTAATACAATTCCTCATTTTAATTACGTTTTTTTCTGATTGCAGACTCCTCTACATCTGATAGCGAGTCAGAAGAAAATACAGAAACCGTGCCTGAAAAAGAAGAGGAGCCTTTGCCGAATGTTGAAAAAGAATCTGAGCAAAAACCAGAGAGTCCACCTGAGAAGATCCCAGAGCCGGAGGTCGCCCAGGTCATTTGTCCTGTAAAGGAGCAGGAAAACAGTCCAATAAAACCAGCAGAAATGCTAAAGCAAGAAGTGGAAGAGAGTGAGCAAATCGTTCAGATTTACGGTAAGCAAACGGAACAATTTGAAGAAATAAAGAAAGATGCAGAAAACCTGCCAAAGCCTAAGGGTAGAAGAAGTAAAACAAAGGAGCCTTCTCCAGAGAACCTTAAAACTCCTCCGGCCCCTCAGGAAGATACTGTGTTAGAACCTAGGGAAGAACCTGAAACCTTAGACTTTGTTGCATTTGCTACACTGCAAAGTAAGGAATGTCCCCTTAGCCCGAAGGATGTGGATCTTCCGAACGACCCACTGACTAAGGAAAAGAAAGGGTTTAAGAGGAAACCAGTGGAGCAAACCTCTCCAGAGAAAAAGCCTCGCACAGAGTGTGACCTGGAGCTGCCTGTTATCACACCTGAGGAGAAACCCACAGAGATTTGTGAGACTCAGGAAAACTTTGATGCCATTAAGGAGGAAGAGTTACATAATGTAAATTATGAAATGCCCTCCTTAACGGCAGAGTTGGAGCACGTACAGAGCATAAGGACTGAGGGCTATGACGTGCAATTGAATGACATTACTGGAATGTCCCAAAAGGAAGAACAAGACGATGCCATGCCTATGATTGGCCCCGAGACTCTGGTTTGCCATGAAGTAGATTTGGATGATTTTGATGAAAAAGACAAGCTAGAGGATATTCCCATAGAGAAAGCAGAGCCTGAAACACAGACACTACTTGTCCCTACACTGCCACCTGCTGTCCAGACTCATAGCTACTCTGTAGCCTCTCCCCTTGCACTTAGCCATGATGAGTCTCACAGTATAAAGAGCGAGAGCGATATTACAATTGAAGTGGACAGTGTAGCTGAAGAATCGCAAGAAGGTCTTTGTGAAAGTGAGTCGGCAAATGGCTTTGAGGCCAGCACCACCTCCAGCAACTGCAGTATGACAGCACAACAAGAAGCAGAGCTGCGTGACAAAGGTATGTGTCTTAATATTTTCATGTCATTTTTCTGAGGTTCTTTACAGATATGTAATAATGATTTTAACCTGTGCTAGCTTTCCGTGTTATGCATTGCTGGCTTCTTGAAGCTAAACTAAACTTGGATGTGGTGTCCGAACTCTTGACCTAGTGTCGCAAGTATAAATTAAGTTTTTGCCTCCCAGACTGCTTCTGCCAAGCACTTGACAGGTCCATGTTCATCTTTTTCTTTAGCTATTGGATGTACTTTTCTGCATGTGCAATGGAGTTGCACCTTGTGGACGCTTGACTTCATTTCAGGCATCTTACAAATGCCAGGCATATACACTAATGTCTAGTAGGTAAAGGAGATTTCTTTGTCGTACATCACTGGACACAGAGCCACAGTAGTTAATATGTGCGTTATAGGCCACCTTGAGGTGATGGACACTGACACGCCCTAAATTAAAAAGTGCACTCCCTATATAACCCCTCCCACTGGTGGGCATTTTTTCGCCAGTGTCTAGGTGTTGGTCACGGAGTAAAGATGTGCTGAGCTGAGCTTCTCTGGAGCAATCCTTGCTGGGGCTAGCTATGCAGACGGATCCATTTTAAGGTGTCTTTCTGGCCGAATTGAATGGTACCCGGGCCTCATGTTCAAAGAAACAACGTTTTTGCTTTTGGATGCTTCTCTTTTGAGAGCTGGACCCCGGAATCCAGTACTTTTTGGTATTAAGGCCATAAAGTTTTTAGTGCCAGTGTGCTATTTATTACAGGTCCAGGATTGTGGGTTTCCTCTAGGATCCCCAGCTCCTGAAGGTTTAACAGAACCCACCGTGAAGGGTGAAGATTGGGTCTGTTGGTTTACCGTTGAAAACCCTGTGGTGGGAAAGGCAAGTGGAGTTTTCTAAGAATTTTTTTTAAATTTTCTTATGAATGTCTCTGTGTCTAAGTTCAGTAAAATATTGTCATCCCTATGTGTCACCACTGGGGGCTGTATTGAGCACTCGCCACCTCACGCTGAGAAAAACACGCTGTGTCAGGGAGCTGAGATGCTTCTTCCTCCAGCTGGACCTCCGGTAAGCTTGAGGGGGGGTTTCTCTCCCCGCTTATCGACCCCTGTGCTGACAGCGCTCTGTTTTCTTTGTTTTCTTACAGCCCCCACCCCCGGCCTTCCTGCTTCTACCTGTAGGTCCCAGAAGACCTGTAGTCTGCCGCTTGTGCGTGGGGGAAAAAAAGGCGTTCTTTTAAGAAAATGGGGAGGAGCCATAGGCAACGTGGTGGGGCAGGGCTTAGTGGTGTTGGCATCCTCAGACGCCCAACATGAGGAGGCAAGGTTTTAAAAGCACCTTTTTGTGTTACTGCAGGCTGTGGAGGGACACCAGAGCAAAAGGTGGCGTTTAAAAGGTTTGGTGACACAGGCATTTCCTTTGACACATTTTTGCTACTGCATCAGGCCAGGCATTAATAGCAGCAACTGTGCTGGACTATAGCTCAAGCAGCATATGTATTCCTTGTTGTAGTACCTCTGCTTTGTGCATCGGGCTATGGCAGAAGGAGGGTAAAAACACCTCAATAAAGGGCTCTAGGAAGACTTATTAGTCACACGGAAGCCTAGATCCATCTCAGTAAGATGGCATCCTCCCCTGAGAGTATTATGGCTGGTCAGGAGTGACAAGTGTTGCAGCTGCTCTTAAACACTGCAGGCCCTATGTATATTTCCAAGGAGGTTTTTTTCTTCAACCATTTTAAGCTTAAAGTAAAAGTGTGATGCTTTAATCGCATCCCAGAGTGGGACTAAGCCTAACAGGCTCTCCGTCCATGGCTCAGGACCCTCATACTGAGGAACAAGGAGCGAGAGATATCAGACTTTTCATGGTCCTAGAGAGAAACTCGCTATCTCCTCTTCTGAAGAACCTGATGTGAAGTATCAAGCTTGCAGGAAAGGTTGTTTACAGTTGCTCGCTGAATTTGTCCGCTCCACATTTTTACTGCCAGTAATGCAGTCAGTCAATGAGCCCACTTCTTTTTTGGGTTTACTAAAAGCCCCCCCCCCCCCCCCCCCCCCCCGGCAATTTGTTCATGCCTTTCCTATCCATTCATGTATTCTGAGTGAGAGCACCCAGATAGTTTTTTTTTTTTTTTTTTTTGTTCCCTCTGAAAAAGTTCTCAATACTTCCTTCTATGGAGGAAGGGTTTTATGGGGAGTTCCAGCAATTAACACTGCTATATCCTCTGTAATCAAAAACCTGACTTGTCCAGTAGACAATGCTCATATACTAAAGGGTCCCACAGATAAGATGTTCAAGTTCCTTTTAAAAAAATATATATATATATATATATTTCGCTCGCAGGTTAAGTCATTCAAACCTGCGCTGGCTTTCAGAGGCCTACGGCCACATCACCCTGAAAGCCCCCAATCTCATCTGATCATGGAAGCTAATAAGGGTCTGGCCTGGTTAGTACCTGCATGGGAGACCGCCTGGGAATTCCATGTGCTGCGGGCTTCTAGGACCAGCTTATAGAGGTATATAAGAGGTATGACGCTATGGAAGATTCTATTCTCCAGGCCTCACGGCTCATGCTAAGGCTGGTAAATGCAGCCGAAGCGCCATACAAAAAGTTCTTGGTTCGTTTACCTTTTTATGGTGAATGATTATTTGGAGACAGTCTGAATAAGTAGATCCAAATCCATTTCTAATGTCAAAAGTTCCCTTTTTTCTGGTAAAGAAGTTGAAGCACATTTAAAAGAAAAATACTTATTCTCCAGTTCCAGGGGCATCTGCCTCCAGGCGGTCTGCCTCCACCATTAGGATTCAAGAGGTAAACCTCAGGGTCAAGGGAGGACTTGGGGGAGATAACCCATAAAACAAAATACTAAAGCCTTATGAAAGGTTGCCCCTGCTCGTGGGGGGGGGGGAGGCTTCTACAGCTTTCAAGGGTCTGGCAGGAACAATGTCAGAGTTCTCTTCTCCTCGTTTTCTCAGATCAAAACGTTCCCAGAGATCTAGTGAAAAGAAGTCGCTTTTTCTAACTTTGGATCATCTTTTGTCTCAGAGTGATTTTTCAAACCTTTTTTATGGCTCCAAAGCTGTATGTCAGCTGTACTATGTCAGACCCATTTTAGATCTCAAAGATCTAAACCGGTTTTGATTATCCGTTCTTTTCGCATGCAGTCAATCTGATCAGTAGTCTCCGTCCTACAAGGGGGGCCGAGAACTACTGGCGTCAATCAACGTCAAGGATGCTTTTTTCCATGTACACTTTTTTTTTTTTTTTTTTTTTTTCTCCCGCTCACCAGAAATTTAAATTTTAAGGTAGAAAATCTTAATTTTCAGTTTGTAGCTCTGCCTTTCGGTCTGGCTACTCCACCTCCAGTGTTTACAAAGGTCCTGGCTCCTCCTTTAGGCAGGGTAATGGCTCAAAGTATAACAGTACTAGCCTATTTAGATCTTCTCTTCATAGACCAATTTGGTAGCCCGCTTAATCCAAACTTTAGTCACCACAGTTAGCTGCCTGGAATACCTAGGTTGGATTCTCAACCTAGAAAAATCCTCCTTAAATCCATCAAGGAGATTGCAGTGCTTTGGGCTGATAAAAAGGATGTTTTTTCCCCATGAAAGGATCAGTTCCATAAAGGAACTGATTAAGTTACTCAAGTCAAAGAAGAGTCCTTCTGTTCGGCTTTGCATTGATTTGTTGGGAAAGATGGTGGCTTCTTTCAAGGCTGTTCCTTATGTACGGTTTCATTTAAGACTGCTGCAAAACAGTATCCTGTCAACTGGAAACAAGAAGGCCCAAGCTATAGGCTTTGTAATGCGTTTATCTCCCAATATGCGTTTGATCCAAAATTGGTTGATATCCAAGAATCTTCAAAAAGAGGAATACTTTCTACCAGTTATCTGGAATGTGGTAACAGACACCAACCTTCTGGGCTGAGAAGCAGTCCTGGTAGAAGCATCTGTCCTAAGGAAATGGTCCAAATCAGTGATGACCTTGTCAATCAGTATTCTAGAGATTTGGGCGGTACGCCTGGTCCTCAAGGCCTGGACGCTCAAACTACGGAATTGTCCTATCCGGATGCAATCCGACAGTGCCACAGCTGTGGCTTTTATCATTCATCAAGGGGGCAAGAGAAGTCGTGCGGCCCAGGAAGAGGTGAATCATATTCTATCTTGGCAGAAAACATTCCTTGCCTATTAACGATTTTCATTACAGGAATAATGAATTGACAGGCGGACTACTTGAGTCACCAACAATTGTTCCTGGGAGAATGGTTTCACCCGTCACGTTTCTGTTGATATACCAGAAGATGGGGAGTTCCGAATGTGGAACTTTGTGTCAAGGACAAGAGATCCAATGGCATACGAAACAGATGCCTCGATTTTTTTATTTATTTTTTTCCAGTGGGATCAGTTTTTTACTGATCTATGCATTCCCTCCTGTTCTGCTGCTTCCACACCTTCTTTGCAGGATCAAGCAAGAAGGGAAGGAGGTGATTTCTTGTGGCCCGGGAGATCTTGATTTGCCGAGATCATAAAGATGGCGGTGGGGGACCCTTGGACCCTACCACTATGGCCAGACCTTCTTTTTGTGAGGTCCAGTATTCCATCCTACCTTACAAACGCACAATTTAGCGGTTTGGATATTGAGACCCATATTCGGAAAGATCGTGGGCAGTTGGCCTCGGTAGTTCTACTTTGACTCTGGAGGCCGGCTTCCTAGCATTTAACAATCTGTTTAGGCATTTGTCTCCTGGTGTAAATCTAGGGGTTGGCACCCCAGGAAATATGTCATAGGTAGGTAAGATCCTTTAATTCCCACAGATAGTAATGCAAAGAATTACCGCTCCAAGGTAATGACCTCTCCCAAGACTTCTCCCAAAATGTAATCTCAGAACGATGGGAACAACCAGCGCCAAAAATGTGGGACCTCTCCCACCAACCCATGTACAAATTGGCAAGGGAGGGGGAGAATTTAGCGCCCATCGAGGCCCTGCATTTCTAGAGATAGCAGTCCCCATCGAACATAAAAAAATTGTGAGTTAATAAATACTCTAAACAACATAAAACAAACTCTTGGTGTACCAAGGTGTGTTGGCTAAGAGGTCTAAGAAAGAAGGCTATGGCCCGAATTCCTAGGGAGTGTGGGATAGAAGAATAAAGGCTAGCCACATCACAGGTAATCCACACAAAATCTGAATCCCATTTAATAGCTATGGCCTTCATTAACTAACACTAAATTTGTTATTTACGTGTGAACAATGTTGCATACAGTGCATTGGACGCACAACACGAAGACTGAGGGACAGATTATATGACATTTCCAAAAACCACCCCACTAATGTGGCAAAGCACTGGAATCTTTGCCATGATAAGGATGTCGGTGGCTTACACATTAAGGGGGTGGAAAAAGTCACTTTATCTAAAAGAGGGGGTGATAGGTTTAGTCTGTTGTGCAAGAGGGAGGTCTATTGGATATTCCATCTCCATACGAGGCAGCCTATGGGCCTTAATTTTGAGTGGGACATTTGATTCAGTATTTTATGTGTTAATCAATATCCTATTAAACATGTCTGTTATTCGTTTGATGATCACACACCTGATATATTATATTAGTTGTGTGATCAACTAGCTGTGTTTTTGCATCAGCTCCCCATACCTGTCGGTATGAGGTTATACACATTTAATTTGCCTTTGGTCTTAGAACATTCGGTATCGATCGTTCATTTGGTCTATTCCTATATTTATATTGATTTGAATTTTTTATATTTTCTATCTCTACATTGTATCATAGGAGAAGACCTAAATAGACCTATCCAATAATGAGATATTTGCTATCTTTCTATTATGCAACCTTTTTTGGGATGTGTCATTTTTAGGGAATATTTTTGTGTTTTTCTCTGGCGGTTTTGATATTCAATGAGCCCCATGCATCGGCATGTACACACATTGAGATTTCGTTTTTTTTTTTTTTTTTTTCTACGTGTGATTTTTTTTATTTTTTTTTATTTACATACAAAATGAAAAATGTTTTTACTTATGTCATTTTTAATTTTTTCCCTTGGTCCTCTTGACAGGGGAAAAATTATTTTCTTGGTTGCCGTATCTTCTGCAAGAAGAGTATCAGTGTTGGCTGCTCTTTCTTGTAAGGAGCCGTATTGGTCCTTCGTAAGGATGAGGCTTTATTGTGGCCTCATCCTGAATTCTTACCAAAGGTAGTATTGGGTTTTCATTTAAACCAGGATATTGTTCTGCCTTCGTTTTTTTCCAGAACTTTATTTCTGTGGAAGAAGGGTCACTACATTTTCTTGATGTGGTAAGAGCGATCGGGGTCTATTGAAAGTGACCGCTCAGATTCGTAAACAAATGTTTTGCTTGTGTTGCCAGATGGTCCTAAAAGAGGACAGGCAGCATCGAAATCTACTATTTTCTAAATGGATTCGTCAACTGATTGTTCAAACTTGTGGTTTTAAGAGGAAAGTGCCTCCTTTTCATATTAAAGCGCACTCCACCAGGGCTGTTAGTGCTTCTTGGGCAGTGCATCACCAGGCCTCCATGGCTTAAATCTGCAAGGCTGCAACTTGGTCTTCAGTCCATACGTTTTACCAGATTCTATCAAGTAGATGTAAAAGGCATGAGGACATCGCCTTTGGGCGCAGTGTACTGCAGGTTGCAGTATGAGTCCTCTAGTCTCTTGATGCCCTACTTTTTTGTGTCTCCCTCCCTTCAGTTGGCATTCTTATTGGACATCCCACATAGTAACTACTATGACTCGGTGTCCCGTGATGTACGATAAGAAAATAGGATTTTTATAACAGTTTACCTGTAAAATCCTTTTCTTTGATCTACATCACGGGACACAGAGGTCCCTCTCTTCTTGGTATACACGTGTATTGCTTTGCTACAAAACTGAGGTACTCCCACCAGTAGGAGGCATTATATAGGGAGTGCACTTTTTAATTTGGGACGTGCCATCCATCACCTGCAGGTGGGACTATAACAAACATAGTAACTACTATGGCTCTGTGTCCCATGATGTACTTCAAAGAAAAGGATTTTACAGGTAAGTGGTAATAAAAATCTTATTTTTCTGGGCAGAAGAGATGTCCAAAGTCTCTCTTTATGATTTCTTATAACACAGGATCAGAGAGGGCATTTTTACAAGTGTTTTATGTTTTTTACACCAGGGCATAAGCGGATAAGTGAGAGTAATCTTGGCACGCTAGCAAAGAAACAGAAGCGAACACCAAAGCGATTGAGTGCTTCTTTGAAAATTGAAAAGAATGGGATAGGTGAGCAGCATATCTTGTGTGTTTTGAAGTATGGCATTATCTATTGTGTAAATGTTTGCATTTTTAGTTGGCAGAGAATCTCCAATGGAAAGTCCCAGATAGCCTAATTAAAAAAGGAACAAAAAAAAAAAGACCTGCTAAAATCATCAGACTTTTACCATACAGGCCCCCCCCTTCCACGCTTGTGTGACCTGAAAGTCACATGATTGATGTGATTTTCCAGCGACTGACATTACCTGAAGCAATGCCTGTGTAATCAAGTCTCATCAAAGTCAGACCAAAGTAGTGCATATATTACTTTGATGTCACACAGATATGAATGGTACTGACTTGTCATGCATCTTTTTGCAGTCCCAAGTCGCACAAGTGTGAAAGGGGCCTTACAATATATTCTGCCCTTCTAATTGGGTAGAAGCTAATATGCTTACTCACACACCTGGATGATCACTAGTCGAGGAATGGGTACAAAAGAATGCTCTTTAGCAAGGAACATACATTCTACATTAAAAATGATGCTACAAAACTTGGTGTGTGCTGTAGATTTCCTCCAGCAGTGTTCCTATATCTTTTTGCTGGAGGCTGCCATTTTGCTGAAGCCCACAGCCCCAGCTTGATTGTGTCCTCAACCAAACTGTCAAATGGCTGGTGTCCTAACTGATCACATGTGCAGCACCATGGCAGTTGCAGTTCAAACAGAAGCTGTAATGGATAGGAGGGTTTAATTCCACTGTAAGGCTGTCAACAGATCGGCCTCTACAAACTCAGTGCCTAAAAATGTAGGTCAACTGAGCATGTGCAGAACAGGGTGAGACATTCTATTACTGTATTTTAAATCATATAGGGACTTTTTTGTTTTACATAGCTATACTTGCAAAAGGGGCCAGCCTAAAGTCGGCCCTTTAGCAGGACTTAATTTTCTGACTAAAGTTCTAAAGTGGTTGTAAACCCTTTGCAACCACTTTAACCTACAGGTAAGCCTAGATTAAGGCTTACCTGTAGGTGCTTGAAATATCTCCCAGACCTGCACGGTCTAGGAGATATTTGCAAATCGCTGTACAGCGATTTCTTCTGCTCATGCGCCGGAGTTAGAAAGGGCACGATGTGCAGCTTCTAGCTCGGGTTATGCAGTTAAAGGAACGGCATGTGCGGGAGTGATGTCGTGCGGCTCCAGGCCAGTCACAGAGCCGGAGTTCGCAGCCCTGGAAGGAAGAGGGTTGAAGAATGGACGCTCGCTACTAGCGAGGAAGACTGGGACATTGCGGACTTCTCCTGCCAGTAAGTGTCACATAATGGGCTACTATGCGATGCATAGTAGCCCATTATGCTTTATGTTTTGCAGGCAAACAGAGGAAGTAGCACTCATCAGGGTTTATGTCCTCTTTAAGCCCAGAGCCCCAGAACAACAGTAAATCCTAAAGCGGAAATAAACCCATTGATTTTAATGGTTTCCAAAAAAGTTATGTAGCACTGACCACCGAAGGAGCTGCTGGTTTTGTTGGGCTTACCGTTGCCTTCGTATAGGGGTTTACCGAGGTAGATGTCCCAAAGAATTGCAGAAACTGACACTGGATCCACTTTTGGGATATTTATTTGAAAAGTAGTAAACGGAACAGTCTATCAATGAAGGGTAGAGGGTTAGGTAGGAAGTCCAGGTACTCTTATAACTGCAAAAGATAGGAAGTCTCTCACTATAGAAATCCAGAGAATTGCCGTATCACAACTGGATTCTCAGTTACCGGATAGACCTCCTCTCACTAGGCCTAGCAGCCGATAGAGTGTTTGAATAGCGCAAAGTCTCTGCCACAGACTTGGATGTAACTGAGGGACATAGACAAGTTTAGAGCGCCATCATACGGTACCAGAATCTTGCAGCCAGTCCGGCGATACTGTATAGATTCATTTTGTGTCCTTCAACTGAGCCTCCAGGCTCCTCCTGAGAAGCCAGCCTTATGCATGACCTTCTCCCGAAGAGTCCTCCCCTGGTTGCTTCTCCAGTTGCTGGGCCTCTCCACAGATGAGACGGCATCGGACCACCTTTTGAATCCTCCTTTCAGTTACTTTGTCTCGGGCTAGCCAGCCCCGAGACTTGAAATTGGATGAATCTGCACCCCAGGCCATGAGGGCCATGGGGGCTTTTCAGGAGGACCAGGACCAAGCAGATAAAGATCTTCTGGACCGTAACCCAGAAGCACGTGATATCAGTACCTTAAGTACCCTCTCCTAGAATGCACAGCAAGATGACACTCCCACTGGGCTGGTTCCGAGAGAATGGCACTCAATACGCCTAGCCAAAGTGTGTTCTCACACTTGCCAGTGGTGACAGCGACACCTGTGGCCAAGCAGAACCCAGTGCAATCCAGCCAGACTGGTACTGAAACCATAATTTGGTATAATTGACCCTAAAAACCCAACTAATGGCTTTAGGAAATTTAAAATGGGGAAAAAAAACACATAGCGCATGCTCTTTAGGAGCCGGCGCTACAATTACATTCCTGTAATGTTGGCATTGCTAACTGTCACATTTTCTTTTGTGTCCTCAACAAAACTGTCAACCCATCAAATGGCTGGTGTCAACTGATCACATGTACAGCACCATGACAGTTGCAGATCAAACAGATGGCAGCTTTCTTGGCTATAAACTAAGGATAGGAGAGTTTAATTCTGCTTTAATCACTTCCAGCCTAAAGAGGTCATATGGATGACTTTGAGTGGGGATATCATCCACAGGCATCATTCAGATATCATCTTTTTCGGCCGGCGAATCTGTGCACCGTAAGAACAATCATAGCGGCAGTTAAGCCACTTGATCATTCTTACAGGCGATGGGAGGGGACACACCCAACATTTTTTTAAAGAGAAAACTTAAAAATAAAAGAATAAACATTTTTTTTTATTATTTTAAAGCGCCCCCGTCAGACTGTTCCCTGAGAGGCATCCCCTTTGTCTCAGCTGGGTTCCTATATGCATATGCTCTGGGACTGCCCCGTGATTGTCATACTGGCAGGCTGTTTATTTTATTTTTTTGTTTTTTATTTATTTATTTTTGTCATACTGTAGTCTGCAATTTTAAAGCGTGACATTTTGGGTATATTTACTCAGCGTAACATAATCTTTCACATTCTACAAAAAAATTGGGCTAACTTTACTGTTTTTTTTTAATTCATGAACCTGCCCCCCCCCCCCAAAAAAATGCATTTGAAAAATTCCTGCATAAATGCAGTGTAGTGTAAAAAGTTGCAACAATTGCTATTTTATTCCCTAGAGTCTCTGCTAAAAAAAAAAATATATATATATATATAATATATGTATGTATGTATGTTTGGGGGTTCTAGGTAATTTTCTAGCAAAAAATGATGATTTTTACATGTAGGGAAGAGTGCCAGAATAGGTCCGGTATGAAAGTGGTTAAAGAGAAGCTCCAGGCTCCTTCAGAAAAAAATTGTCAGCAGCTACCAATACTGTAGCTCACTATTGAGGCACTTAGCTGTCCACGTATCAAGCGTATCTTCATCCCAGCCCATTTTTCAATCAGCTCTCGGGTGCCCAGCAAAAGGGGGCTAGTCTGAAGTCGTCTAGTAGGACCTAATTATCTGACTAAAGTTCCACTTTAAACAACTTGTCTTTCATGGGTAGGATTGACGTCTATTAGTTAGAACTGCTGATGGCTCTTGTGTAACAGTTCTTCTCTAACAGTTTATAATCTTTTTTTTTTTTTTTTTTTTTTGTGATAGGCCAAAGCAGTGACAGTGAAGACCTTTCTGCACTCGATAGCTCAAGTAAATGTACTGCAGTTAAACACACCAACATCCCCAAGCCTCAAAAGATCACAAGGTCGCCAGCTAGAATCACATCGCCTCATATAAAAGACATTGAAAAAGACAAACATCGAGAGAAACACCAGCACTCCCCAAGGGCATACAAATGGACATTTCCACTAAGTAAGTCACCAATGTAATACAAATGAAAATAATGTAAAGGCTAACTTCAACTGATTTGTGTTTGTATATATATTTCGTTTTTTCATGTTAGAAACTGAGGATTTGCTTCTTGCTGGCTTCTGTATCTGACACTCCAGTGGTAATATTTCCCTGTAGTACTTTGTGTGGAAATTATAATTCTGATGGAGTATGTCCCTGTCTCAGATGCAGTGCAGAATACTCATAGAAGTTAAATATCAGTTTTATGTGAAGTGTGCCTTTTATCTGGCTTGGCTTTGCCTTTTACATGGGAGTACACTCCCTTGCATGAGTTTTACCTATAAATACAGTAAATATATCCTAAACTTGCACAGTTTAGGAGATATTTACTTTAGATGCAGCCGGTGATGTCACAGGAGCATGCGCTTTGAAGGAACGGCATTTCCGTTACTCGGCCATTCATATCGCTGAAGCCCGCAAACCCATAAGGAAGACCGGGTGAAGATGGAAGTGTCTAAAGTGGTGACAATGCGCCGCTGGAGGACTTAGTTTTCAAGCAAGTCTGTCATAACATGTTAGTATGCAGTGCATACTAGCACATTATAACTTGAACTGTCTGGTGCCAATTTATTTTATTTTTTTATGCAGTTCACTACCGCTTTCTAGGAAACCTATGGTCACAACATACGTTTTCATTTTAAAACAACAGCACTGTAATAGCAATACAAACAATCGTTATTGACAATCCGATATAAGCTTTCTTGAAAACTCTTTTTCATATTGTTGGTGCTGCCTGTCTGCTGGCCATCTCTTTCCACAACTACCTGTATTCTCTGCATGTTTTGATGTTTCTCTTCTGCCCTTTACCTTCTATTTCTGAGGACTGCATATCCCACTTTTACCTCGCTGCCTGCAAGCAGCACCTCTGTAGTTCAGAGAGGCTATGTTGAAGATCTGAAAAGGGTATGATATCTAAATGTGTAATGTATTGTTTGACACTTTGTACTTCCCCCATAATTCATATAATTTTGGTTAGCTCTCTAGGTGGTCCTTTAATAATGTACAGTGTCTTGCAAAAGTATTCACCCCCTTTGGTTTTTTCCCTTTTTTGTTACATTACAGCCTTTAGTTCAATGTTTTTTTTAATCTGAATTATATGTGATGTATTAGAACATAGTAGTCCAAGTTGGTGAAGTAAAATTAGAAAAATATATACATAAAACTATCTCTGGTGCAACCAATTATCTTCATAAGTCACATAATTAGTGAAATGATGTCCACCTATGTGCATTACATATACACACATTTTTGAAAGGCCCCAGAGGCTGCAACACCTAAGCAAGAGGCATCACTAACCAAACACTACCATGAAGACCAAAGAACTCTCCAAACCCAAAAGGGACAATGTTGTTGAAAAGTACAAGTCAGGGTTAGGTTATATAAAAAAAAAATCCAAATCTTTGATGATCTCTAGCAACACCATCAAATCTATCCTAACCAAATGGAAAGAACATGGCACAACAGCAAACCTGCCAAGAGACGGCCGCACACCAAAACACAGACCGGGCAACGAGGGAATTAATCAGAGAGGCAGCACAGAGACCTAAGGTAACCCTGGAGGAGCTGCAGAGTTCCACAGCAGAGACTGGAGTATCTCTACATAGGACGACAATAAGCCATATGCTCCATAGAGTTGGGCTTTATGGCAGAGTGGCCAGAAGAAAGCCGTTACTTTTGGCAAAAAACAAAATAGCACATTTTGAGTTTGCGAACAGGTATGTGGGAGACTCCCAAAATGTATGGAGGAAGGTGCTTTGTTCTCATGAGACTAAAATTAAACTTTTTGGCCATCAAAACGCAAACCCAACACATCACATAATGAACACCATCACCACAGTGAAACGTGGTGGCAGAATCATGCTGTGGGGATGTTTTTCAGCAGTCGGGACTGGAAAACTGATCAGGGTTGAGGGAAAGATGGCACTAAATAAAGGGATATTCTTGAGGAAAAACCTGTACCACCCTGTGTGTGATTTGAGGCTAGGACGGAGGTTCACCTTCCAGCAGGACAATGACCCTAAACACACTGCTAAAGCAACACTTGAGTGGTTTAAGGGGAAACATGTAAATGTATTGGTATGGCCTAGTCAAAGCCCAGACCTCCATCCAATAGAAAACCTGTGGTCAGACGTAAAGATTGCTGTTCACAAGCGCAAACCGTCCTACTTGAAGGAGCTGAAGCAGTTTTGCAAGGAGGAATGGGCAAAAATCCCAGTGGGAAGATGTGGCAAGCTCATAGAGACTTATCCAAAGCGACTTGGAGCTGTGATAGCCGCAAAAGGTGGCTCTACAAAGTATTGACTTTTTCTGTTATTTTGTCCTATTTGATGTTTGCTTCACAATAATAAAAAATGTTCTGTAAATTTAGATGATACAAATCATCAAGCAATCCATGTTGATTCCAGGTTGTGAGGCAACAAAACACAAAAAAATGCCAAGGGGGGTGAATACTTTTGCAAGGCACTGTAGGAAAAAGTCACCCTGAATGGATTAGTATTTATATAAAGAGAACCTGTCAGTAAAGTAATATGAGCTGCTTTTGTGGACTGCCTTTTAATGTAGCTTACTGCTGAGTGGTCATCCTCGTCCATTCTAGTTTTCTTGATGAGGCACTGACCTGGGGCAAGTACATAATTTGGACACTTGATAGGCATATTCTTGTTGCATAAATAAGTTGGCAAAAGGTGGCCTTCATGTTTTTGTCTCCGTTACCTTTACGCTCTGAATTGCTTTTCAGTTTGTGTAAGATTCAATGTAACTCCCTTTCGCGCCTGTGCTCACTTTTGCTATAATGAAAAAGAAGACCCGTAGAGTCATTTGTTAGAAGTCACCACATCCCAAAATTTATTTAGAAAAAAACACCTGAACCCCCATTGAAGGGTGGGACTTTAAACGTGACCATGAACGATAATTTGTATCAATTGTTGTTCCCATCCATCAATGGGGGTTCATGTGGTGTTTTTTTCTTTCTAAACTTTTGCTATAATAATCTTATCAAATGTAATGTTCTATAATATGTAACGGCCACATATCCATTTACATCTGCGGCTTGATAGAAGTGAACGGAGGGTCAGAACGATAGTGTCAAAAGGGGCTTAAGTCTGTTTTCACACTGATGAGCTGTGGCTTACCCACACAGAGGGTGCAGACAAATGCAGGTTAGCTGTATTTTAGCATAGACTTCTGTTATATCCTGCAGGTGTGGTGCACTTTCTGAAAGCTCACTAAACTTGCAGGTAATACCAGAAGTCTATGGCTCAGTGCAGGTAACCCTGCACCTGCAGATCAGTTTGAAAGCAGCCCAGTAACCACCACAGAACAGATATATATAGAGATAGAGATATCTATCAAGACAGATATATATCTATCTATCTAATATCATCTTCATCAAGACAGCCTGACTAAGGAGCATGCACGCTCCTCCCCGCTCTCTCTCCAACCATAAGTGGTGTACACTGTTGTCTGGAAGCGCTGGGATCCACCGGCGTCCCTGGACCCATCAGCTGCCTCTTCACCATTGAGAAAATCATCTTCCCCACGAACGAATGAACCACATTATTAATCCCACAGGCAATGAAATCTCACATATCTTGTGAGTTACCAATTGTCTTTTATTAAAATGTCTTAATGCTGCACTTAGATGGCGCTGCTCTCCTTCCTAATCCTGAAATATTACAGCATAAGCTCTGAAGTTGGAATTACTATTCTGATATACAAATATAACATAACATTTGTGTGTGTGTTTGTTTTTTTTGTTTTTCCACCAACAGATGAATTAGAGACTATGTCTGGGACAGAGAGGATAGTCTTCCTCCAAGACAAATTACAAGAAATCAGAAAATACTATATGTCTTTAAAGTCTGAAGTAGCCACAATAGACAGACGGCGGAAACGGTTAAAAAAGAAAGACCGTGAAAGTGAGTTTTTCATTTTATTTATTCTCTCTTGCTAGATATTTTGATACAATAACATGATTGTATTTTTCCATGTTTTCACCTAATAAAGGTTCACATATATTTTGATAGCATAGAACACGGTCCCCCCACCTACTACCAATCCTATTGAGCCCATGTCCACTTTTATTGTTTTGTGGTTCATTTATTTATTTTTCTAGTTCTTGGATGTCTTTTTAGGCCTTCGGCTCTTTATTTTTGTCAAATATTAATACCATTCCTATGCGGGCCAAGCTGCCCGGTCTATGTCAATAGATGCAGATGAGGCTGCTCTGGAGCAAGCCCGCATATGTGACCCCATAGGAAGTGGCATTCTATGAGGATACTTACCAAAGAGGAGGAGCCAGGAGCGTCGACGGGGGACCCTAGAAGAAGAGGATTGGGGCTGCTCTGTGCAAAACCATTGCACAGAGCAGGTAAGCATGACGTTTGTTATTTTATTTAAGGAAAAAAATAACTTTAAAAAAACTTTTTAAGCTTAGTTAGAAGTTAGAAGCTAATTGGTTGCCATGCACAGCTGCACTGGATTCTTGGTGCTCCAGCCTTGGTGAATTACCCACTGTAAGTCATGTTGGTTGATAAATATATATTTACTGACAAAGGTAAGCGAAGATGTCTCTGTTGGAATAATCTAGGCATGTATAAGCAAATAAAGTTGAATGGTATTGTTCCATAGTTTTTTCAAAGCCATTTTCTCAAAAGTTCACACAGTTAAAATATGTTTCTGTATATTTTAGTGTAAACCTAACTGGTGTGTGTTTTTTTTTTTTTTTCTTCTTCTTTTTAGTTTCCAACACAGGAGCATCAATGTCTTCAGCATCTTCAGAAACCGGAATGAGCCCTTCATCCTCTTCTCCCCCACAAAACACGCTTGCTTTAGAGTGCAGGTGATATACGACCTCACCTTCCTCATTCAGCAATCGCTGCCATGGACACTTTTCCCCTCTCCCCTTTAATCCAACCACGCAAAGCACTCATCTGGTCTGACATTGCCAAGAATTTTTCTTTCCAATTCCCTCTGCTGGATTGCATTTTTTTTCTTCCATTTCATTTTTTATTTTTTATTTTTTTTTTTCATTTTTTTTTTTTTTTTTTATTCTTATTAAATCAAATATTTAATTAGGAATAGGAGACTAGCAGTCAGTATGCCACAATGGCTTCTTGTTTAGTCTAAACAGAAGAATGACATTTTTAGAAAACTTGACAAATGTCTGAATAAAAAAATTCAGGATCCCCTATAAAATATCCCCTTCTCTGGCCCGGTACAAGAAAACATGCAAGTGCATAAAACTAATGACCGTGCTCTTTAAAAGAGAAAAAAAAGAAGAAAGTAAATAAGTCACAACAGTGGCTGCACTTTTTTTAACAGCTGCTGGGATGTCCTAGTGTTTGTTTTTTGAAAGCACTTGCAATATACAGATAAACTGCCAAAGTTCAATGTGTTCAGCAGAGTGCCCAGTTTTAAAGCTGTACTCAAGACAAAATAAATTGTGAAAGGGAATGTAGTGGACTGAAAACTACATTAAAAAATAGTCTTCCACTTTTTTTACAAGAATTTAGAGCACAGAATTATGCAACTATTTTAAATGTTTATTAAATGTTTACAGTGGAATTGTGAATAGGTTTTCAGTGAACTATATTATCCCTTTGCAAATCTATTTTGTCTTTTTCTATGTAATTTCAGAGTTTTTATTTTGTTACAAAAAAGACAAAAAGAAAATATATGACAACAGCAAACTTATTTAACAAGATTTCTAAAGCTGAATTTTTTTTTTTTTTTTGTGTAAAATAAGGTATTATCTTGCAACTTGTTAAATATATTTATTCAGACATTGGATGTTGTATTTTTATGTATTTTTTAAAATATTAATAAAAAGAAAAAAAATAAGAGAAGGGTCTAGCTTAGTTCTCTTTTCCAATACAAATGTAGCTCTTAAACACAATCTTCTCTGCTCAGCTCTACAGCATTGTAAAAAATGTTGTTGTGTTTATTTTTTTTTATTTTTTTTGTCATTTGGCAGTTTTCTCCATTTTATCTTCTATCTATTTTTTTTACTACATTATGTAGCTCTTCATTTTTTTTTTTTTTTTTTTTTTCTTCCTCAGTTTTATATACTGCCGAATTGTTTTTTTCTCTAACTATTGAGGAAAGGTTTATCTCCAGTTGTTGAGATGCAGCATTACAGTAAGAGACTGTGGGTCATTCCATAGACTAAGACATATTGTAAATAGATTTTCCTGATGCCTGTATTTAAAGAGTTTTTGCATATACATTATGTACAAAAGTGATTTTTTTAATCAATTTTTTTATTCATATTTGTACATTAAAAGGGTTTTTAACCCCTTTTTCTTCTGTGTTTAATATACTCTAGAATAATGTAGATTCTCTCTTTAGACCAGTGTTTTCTCAAACGTCCTCCTTGAGATACCTGAATAGGTTGTATATTGGGGGAACCAGCTATATACATATTTTTAGATTTATGATCAATGTAAATGCATTTGGCATCACATCAAAGATGAGTACTTTTTTTTTTTTTTTTTCTTTTCTAGATTTTATTTGTGTTAGCAGTCTTGCAACTTCATCTAAACATGCCAAAAGTTGGGAATAAGCAACAAGGGCATTTTTAGTTTTTCTACCCATGCGACCAAGGATTGTTTGTGATCGCCAAACACAATGACATTGGGATTCTATGGATTGAGCTACAAAACAGGGTGTTCCACAAAAGCAAGTTTTAGATCCTGTTGCTGGGGTGCCAAGGCTTCCATGTGACCAACCAAAAGCATTGAATAAGAAGCAATGAAATGTGGCTTGCTACACAGCTTTTGCAGATCATTGCAAACAGTTGTACAATTTGCACTTTTCTCTGCAAGCCATATCATTGCCTCTTGGTAGAAATTGTTTGTTTGGTCACAAGGTACTGGCAGCAATTCTTGTGATTAATCATCCTTGTAGTGGCGCGCACTACCTTAAGAAAAATGTATCCACTGTGGCTGGAGTTGGGTAGGGACCAATAGTAGTCTTGGACTCCACCTTGCCTGAATAATGGTAATAGTCCAGTTTTGGCCTTTCCACTGAGCCTTCCTGTGTCACCAGCAAGTGAATTCCTCAATTATAGCTATCAGGATTCCACTGAAGGGAATATAAAGCTGGGTATACACGTTGAAATTTTTTTCATTCAACCCCCTGGTATATAAAAGAAAAAAAACGCACAGGTCCCAAATTCACTCATGCGATCTCTCGCAGTGCATTGTGTCAGAATACACAAATCGGCACTATCAGCCTTTGCAGGTTTTCCCGCAGGACTGTTTGACAGAAGCCAGTCTAACAATTGGCTTCTGTTGAACAGAGAGGTCTACACATAGACCGCAATTTAGCCAGTACCTGCTGAACCAGTTGAATTTTGATGCTTGTATACCCAGCTTAAGTGTGTGCTCTTTGCGTTCATTAGTGGATTGTACTTAAGGCTGGGTTCACACTGCTGCGGGGGGAGAGCCGGATGTGATTCGCACCGCAAATCACATCCGATCTCCGTAGCGATGCGAGTTCAGCCATACAGATAGTATGGCTGAATTCGCATCGCTCCCGCAGCAAACTCGCACGGGACCCTTTTTTTGGTCCGCAACAGAATCGGATCGCATGGGTGTTCACACCATGCGATCCGATTCCTGTGCGAGTCGGCAGATCGCACTGCGATATGCGGACGGATCTGGGGGTGTCATTAACATATCATTGACACTCCCAGCCGTCCGCATAGGGCAGTGTGAACTGCCGGCGGGAGGTGTGCGATGCGGGAAAACGCGGCGGATTCGCAGCGTTCCCGCTTCGCAGCGGTGTGAACCCGGCCTAAAGCATAACTAAAGGCGAAACTTTTTCTGTGGAGAGGGATTAGAACACCTGTCAGTTTTTATTGCTTTCCATGCCCTCATTGGGGAGATTTACCCTCTCGATTAGTCCTGTTTGCCATTTCATTGAAAGTAAAATAAAATCCCCAAATTTGGGTTTTCCCCAGAAACGTAATAGATGGAAAATCTTCTAATCGGGACACTAGTTCTGTTGGCCTGGGGGTCCCCAGGGGATTCCCTTAATTTGCATCACTTCCCCTTTTGGCTATGGGAGGGAGTTTAAGTAAATCTTCCCAATGGGGCACAGATGGAGAAAAGTAAACCAACAAAGGTTATAACCCTCCCTTACTCTATCCAAAATGGGGAAACAAAAAGGTTTGCCTATAGTTCCACTTCACTTAGATATGGAGATTTCACTACACAGAGGGTGACGCTGAACATCCAGATCCCATTCCTAGTATAGTGCGCTTTGGTAATTCATGTGCTGTAACATGCTGTTCTGCTTGTTGAGAGACATTGTGTTACGGTATTCTATCTCTTTTGAATGGGCCTGCATGCAGAAAAATCACTCTAGCAGGGTTTTTTTTTTTTTTTTTTTTTATCACCACACACAGCATCCCACATGTGCTGTGTGCGCTGTAACGCAAATGCTTGACGTATGTGCATTGGAGTTCTATTCAAAATAAATACATTTGTGTTGCAGTGCACAGTACAGCATGTTACTGCAGTGCCCTAGGGGTGAACAAGCCCTCAGCTGACAATTTTACAGAGCTGTGTGATGAGGAAGATGCTATATTTTAAATAGCATATATATGCGATTACAACTTTTTTCAAAGAGTTGCTTGGTAGATGTTTTGGCAACCCAAGCGCTTAGTTTGAGTGTGCAGCTCTGTACACATGCAGGCTTTATGTACTTTGTGGTCCAAGTTTGGTATGGCGTATTCAGGTCAAGACTGCCTATTACTCATTATCCTGGTAGGTCCTGACAGCATAGTGGCTCAACTGGAACATAACCCTAACATATTGGTCCCTTCTGCATCCGTCTCCCCTTGTTCCATCCAAATGGGAAAATTGACTTGCGATGGATCCCTGCATTGGTTGTGGTCACGTGTCTTGTAGCTCACTACATAGAGCCACAGTAAAGCTGGCCATACATTCTACAATTTTCTTATTCTATTTTTATTTAGATTTACCTTCAACTATATAGTGCAAAGTCCTGCCTGATTGCATACAAATTGAAAGTGTTTAGGTTTAACCTCTATATTACACGGTTTTGATAAATCTAAAGGAAAATTGTACAAGACAATTGTATAATGTATTGCCAGCCTTAATCTATTCTGTAAGCAACTGTGGATCGTTTTAGCTTGCCCAACTAACAATGACCTATGTAGTTTAGCCCCCGAAGCTAGTTTTTGGCTGAATTGTATTGAGAACAGAAGTCAGAAACAACTTTGGCTTCTATAGAGGAAACCATTCACAAGTGCTAATAATAAGCCAAATACTAGCAATGGGTTGAAATACTGAAGAATAACTGATTTTTTGTTTTTCCCCTCATTTTGCTGCATTGTGAAATTGTGAGTTTCTTTCCAGCACAGATAATATAACTTCTCCGCTGCCAGGGGGGTTATCCAGAAAGTACTCCTGTAATATGCACTTTTTTTCTGTCTTTCTTAAACAACGAAGATGTGTGTATGTAAACAGCGCTCATTGAAAGAGCATCAATAAAGGCCATGGTTTAAACTTGGGCATTTTATGCTGCTTTATTACATAACGCCTCGCCTGACAAAGCTGCATTTGTTAACGTTAAACTCTAACTTTTTTTTGTTTTATGTATACAATGCTTATTCTTGCGCATTCCCCATGGGAATGTATAGAGAAAAGCACTCTAGAGATGGAAACCGGGAGAATTAAATGAGACACAGCTCCCATTAGGGCCAGATGTAGGGTAGAGGAAAAAAAATCTGTACACTGCTGCAATACATGCAATAAATTTTTTGCTTTATCCATTTATAAATGCTGAAAATACAGAGAAACAGCTATTCTGCCAGAAATCCAGGCAGCTTTTTCAGCAGACAACGCTGCCTGTGCTGCAATTTATTTTCAAGTAGTGTTGTCACCGACTGCCTAGTTTTCCTAAGCTGGACTATGTAACATTTGCTCCTCTCCTTGATATAAGAGGATTGATTTGTTTCAGGAATCAATAGAGGTCTTTAAAGAGACAACAAACCGGAAATGTGCATACGCAGCAAAGATGTAATTTTAAGTGGTAAAGTTTTTTCGTTTTTTTTTCCTTAAAATAATAAACTTGCCATTGAACAGTGCAGCATTTTACCTCCTTTTCTGAAGTTCCCCTCCAGTGCTGTCCCCTCCTCTTCTCTGAGTACCCCTATTGCAAGCTGGCTGCTGTGTGGGCACTCGTGCAGGTGCTGTCCCGAGCTGGGCTTTATTCTTCCATAGACGCACACAGCCCTGATCTGATTACCACTCAATACTAAGAATTCCTGGTATTGATATTTTTACGACGTTACATTGGTCCAACTTGGACCAATATAACTATGTATAATTCCATACCTGTGGGATCCCTCTAAGCTGGAAATCACTTTAGTAGGCACCACTACTACAGGGTTCTCCACTAGCCTCTGAGTCCATGAGTTGGAGAGGAAGGGTGGTGACGACATGCTCTCCACCTTGTCTTATTAGAGAGTGCTTTGCAGATATTGAGAAAATTCAAAGTATTCTCTGGATGGTCAACATCCTATGTTCACAATGCAGTATGGTAGCCACTTGGCAGGGGACCTGAAAGATAGTGAAGATCACTGTAGTAATGGTGTCCACTACAGTGATTTCCGGTTTCTAGAGCGATCCCACAGGTATATGCATGGTTGCATAGTTCCAAGCTGGATCAATGTAACTATGTAAAAATATCCATACCTGGAATTCTTATTTGAGGGGATCTGAGTAGTTTTCCACCTATAGGTTATGATGCTCTGTCACATTGTGATTCATGCTGATAACAGAGGAACTAGAGAGCCTAAAGAAATTACACCTAGTGCTTTGGAAAGATGCAAGTACACTGTAGAAATATGTGCTTTAAGGTTTAATGTCTGAGGTTCACACCATCACGGCATGCGGTACCCTGCAGGGATCCGGTGTGTCCTGGTTCACCGTTTCAGGTCAAATTTCAGCCCAAATTTCAGGCTGAATTCGGACCTGAAACGGACCAAAAGACGCACAGGGCTCCTGTGTAAATTCGCACTGGACCCGCAGCGGAGATATGTGAACTGGCTCCATAGAGAGCCAGTCAAAAACGCTCTCTATTGTGAATTGGATGCTGGGAACCGTAGAAATATGAGAATTTTTTTATTTTTTTGGAATCCTGCTTCCTAGAGTCCCCCGCCGGCTCGAAGGCTGAGAACCGAGCAATCAAACAGCCTGCCGACGCTCTCAATGGCTCGCTGAGCCAGGTGCCAGTCCAGGCATGTGGGTGGATCCCAACCATATGGTCGCAGTCTTTCCCTAGCCTAAATTGGCTCTGTGATGTTAGCTGACAGTAGCCTTCAGCCTGCTGTCTTATGAAAACAGGCGTCACAGGAGTGCAGAAGGAACTGCACTCCTGTGATCCAGAGGGGATGTACAGCCAAAGCTTAAGTTAGAAGCTATTTTCTACAAGTCACAGCTGTACCAGATTTGAAACTCTCCAGTTATAGCAAACCAACCCCAGTGACACCTAGGTTCTGATGCATACCTTGCCGTACCTGCACCCAAAAGACCATAGATGGAGAAAATTGCCCTCAGTAGCACATCCTCTCCAGCATGTAGAAGACGAATCTGTATACATGACATGCCAGTCTACCCAGGACTCTGTACCATCTAGCATATAACTTATCACATGACTCTTGGATCATAGAGTTTAACAGAAGACATGAACCAGTCGCATCATTTTCATTTTTTTTGTTTTTTCAGCAGAGACCCTAGAGAATAAAATGGTGTTTGTTGCAATGTTTTATCTTGCATGGTATTTGGGCAGAAATTTTTCAAACGCTTTAAAAAAAAAAATCATGCTTCAAAATTGCACATGCTCATGGAATGGCGCCAAACTTCTGTACTAAAAAAATCCCTATGGGCGACACCTTACATTTTTTTACAGGTTACATGTTTTGAGTTAGAGGAGGTCTAGTGCTAGAATTATTGCTCTCGCTCTAAAGTTCGCACCGATACCTCACATGTGTGGTTTGATTGTCGCTTACAGATGTGGGTGCGACTTACGTATGCGTTTGCGTCTGCGAGCAAGCACACAGGGACAGGGGCGCTTAAAATTTTATTTTTCTGCATTTTACTTTTATTCTTCTAGTTTGCTTTCTTTTTATTTATTTTTTATCATTTTTATTATGTAAACATCCCTTGTAAAAGAATAGTGCTTGACAGGTCCTCTTTACAGTGCGATATAGGGTCATTAAGTCCCCAGATCTCGCCTCTAGGCTGGGAAGCCTGAAATATAAAAAATAAAAATCCTGGCTTCCCAGCCAAGGCAGCGGCAATTTTTTAAATGCAGGGGCTGTGCATGACATAACATCCCACCCGATCTACGAATGATCGTAGAGACTCCGGGGACTATCTGGCCCGCCGGAAATCTCTATGGTCAACATCCGGTGCCGATAGGTTCCTTCTTCCGGTTCGCTAATCACAGGGGCGAGCCGGGAGAAGCACCGGAGGGGGGTGGGGGCGCTGAACAGCCGCTATGATTTGTTCTTATGGTGAAGAGAATCGCTGGCTCTAAAAGAAGATATCTGAATGATGCCTGTAACTGCAGGCATCATTCAGATATCCCCACTCAAAGTCAACAATGTAATATGATGAGCGGGAAGCAGTTAAACTCTTTGATTCTGGGTCTTCTACCTAGACATCTCAGAATGTGAGAAAGTGTTATCAAGATTAAAAAAAAAATAATAAAATGCACACCTCGGAGGAGATTTACTAAAACTGGAGCACTCCGAACCTGTTGCAGCTGTGTATTGTGGCCAATCAGCTTATAGCTTCAGCTTGTTTAACCACTTGAGTATGGCCCCACAATCATACTGCAGCAGGGTGGCCCTTTAGCACATCATCACATACCTGTATTGCTTCCATCGGCTCTGAGGTGCGTGCCACCAGAGCAATGCTCCTGCTGTGATTGGACACAGCGGGAGCCAATCATCGGGTCCGGCATCCGCAATGTTTGCTGGAGAAACAAAACAGTGGTCTACCTATGTAAACAAGGCAGACTATTGTTCTGTCAGTGAGGGAGAGCAAGATCTGTGATTCCTTCTAATCAGGAACACAGATGTGTCTTCCTCAAGTCAGTCCATCCCCCACACAGTAAGAAAGCACACCCCGGGAACACAGTTAACCCTTTTATTGCCCCTGAAGTTTTAACCCCTTCCCTGTCATTTTTTCCATAGTGCATTTTTTTAGCTGTATTTGTCACTGGTCCCTAAAAAGTGTCACTTGGTGTCCACTTTGTCTGCCGCAATGTCGCAGTCCTGCTAAAAATCGCTGATCGCGGCCGATCAAGCGCAAAAAAAAAAAGCAGAGGTGATCACATACCACCAAAAGAAGGCTCTATTTGTGGGGGAAAGAAAAGAACATCAATTTTATTTGGGTACAGTGACGCATGACCACGCAGTTGTGAGTAACACAGTGCTGTATTACAAAAAATGGCCTGGTCAGGAAGGGGGTAAAACCTTTCCGGAGTTGAAGTGGTTAATTAAGCTTTGACAATCAAACCTGGAAGCTGATTGGTTTCTATGCAGAGCTACACCTGATTTTGCACCATGCAGTTTTAGTACGTAACCCCCATAGGGTTCAAGGTTCTCTAGTAAGACAATCAAGGCCCAGGCCTTTTCCCACAGCCATAGCTTTTAGGGATTAATCTAACTTCCTCTGCTGAGATGTCCTGCTCCAAAGACTTAAAAATTGCTTTGAGCAGCAATTTTCGGGTAGGATACCTCATCCAAATAGACCCTAACATGCTTGCGTCTCTGGAGTTGTGTCCTACCTAATGTAAAGGTCCTAAAAATAATCTCAGAATTGCTGCACTGTGTGTTGGATGTGCACCACCATGTTTCCAGATGCCTTGGTCAGCTTTTGGACATGCATTTTACCGACCTGTTTTCTCCTGACCATGGCTAACATCTGCCCACATTTATTCCTATGTCCATAAAACTTCTGGGACAGGAAACGCATCTTCCTGGTTACCTGTTCATCCAGGTCCTGCCCGACCTGCAGCTTTCACGGAGTCGGACATGGGTCTTCTTGCATCCCTTTCCCTTGCATATGTGTCCGCTCAGCCTCCTCTAGAGCATGCTATAGTGTAGAAAATGGGCCTGCCTTTCTTTTTTCAGGTAAACTGCCTGCACTATCTTCCACATCAGTGTTGCTAGCTGTCAGTATTTTTACTGGCAGCCAGTAAAAAAGGGCACCAGTAAATGCCAGAGACGGGAAAAAATTGGCAGTAAAAAATATGGCTACGATGCTCCGTTCTGGTCTGTAGCCGGCAAAGGCAATCAGAGTGCCTGCTTCAGTGTGTTTGGGTGGTGTTTGGTGGGGGGCGGGTCTGGTGGAGGCACTGCCGGAGCGTGTGGTTTGATGTCATGGTGGAAGGGAGTCAAACGAAGCGGCCGGGCCTTGTGTACAGGTCAGTGGGATGGGAGCAAGGCAAGATGGGAGCGAGACTGTCAGTGGTGTTTGGACTGGAGTGGACTGAAGGGATCACCTGGCATGGAGAGAGGCTGTCCCTGTGACTCAGGAGGGGCATGTTGGTGAGGCGTCCTCATCTGTGCTGCTGCACACTGCTGTCAGTCACTCTACTGCCACATACACGCGATCAGATTTTCTGACAGGAAATGTTGGATGTGAGCTTGTTGGCGGAAAGTCCAACCATGTGTATTCTCCATCGGACGTTTGTTGGTGGACTTTCCGCCAATAAATGTTGGCTAGCATGCTCTCAAATTCTCCTTGCCAACAAATGTGTGTTGTCACTTTCCGAGCGTGTTTACAAAAGTCCAAAGTACAAACACGCATGCTCGGAATCGAAGACGAGCCGGAAGCGCTCGGTCTTGTAAAACTAGCGTCCATAATGAGATATCGCATGACTATTGAACGTCCTTTTTATCGGCTCGCCGTACATCTTTACGTCACTACATTCGTGATTGTTGGCCAACATTTGTGTGACTGTGTGTATGCAAGACAAGTTGGAGCCAACACCCTTCGCACAAAATTCCATGGTTTTGTTGGAAAGTCCGATCGTGTGTACGGGGCATTAGAGTGAAAATTGTGTGTGTGTGTGTGTGTGTGTGTGTGTGTGTGCTTGCTTATTCTAATTTCTTGCCCTCCTGAGTCTTGTCCCTGAGCTACTTACTCTATTGAAAATAAAATAAGAAATATGCTTTTTTTTTTCTTTAATATCTACTTTAAATCACATTGTTAATTGCATATTGTACTTGTTTGTATCCTAAATACTGAAATGTGCACTTAAAATTTTGTATCTTTTGGAAATGCCAGTAAAAACTTGGCTATGCCAGTAAATTTTGGGTGTCGTGTCAGTAAATTTCAGGCTGGTAGGTTGGCAACACTGTTCCACATACTTTTTGCATTATAGTGTAGGTGTGATGATCAGGTGTCCATGTATCATTATCAGCCAGTGCATTCCCAAAGATGACAGTTTTTTTACCTATGGGGCACCATAATAAAACAGCACATTAAAGTCCAAATGTAGTCACATACAGTAAATTTAATATTCAGACAGGCAACTGCCCAACGCAGCCCATTCAAGTAAAAGGGCCGAGCAGCAACCAACCTGCAATCAAGTGTAATGAATACAGTTGACTGTCTGCATGCTTTCAAAGGCTAAAACGGGCTGTAACATAAAAGTAATATAAAATGTAAAAGTAGAGTAGTTTTGACAATAGCTGAGATGTGATTGTAGATCTAGTTTAAAGATGACGTATTCTTTTAATTAGTGGTGCACCAACATGAAAATTCTGGACCAAAATGGAAAATTCAGGATGCACTTTGCCAAAAACCGAAATGGAAAGTTAAAAAAAAAACAAAAAACATTTATATAGATATATATTTTTTTTATATATAATTGTATTGTATTTGACTTTTTAATAGTTTTTGAAGCACTTTTGCTTTTTAACCACTTGAGACCCGCGCTATAGCCGAATGACGGCTACAGAGCGGATCTCCTTTGCCGGGACTACGTCTATTGACGTAGTCCCGTGCACGAGCGGCCTGCGCGCCCCCTGCTCTGTGATCGGCGAGTCTATGAGACTCGCCTGATCACTGATCCGAGCAAGGGGTCGATCCCGACCCCTTATCACATGATCAGCTGTCAGCCAATGACAGCTGATCATGTGATATAACGGAGCTGGTAATCGGCTATTATTTCTCCTCGCGCTGACAGCGCGAGGAGAAAAAAAAAAGAGCCGATCACAGGCGGCCGTGATCGGGACATCAGTCCCGATCATGGCCAGCCCTGCCAGTGCCCACCTGCCCCCTGCCAGTGCCCACCTGCCCCCTGCCAGTGCCACATCATTAAAAAATAATTCCCCCCCTGTCAGTGCCACCCAGCAGTGCCCACAGTGCCACCCAGCAGTGCCCACAGTGCCACCCAGCAGTGCCCACAATCTGCCTCAACAAAGGTGCTGCACCCCAGTGCCACATATCCGTGCCCATCAGTGTCATCTATCAGTGCCCAGCAGTGCCACCTATCAGTGGTACCTATTAGTGCCACCCATCCGTGCCATCTTATCTTTGCCCATCAGTGCCGCCTTATCTGTGCCCATCGGTGCCGCCTTATCTGTGCCTATCAGTGCCGCCTCATCAGCGCACTTCAATGAAGGAGAAAAATGAAAAATTTTATAACAAACTATTAAACATGATTTTTTTTTTGCATCTTTTTTTGTTTGTTTAGCAAAAAATAAAACTCCGAGCTGTAACTAAATACCACCAAAAGAAAGCTCTATTTGTGGGAAAAAAATGATAAAAATTTCATTTGGGTACAGTGTTGTATACCCGCGCAATTGTCATTCATCAGCGCTGAAAATTGGTCTGGGCATGAGGGGGGTTTAAGTGCCCAGTAAGCAAGTTGTTAAAAAGGGCAAGAAAAATGCATCCCTTTTAAATTCTATGTATGTCTTCACACTGGTCTGTTGCACTTCTGTTGCAGTGTAACGCACCTCCCCATTGGAATGAATTGTTGCATTTTTGTTTTCTTGTACATCATAGGACACAGAGCCTTAAGAATTTACTTGGTGGGTTATAGCTATCTTCAGGTGTTGACGCTGGCACACCCAATACAGGAAGTTGACTCCCCTATATAACCCCTCCTCCTCCCAGGAGTACCTCAGATTTGTCGGCTGTGTCTAAAGTTGTTGGCACAAGTGAAGATGTGCTCTGCAGAGCTCCAGGAGGGATCCATGCTGGATTTAAAAAGCCTCCGCAACCGGATCCATCCTGCCACTGTGGCTCTAGGATGGTACCCGGGCCTCGCATAGAAGAGCGAGGTGTTGCCTGTAACGCTCCTCTTTGAGGGATGGACCCTAGGAACCAGGACTCTCTTTTTTTGGTCTTGCTACATTACCTAAAGCTGTCCTGAGGGGTGTTATACATGGTCCAAAGGAGTGGAGCCCCTATTAAAAGGGCCCCAGTCTTTGAAGGTTTAACCATGCTGCCTGTCGTGATGGGTGAAGTTTGGATCTCTCTGTTTACAGCAGTATCATGCAGCAAGGAAAAGGTAAGAGGAAAGCATAGGAACTGCAAAGTCTACCTATGACTTTTCTTTCAATTATGTTGTAAAATGCCTTACAAAACTCCCCTAGAGGCAGTAATAGTGTATAGATCCTGTTTAAATCTGTGCTAATACAGTGTGTGTTTCAGCAGCTGGAGGGGGGGGGGGGGTATTCTCTCCCCCTAAGTGGGGAAACTGAGTGGATAGGGATACGTGTTATGTTTAAACATGCATAAATCTGAAAAGCTGATAAAAAGGCTGTGTAAATCCCCTTCCCACCTCCCCTCTGAGGTGACTCTTGCTAGAGCACAGGAAAGGGCATGGTGCATAGACAATCGGGCTCACACCTGAAAAAGCTTAAAACTGATTCTCTGGGAAACAGTGTCTATCAGAGCAGCTGAAGCAAGGCTTCCACAGGACACAGAAGTGCTGGTGCACGTGAGGGGTTTACACAGGCATTTGCAGTACAGGAAAACGCTTATTGTTTAGATCATTCTATGCTACCACTGTTATCCCTACTATTGTTCAAATATTACCGTTTTTGGAGTACCTTTTTGCTTTTTGTGCTTTGCACTATGGCTTCAAGGCTTACTACTAAGGCACCAAAACCACCCCCAGGCGCTGGGAACTCCAGACATGCCTCCACATTGTCATCCTCTGAAGAGATACCTGCCATGGCAAGCCAGGGTGAGTCATTGGAAGCAATTGGTGGTGCAACTGCTTCTCACACTTCAGCCCCTGTATACATGACTGGAGATGCATTTTCCTCTGCCCTGCAGTGCTTAGAAGGAAGATTAGCAGCTTTAATCGCATCCTCCATTAAAGGAGATAAGAAGCGTGCTAGATCCTTCTCTCCCACTCCAAACCCCTTACCATGGTGACAGGATGAGAAATTACCCTCCAACAATCAGGAAAAACAAACCAATTACTCCTCTGAGGAAACAGTTGAAGTTTCAGGTTTACAATCTGAGGTACAAATCCTTATGGACATGGTTCGCTCCACTTTCATGCTACCTCTAACAGAGTCAGCTGAAAGTCTGGTTTCTTCTTTGGGTTCCTTGAAACCTTCACAACCAGTGCATGCGTTTCCGGTCAACACATTACTAGAGAAGCTTATACCGAATGGGATCATGTGGATAAGCATTTTCTCCCTCCAAAGAGATTCTCAGTTCTCTATCCTATGGAGGAAAAATTCACCAAAAAAATGGAAAGTTCCAGCAGTAGATGCTGCAATTTCCAATGTGAATAAAAGTTTAACTTGTCCAGTGGACAATGCACAAATGCTAAAGGATCCAACAGATAAAGTTGGAATTCCTGTTAAAATCCTCTTTTTCTTTAGCAGGTACTGTTTCTCAGCCTGCAATTGCAGCTATAGGCATCTGTCAGTCCTTAAAAGACCAGTTCACAGATGCCCTTAACAAGCTCCCTGCACAACAGGCCAGTGAGTTGGCCGATTTACCAAAAGCATTACGTTTTGCCGTAGATGCTATAAAGGATTCTATTCACCAGGCGTCTCGCCATGCACTTGTGCTAGTACATATGCGTAGGACCCTTTGGTTAAAGGGTTGGTCTGCTGAAGCACCCTGCAAAAACCTACTGTCAAGTTTCCCATTTCATAGGGAGCGATTATTTGAATGTATTTATCCAAATCATCGCCGATTTCCAGTGGAAAAAGTACTCTTTTGCCAGTTAAAAGAAAGTATAAACGTCCTTCATTTAAGCTGACTTTCTCTCCTGCACCAAGCGCATCCGCCTCTAGGCAGTGGCGACGGCTTCCACTGTCAGATTCCAGAGGAAAATCGCAGGGTCAGGCCCAGGCTCAAAGGAAGACCTGGAGCTGCAAGACTAAAAAGCAAAATACTAAGACCTCTTCGTGAAGAGGCGTCTCCCCTCACCAAGGTGGGGAGAAGACTTCTGCATTTAGCTGAAGTCTGGCAGAGGGAAACTCAGGACAGATGGGCTCTCTCCAGAGTGACTCTAGGATAAAAACGAGTTTCGGGAGTTTCCACCATCTCACTTTCTGAAATCAAATGTTCCCAAGGATCCAGGGAAAAGACAATCCCTGTTTCAAGCAGTAGACTGATTATTGACTCAAGGGGTAATCGTACAGATCCCCACAGAAGAACAAGGTTTAGGTTTCTATTCAAACCTGTTTACGGTACCAAAACTGAATGGAGCTGTCGGGCCCATTCTGGATCTAAAAAATCTAAATCGGTTCCAAAAAATGTGTTTATTTCGAATGGGGTCGATCAAGTCAGTGGTCTCCATCCTACAAATTGGAGAACTTCTGGCATCCATCGACATCAGGGACTCATATCTGCATGTCCCTATATTTCCTGCTCACCAAAGGTTTCTGTGATTCGAAGTGGAACAATGGCACTTTAGTTTGCGCCCTTACCCTTTGGACTAACCACAGCACCATGGGTATTCACAAAAATACTGGCCCCACCTGTAGCCAGGTTGAGGGCACAGGGCATAACCATGTTGGCGTACCTAGACAATCTAATGTTAGTTGACCAGTCAGTGACTCGCTTAAGGCAAAGCGTACGCATTACAACCAGTTGCCTGGAAAATTTCGGTTGGATCCTCAACCTAGAGAAGTCTTCCTTAAAACCAGAAAGAAGGCTGGATTACTTAGGCCTGATCGTAGATGCAGCCCAGAAGAGGGTGTTCTTGCCTCCAGCAAAGATCAGCTCCATACAAGAGCTGGTATGGATGGGTGGTCAGGTCAAAAGCAAATCCTTCAATTCGCCTTTGCATGAGGTTGTTAGGAAAGATGGTAGCTTCATTCAAGACTGTTGCAAAACAGAATCCTCTCTGCTTAAAACAAGACGATCCAAGCTTTGGACTTGCCAATGCGGCTGTCCCCAAGAGTGTCTCAAAGCCTCAGTTGGTGGTTACAAAGCTAGAATTTGCTGAAGGGGAAATCCTTCAGACCAATAAATCTGGAAAGTAGTAACAACAGATGCCAGCCTCTCAGGCTGGGGAGCGGTACTAGAGGAGATGACTGTCCAGGGACAGTGGTCAAAACTCGAAAGAGCCCTGCCCATCAACATCCTAGAGATTCGGGCAGTGTATCTGGCTCTGAAAACCTGAACCTCCAGGTTAAAGAATTGTCCAGTCCGGATTCAATCATACAATGCCACGGCTGTGGCCTATATCAATCACCAAGGGGGCACCAAGAGTCTCTCAGCTCAGAGAGAGGTGAACCATATCCTCTCTTGGGCAAAAAAGGAATGTCCCATCCCTATCGTCAGTTTTAATTCCGGGACCGGGAGTAGAAAATTGGCAGGCGGACTATCTAAGTCGCCAGCAGTTATTCCCAGGGGAATGGTCTCTTCACCCGGAAGTGTTTCAGGCTGTTTGCCAAAGATGGGTGAAGTTAGTAAACTTTGTGTCCAGAACAAGGGATCCACTCGCATACGGAACAGATGCACTGGTAACCCAGCGGGATCAGTTTTCTACGCTTGTCCTCCAATTCAGTTGCTGCCTCGGCTTCTTTTCAGGATCAAGCTGGAAAGAAAGCTGGTAATTCTGGAAGCACCAGCATGGTCCAGAAGGTCATGGTACACAGAGCTCATAAAAATGGCAGTGGAGGGTCCTTGGCCTCTCCCACTAAGGCCAGACCTGCTATCGCAGGGGCCGATATTCCATCCTACTTTACGAACACTAAATTTAACCGCTTGGCTATTGAAACCCACATTCTGAAGAAGCGTGGGCTTTCCAGGTCTGTTTTCTCAACTTTAAAGTGGAAGTAAACTCCCCTATCGTTTTCGGCCAAGGAAGCTGCCATCTTTGCCTCTGTTTAATCGTCAACTGCTATGGTGCTGCACATGTGATTCGTTATGACACCAGCCATTGGATGGTTTGATAGTTTGGCTGAGCGCACACACAGTTAGCATTCCCGGCATGCCTTTTTTTTTTTTTTTTTTTTAACTGTTTAAATCGATGGGTTTACTTCCACTTTAATCAATGTAAGGAAACCAGTTTCCAGAGCTGTATATTATAGAGTTTGGAAAGCTTACGTTTCCTGGTGTGAATCCAAGGGTTGGCAACCCTCGGAGATATATTATAGGCAGAATCCTTGCCTTTGTACAATTGGGCGTAGAGATGAAGTTGACCCTTAGTACTATTAAGGACCAAGTCTCAGCCTTATCGGTTTTATTTAAAAAAACGATTGCTACACATTCTTTAATCCGGGGTTTTATGCAAGGGGTGATGCGGATTAATCCGCCAGTAAAATCACCTTTAACCCCTTGGGACTTGAATTTTGTTTTGTCAGTGTTACAAAAAACGCCATTTGAACCATTACAGCATGTTCCCTTAGTCCTTCTGACTAGAAAGCTGATATTTTTGGTTGCTATGTCCTCAGCAAGGAGAGTTTCAGAATTGGCTGCTCTTTCTTGTAAAGTGGTTTTTCGCCCTCGTCCAGGCTTTTTGCCAAAAGTGGCTTCAGGCTTTCATCTGAATTTAGATATTGTCCTGCCATCATTTTTCCCAAAACCATGTTCCAGGGAGGAAAAATCACTACATTGTCTTGATGTAGTGAGAGCAGTGAAAATCTATTTAACCCCTTCCCGCCGAGCGTACGCAGATGTGTGTACTCGGCTCCCAGGGGTTATACCGGGATGATGCCTGCACCTGCAGGCATCATCCCGGTACCATTTTTCACAGCGGGCGATTGGCTATCCAGCCATAACAACCGATGCGGCTAAAAGCCGCTCTGCTATTATGCCGGAGGAGCGGGAGGGGACGTCCCACCTCCCGCCGCTGTTACCGGTGCTCCCGCTCAATCGGGAGCACCAATTCACGATCCGATGTTTCCGGCTGCTGGGCAGGGACTGGAATGAAGCAGTAGGTGGCTTCATTCCAGTCTCCTAATAGTAAACACGGAAGCGACGTCATGACGTCACTTCCCATTTACTCGGCTGCCAATGGCGCCGGTTTTACAAAAATATACAGTATTCAGAATCGCCGTTTTCCGTGATCTGAATACATTGAAGTGTAAAGGAGGGATCAGGGGTCTTATGCTTATTACTGCTAATGTTACCGTTGTCATTACTAAAATCTTGAATATAGTCCCTTATCATCCCCTCCAAGAGCTTGCATACAATTGATGTTAGGCTAACTGGTCTGTAATTCCCAGGAATGTATCTCGGCCCTTTTTTAAATATTGGTGCTACAATGGCTTTTCTCCAATCAGCTGGTACCATTCCAGTCAATAGACTGTTTGTTTGTAAAAATTAGGAACAATGGTCTGGCAATTACTTAACTGAGTTCCTTAAGTACCCTAGCAAGCAATCTGGTCCTGGTGACTTAGAATTAGAAAAAGACTTGAAAAAGTTAACACTGTCCTCTGTTAGCCATGAGGGGGCTTCCTGTGGTGTGTCATGAGGATAAACATTGCAGTTTTGGTTACTGAACCCCCCCCCGATTCCCTCGTGAAAGCCAAGGAGAAGAATAAATTCAATACCTTCACCATCTCTCCATTCTTAGTAAGCAGATTATCTTCATCATCCTTTATGGGATTAATATGATCTGTCCTGCCTTTCTTACTATTTACGCACTTAAAGAATTTCTTGGGTTTTTTCTTACTCTCCTTCACTTTGTGCCTTTCGTATTCTATCTTAACCGCCCTGATTGCACTCTTACATTCCTCGTTGCATTCTTTGTAAAGTTGGAATGCTGATGATTTTTGAAGGCCTTCTCCTTTTTATATGCATTTTTACGTTGGCGTTAAGCCACCCAGAACTTTTATCAGCTCTTTTAAATTTATTTCCCATTGGGATGCACTTGCTAATGGCCTTATTTAATATGTTCTTAAAGTGGTTGTAAACCCTTACAACACACTTTGACCTACAGGTAAGCCTAGATTAAGGCTTACCTGTAGGTCCAAGAAATATCTCCTAAACCTACACGGTTTAGGAGATATTAGCCAAAAGACAGGCACATGCGCCGTAGACAGCGGCGCGCAGGCGCACTGAGCGCGGCACCCGTCAACGGCGATATGCCGCACGTGGCGACTCCCGTGCGCATGCGCGGGAGTGACGTCATTGCGGCTTCGCCGAATGACAGCGGCGGAGCGGCGAGACCCACCGAGAAGATGGATGCGCCGGACTACAGGGGACAGCGGTGACTTCGCTGGCTCCTGTGTCAGGTAAGTGACACATAATGGACTACTATGCGATGCATAGTAGTCCATTATGCTTTACCTTTGCAGGGAATGAAAGAGGAAGTAAACTCATCAGGGTTTACTTCCTCTTTAAAGCATACCCATTTCTTCTCCGTGTTCTTTGTTCCTAAGATTTTATCCCAATTTGTATCTTCTAGCAAGGCTTGCAGCTTGGGGAAGTTGGCTCTTTTTGAAATTCAGTGTCTTTGTATTCCCCTTATGTTTCCTATTTGTGTGATTTATACTGAAACAAATTGACCAGTGATCGCTGTTTCCTAAATTACCCTGTATTTCAACAATCAGGTCTGTATTGTTAGTATTCAGTAGGTCTAGCAACGCATTGGTTCTATTTGGTGCGTTCACCATCTGACACATGAAATTATCCTGCAAGACATTTTGGAACTAGCGCATCGTAGATGAATGCACGGTTCCTTCCACCCAGTCTATGTCTGGATAAAATTCCCTATTATGATGACACTTCCCATCCACGTGTGTGTGTGTGTGTGTGTGTGTGTGTGTGTGTGTGTGTGTGCGCACGCACGCACAGGGTCAGTGGAAAGAGTGATAAAGGCAAGGGTTCTAGGATAGCTTAAGGAATCCTAGCAGTGTGTGCTAATTGGTAGACTGCTCCCCAACCCTTTGGGTGCACCAGATTGTAAGATTTGTATCTGCCTGTGGGTGGTCAGCCAGCTAGATTGGAGTGGAGTCTCCCTCTAGTGGTGTCCAGAGGTGGTGTGGGCTGTGAAAAACGTGCTCACGTAAATTCCCCCTCATTCCCTCCCACACCATTCAAGGTCTTTACCCCGGTTAGCTTGTCGCCGCGGGCCTGCGTCCATGACACAGACGTGCAGGGGATGACAGCCTCCCAGCCATCTATTAGATGCCCTCTTTAAAATAAAAAATAAAAAAGCAATCTGCTGCTAAATGCTTTTTAGAGGGGTGGCAATGATGGCGTCATATGTATACAAGCTCTTAAATATCAAATAGAATTAGAAAGGATTGTCCTGTTATGTTACTATCATGTTTTCTACAATGCTTTACTCCTCTTGGGTAGATTTTTATACCATTAGTTTCCTAGTGCACCAATCAAAGAGAAATAACATAAAACTTAGGAGCAATGTCATATGGGTTATTTTTTTACATTACCTGCCAAGGGCAAAAATAGAATTATAGCTGGCAATGACTGTGCTGACAGGCTGCCATTGTTTACTTGCTTATGACTGCTGGGCAACAAGCATTTTTTTTTTAAGTTTCTCACCTGAAACAAGCATGCAGCCAGATGAGTCAGGACTCCTTTTTTACATACCGGTTTTAGGTCAGAAATAATTAAAGCAATTTAATAAGCAGGACAAACAGGCAACTAGCATATTTTAGGAGAAGCCAACAATGACAGCCACAGTATGGGGTTAATTTACTAAAGGCAAATTATCTGTGCACTGATCTGATGGGAACATGCAAGGAAAATAAAAAAAACAGCATTTTTGCTTGCACATGATTGGATGGGAGAAATCAGCAGAGCCTTCCCTCAGATCTAGCGCAATTGCACTTGCAGTACACTTCCAGTGCATTTAGAACGTGCAGACTATTTGTCTTCAGTAAATCCACCATATGTCCTTTAACATAAGTATCCTTTATCAAAAAAATAAATACAAATGATAGTTCAGTAACATGCTGCCATCTAGTGGCTATTTTACATACTGCATTGAGGCATTTGTGATGATACATTTCAACAGATGTACTAGTGCTGTATTTAACCACTTGCCTACTGGGCACTTTGAATGACAATTGCGCAGTTATGCAACACTGTACGAATATGAATATTTTTTTCACACAAATAGAGTTTTGTTATATATAATACCTCTAATGTGAGGGGTTAGAGAACCTATACATGGTGTAAAGCTTAACCACTTGACTTCCTGAAGATTTACCCCCCCCCCCCACCCCCCTTCATGACCAGGCTGATTTTTGCATATTTTAAACCGGCAATTGAGCGGACATTCGATGCTGTATCAAATAGAATGCATTTCTTTTCCCCACAAATTGAGTTTTCTTTTATAATATTTTTTACTTTCTGATATAAAACATATCCAATAAATAAATTTAAGAGATCAAACTTCTTCATAAATTTAGGCCAATATGTATTCTGCTACATATTTTTGGTAAAGAAAAATCACGATAGGTGTATATTGATTGTTTTGTGCAAAAGTTATAGCATCTACAAACTCTGAGATATATATATTTTTTTAACTAGTAATGTCAGCGATCACAGACTTATTGTGGGACTACAATATTGCAGCAAAAAATTTGGACACTTTCGGACACTTTGGACACTTTTTGGGGACCAGTGATATTAGTACAGTGATCAGTGCAAAAAAATAAAATAAATGCACTGTATTAATGACACTGGCTGGGAAGGTGTTAACATCAGGGTGTGCCCAGACAGTGTTTGTGCACTGTGTAGGACTAGGGGAAGGCATGGATCCATGTCCATGCTTTGCAGGAACAACGGATCAACGGTTTCCCTACTGACAGATCAATGATCTGCCTTGTTTACAAAGGTAGACCGTTGTTCTGCCTCTGTAATGAATGATCAGTGGGTATTGCTGCTGCGGTACCCGCCACTAGGATCCCGCTGTGTAATCACAGCAGGAGCAAGCCACAGGTACTGCGCATGCACACACCCTACCCGGAAGAGCCGGATCAGGTATATATACATGATCCAGGGCACGGGTACCGCCCTGTAGTAAAACTGCAATGGGGCGGACCTGAAGTGGTTAATAAGAGATCTGAGGAGTTTAAGGCCTCCTTCACATGGCTGGTTATCTGCATTCTGTGGGTTCCAGTGGCAGATTCTTTCCACTATAATGACCTGATAATGTGAATAGCAGCAGCCGGTCAGCCTCTAAACTAATGAGAGGCTGACAGCGGTCCCCACTGTTCACATATAGCTGCACACCGCATGTTTACCTGCGGATGTCCGGGACTTGATGAAGTCAGCTGTGTCCAATTCTGACATCCACAGGTAAATGATCGGTGTGCGGCTACATGTGAAAAGCGCAACGGTAGTTCAGAGACTTGCTCTGTAATTGGAGGAGAGCTGGTCATGTGTGTATGACAAGTGAAATAACCAGGACCCCCAGTTTTTTCTCATAACTCCTTAATAAATGGGCAAAAATGTTTTTTATTAGAATAATATCCATTCTCTGTAGAACAAGATACACAAGTTTGGTGGTTTCTATCAACCTAACTTCTCTGTAGAACAGAAATCGAAATATGTCTTTGTTCAAATCCAACAATCTTTACACATCCTGTATGCATAACCCATCATGTGCATCAATCCTCTGCACACTGCTATACATTGCTATACATTCTTGCAAACTTTACATACAAACAGGGATTTTTGGTTCACATGCATTGCAATACATGTCTAAGTTGGCCAACTGTGTCAAAGTAATCCCTCTCTGGCCAGTCCACACAACACACCACACCACTCCACTCCACCCACACCACACAATGCACCACACACCACATACACACCACACAAATCCAGTTCAACCATTGATCCAGAGGAAGGCAAAAAACCCCAGCAGAGCATGCTCCAATTTGCTACTGCAGGGGAAAAATTCCTTCCTGATCCCCGAGAGGCAATCGGATTTTCCCTGGATCAACACACCACACACACCCCACACACACACACACACACACACACGTCTATATATTAGGATTGCAGAGCTTGGCGGTTTTTCTGTAGAACAGGGTACAATATGCTTTTTTGGCTTCCATCAAAATTCTCTGCAGAACAGGGAAACAGGCTTGGTGGTTTCCATCAAAAGTCTTGACTTGAATGCTCCTATGGAGCTAAGGAATGAAGGCATCTTCTGGAAAGTCCTGGTGTGCCTGCAAAATATATAAAAGAAAGTGTAAGTTATGTTTGTTAACGTGCATGCTGGCATGTGTTTTTAAGTTGCACTGTAAGATCCTTTTCACACTGGGGCACTTTGTAGGCGCTACAGCGCTAAAAATAGCGCCTGCAAAGCGCCCTGAAAGAGACGCTCCTGTGTCTCCAGTGTGAAAGCCCCGAGAGTTATAAAACGTCCTGCTAGCAGCATCTTTGGAGCAGTGTGTATACCACTCCTCCACCGCTCCTGCCCATTGAAATCAATGGGGCAGAGCAGCTATACTGCCGGCAAAGCACTGCTGCAGCAGCACTTTGCGGGTGGTTTTAACCCTTTTTCGGCTGCTAGTGGGGTTAAAAGTGCCCAGCCAGCGGCCTAATACCTCCGCAAATACGGCAGTAAAGCGCTGCTAAAAAGCTAAATAGCAGCACTTTACCACCGACGCCACCCCAGTGTGAAAGGAGCCTAATGCATTTTTTTGCAGGTGTTCTAGTGTATTTTATTACCCCTTTCTCTTTTTTGTAATGTATACTCTTACTATGTCCTATTTTTTTTTTTTTTCAGCGCAAATGAATGGAGGGCATTAGTGTGATCTGAAACAATAGGAAACAAGGTTATTTTCCTTGTGCTTGCATTTAAACTGTGTTGGGCAACACTGCTTGTGTGAACAAACCCTTAGCCTAGGTTCACACTGATGCAGTGCAATTTACCTGAGATTTTTAGTGTGATTGCAAGGATAATGTCCAATGTGACTTCATGCGGATTCAGGATACAGTTATGATTCTCTCTTTCTCTAAAAATCAACTCGGAAAGACACTATAGCCTGCTAGAGATCGCACTGGAATCAATTAGTCTTTGAACATCTATTTGTTTTCTATGCAGTTTCCATTACACTCTATGTAGATGAAAATTGCACCACACACACACACACGACCCTTTTTAAAAATGTATTGCATTCGGAGTGCATATAGATGAACGGCCACCATATAAAGTCATGTTATTTCACTTGTCATGCAATTCTATGCATTCTGGAATGCATATGAAATTACATCAGTGTGAACCAGGGCTTACTGGGTGATAAAGTATTGTGAAAAAAAATCAAAGTCAAGTTCTAGTTGAATGCTCTTATCTTCATATATGCAAAGTCACGTCTTGCTTGATTGTAATTCCACTCGGCATCCTCCAAGATTCTGAAAGATAAAGAAGTAAAACATATTAATGTAATGACCAGACAACTAAAACTGGCAATAGACTTTATAGGATGTTCAGAACAGGCAACACCATCCATTTACAGCTGGTGTGATTCTGAACCCTACAGAAAAGAAACAGAATAGAAAGAGAAGTAATAATGGAAACTTACTTTCTGCTCCAATACTCCGTAAGTCCAAATCCGATTGAGAACTTTTTAATAAAGTCGGCAGCTGCATTTGGGCCATCCAAGTCATAATCGCCATTGGTGCTGTAGAAGAAGTCCTCTGGAATCTGGTTTTCTATCTGCAAAACATCAAAATTAAATACAATTAATAAACTGGAGAATAAGCTATTGTGGAAAGAAGTATATATAGGGGTATATTTATACCAGAGGGCAGATGTCTCTATCTGCTCTCCATTATACTCCATAGGGCTATGCACACCATGGTCCACATTTTACAGCTAATTCACAATGTGGGGGTCACAGTGTGTACTCTGTGGTAGCTCACTGAGCTGCTCTATGATTGGAGGGGAGCTGGTCATGTGTGTTCGACCAGTCAAATAACAAAGCTGTCCTCCAGTTTTTTTCCCTCACAACCCCATGGCTGCACTTTATAAATACCCCCCTTAGTTATATACTAATAGACTTACCTTCATCTTTTTAAAGATGGCCTCTGCATCCTGCCAACTCCACTTCATGTCAGAAAGGCACCTGAAAAGTAAAGTGTTGGTGAGATTATATATAGATAAGGTTTATACATAAAACTCAACATTTAATTTCCAAGTATCATGTATATATATATATAGTGGAAACAATGGTAAGTACAAAATTTCCCTCTGACTTCCTGGGTTACCTCCATTTTGTCAGAGATCCAGCAAATCAATTATCTCATTGGTAAGGGGCGATGTTATTGTAAACAGCCTAGACTTCATACAGAAAAGCAGTAAAGGACAACACGCTTCTCTGAGCAGGACGCAATTCCACCATGGACAAATACAATAAAGGTTTTGTGCCAGTAGCAAAAAGTAGGTCTTTAGAAAAAGAAAAACTGTTGTCAAAGGGCTTGTATACTATCATACAAGTAAATAGCGAAAAGCTAAAACAATAATCCACAGTAAATTAAAACAACAAAGTGCTGAATGAGCATACATTTATGCACTGAAAGTCCACTTTAAATGATGGAAAGAGTCCATGAATTATGCACAATGATAACAGATGCATAATCTGCTCAATGGCAATGTCAGTTAACAGGATGGGAGAGGGAGGGGGAGGACAGAGGAGTCACAGTCCACAAATCACGGCAGACATCCAGTGGAAACAGAAACCTTGTTCCCAAAGCACTGAAGAAAAAAAAAAAACAGGAAAAAGAGGCGCCCCTGGGTGCAGACCATATAACAATTCTAATACAACAAGTGGTTACAAGCATAACTTAGATTTAGGTAGTAAGTGTAAGGCATAGTAGGTCCCATACAATAGGGATCATCAGTGAAGTAAATCCCTGGGATGGATGTGCTGTCCCTGTGTTCATCTCCAAAGCCGCTAGGTGGTGTTCGGCCAGCAGCGGTGAATGGACATCAGAACGAGGCTTGGGAAACAGCCTATAATCCAGACGGAGGGTGATGACATCACTGGAAATGCGACGCGTTTCTCGAGCTGGCTGGCCGTGAATAGCATGACGGCCGCGCTCCTTTCTCAAGCTGGCAAATTCAAAGACCATCGTGTTTTTGTTTGATGGGAAGATGGTCTGTTCCTCATGTCGGTAAAAGCATTGTGGTGGAATTTGGCCTTCTGAATTCAGGATGTTGAAATCATTCAAAGGCTGTGCCCTGTCCCAGTTGTTTTCCCGAAGACACCTGTAAAGAAATATGGAGGTTAGGATGGGTTGCAGAAGACATAATAGAGCATTTTTTGTTTTAATGAAAGTAAAAATGTAATAACATATGGACCCATTTAAATAAGTAAAACAGGGTAAACCCTTTGCTCGGTTTCCACATGTTCATATGGAACTTCCACTTTTTGGAATACCCCCCCCCCCCCCCTTCCGGTGTCACATTTGGCACCTTTCAGGGGGGAGGAGGGAGCAGAAACCCATCTAATACAGGTATTTGCTCCCACTTCCTGGCATAGATCAACTGTGGTGATTGTGGTGACCTACGCCACTTCCGGCACCTACTCTGTCCTCCCCCGCTGTCTTCTGGGAGACAGCAGGGACCAGTGAGGACGCTCAGTGTGACTCGCGCATGTGCAGTAGGGAACCCGGAAGTGAAGAAGCACGGCTTCACTTCCTGATTCCCCTACCGAGAATGGTGGCGGCAGCAGACGAGAGCCGACGGACAGATGGGCTTTGACTGCCGACATTGCGGGCTCCCTGGACAGGTAAGTGTCCATATATTAAAAGACGGCAGCTGCAGTATTTGTAGCCGCTGCCTTTTAATATATTTTTTTTCATTGGATCTCAACTTTAACATTCATTTTACCCCCTTTTGCACAGAAGAGATGTAATTGCAGTTTCACAGGATGAATAGCTCTGCACTTTACCCTGCGGTGTCTCTGCTGGAGAGGGTTCCTCCTATTGCCTGCCATTACAGATATAAATCTTGCTTGTGTTGGGTTTTAAATTGTAATTCGAATTATTCACTTTCCTTTTGGAGGAGATTTCTATTGATAGTCCATCTTCTGGCGATTTTGTTTGGTATCCTTTGCATTAAATGGGCTCCTATGCAGTGAACAGCTCAGGCTGCAATACTTACCATTAATTTGGAGGATATACTACGACTGCAGGACATCATTGTAGCAGAGTTCCCCTAATTCCCTGTGTAATATCACACCCATTCAAACAAACCTGAGAATCTGGCCTAGTAATGAAAGGCTTGAATGCCGAACAATCAGTCATGTATATAATCAGCCCTGCCTCTATCACCAGAGGCATAGAAGAAATAAAACACCCGTTATTATCAGCATGTCTTTACACTGAAGCAGCTTCAACCAAGCAAAACCTTTTATTTTGGACAGAGTGGGGAAGGTTTAAAACCCTATGTCAGGTTTTAATTGTTGTCCTTTATTAGGAGAGTTCACCTTATTTCCTGTAGGAATCTAACAAACATAGACACCGACCACAAACAAAACATGTTTTAGTAGAATAGGAAAAGCAACATTTCTGACAATGTTTTTATCTCTGTCTGTGCTTTCCTATGCAGGTGACACCAGTTCCTCCAATTTCTTATCCTGGTGTCACAGTGACAGGAAGTGAAGGAAAATCCCAACTGAACTACAGAACACCTCCCACTCTCCTCATCCTTATAAAAATAAGGTAGCTGTGTCCCGTAGTCAGGGCCGTCTTTAAGGCAGGGCAAAAGGGGCAGCTGCCCTGGGCCCCATCATTATTATGGGGCCCAAAGTAGCTGCCTCATACTTGCCAACTATCCCAGTTTAAAAAAGTCCCTTGTTCCGTAAAGTTTTAGTCCCAATATCTCAGTGTGAAGTTCTGTTACTATTGCTGCCCAGCTCTGCCCTATTGCCGTGTACAGATAACTCAGCTGCAGACCCTGTGTTTAAATGTAAATAATCTGCATTGAATGTAAATAGAGGCGGCATTCATATGTATATCATGCCCCCCTGGGGTAACATCCACTGTCACCTTTGCCAAATGCTGCCCACTGGGTAGGTAAAGGGGCATGCTTGAAAGTCCTGCCTGCAACTGTGCTCATTAAGCCTAACATCAGCCTGTTCTGCAAAGGTAAGCAAATTGGAGGTGGAACCCTTTTTCAAAATAACATGGTGCCACAGCACCGTGGATTTTGGTGCATGTGAATACGCACATCTCAGCAGATACGTGAGGGTGTAATTAACAACTAATGGCACTGCTTTGTATCTACAAAAGGGCAACAGTTTTCTGTGGTGTCGGGAAAGCAATTTTGCATGCATTCCCGACACACACAAATGTGAACGCAGGCTAAATGTCTCAGTTACATTGGTGGTCAGTTTAAATCTTCTCATTACATTGGGGTTTGGTGTACAATCCTTTCATACAAGCTAGTGGTCAGTGTGAATGTCCCTCTTACATTGGTGGTAAGTGTAAATCCCACTTGAAATTCGTGGTTACTGTGAATGCTCCTATTACATTAGTGGTCAGTGTAAATCATCCCCATTACATTGATGGCCAGTGTAGAAACTCCTCTTTATATTGGTAAAAATAAATCCAAACTTGCATTTGTGTTTTTAAATCCTCCCTTACATTGGTGGTCCATGTAGAAGCCCCCTTTAAATCGGTGGTGAATTTTAAATCCCCCATACATTGGTGGCCAGTGTAGAAATCCCCCGTTATTGGTTGTTGATGTAAAATCCCCCATTAAATTGCTTGTCAGTGAAAATTCTTACATCTGTGATCAGTGTACATTTCCTTTTACATTGGTGGTAAGTGTAAATCCCCTTTACATTGGTGGTCAGTGTAAATCCCCCCTAACATTGGTAGTCGATGTAGATGTGTCAACTTACATGGTGGTCATTATAAATTCTCCATTACATTGGTGGTAGGGACACATTAGGCTGGGCAGCAGACAGAGGCTCATTAGGCTGGGCAGCAGACAGAGGCTCATTAGGCTGGGCAGCAGACAGAGGCTCATCAGGCTGGGCAGCAGATAGGGACACATCAGGCTGGGCAGCAGATAGGGACACATCAGGCTGGGCAGCAGATAGGGACACATCAGGCTGGGCAGCAGACAGGAACACATCAGGATGGGCAGTAGACAGGACCACATCAGGATGGGCAGCAGACAGGAACACATTAGACTGGAAGGCTGCTGAGAAAAGTCCATGATATCAAGCCGGACAACGGATGGAGGTACATCAAGTCGGGCAGCGGGCACATCAAGGCAGGTAGCAGAATCTGGGTCATCGAGGTTGGCAGCAGGCTCCGGGTCATTGGGCTGGGTAGCAGGCTCTGGGTCATCGCGCTGGGCAGCAGGCTCCGGGTCATCGTGCTGGGCAGCAGGCTCCGGGTCATCGGGCTGGGCAGCAGACTCCGGGTCATTGAGCTGGGCAGTAGGCACCTGTACATCAAGATGGGTGGCAGTGGCACATCAGGCTGGGCAGCAGACAGGGGCTAGTCAGGCTGGGCAGCCGACAGGAACACATCAGGCTGGGCAGCAGATAGGGACACATCAGGCTGGGCTGTAGACAGAAGCTCATCAGGCTGGGCAGTAGACAGAAGCTCATCAGGCTGGGCAGTAGACAGAAGCTCATCAGGCTGGGCAGCAGACAGAGGCTCATCAGGCTGGGCAGTAGACAGAGGCTCATCAGGCTGGGCAGCAGACAGGGACACATCAGGCTGGGCAGCAGACAGGAACACATCAGGCTGGGCAGCAGACAGGAACACATCAGGCTGGGCAGCAGACAGGAACACATCAGGCTGGGCAGCAGACAGGAACACATCAGGCTGGGCAGCAGACAGGAACACATCAGGCTGGGCAGCAGACAGGAACACATCAGGCTGGGCAGCAGACAGGAACACATCAGACTGGGCAGCAGACAGAGACTCATCAGGCTGGGCAGCAGATAGGGACACATCAGGCTGGGCTGCAGATAGGGACACATCAGGCTGGCAGTAGACAGAAGCTCATCAGGCTGGGCAGCAGACAGGAACACATCAGGCTGGGCAGCAGACAGGAACACATCAGGCTGGGCAGCAGACAGGAACACATCAGGCTAGGCAGCAGACAGGAACACATCAGGATGGGCAGCAGACAGGAACACATCAGACTGGAAAGCGGGTACCAAGACATCAGACTGAAAAGCAGGCACATCAGACTGGAACACTGGCAGCACAACGTCAGGCTGGAACATGGACACAAGGTCATCAGACTGGTCAGTAGGTACTGAAACATCAGACTGGGTAGCAGGCACTGGGACGTTGGGCTGGGTAGCAGGCACCGGGACATCAGGCTGGGCAGCAGACAGAGGCTTGTCAGGATAGGCAGTAGACAGGAACACATCAGGCTGGGTAGCAGATAGAGGCTCGTCAGGCTGGGCAGCAGACAGGAACACATCAGCCTGGAAGGCAGGTACCAAGACATCAGACTGGAACACTGGCAGCACAACGTCCGGCTGGAACATGGACACAAGGTCATCAGACCAGTCAGTAGGTACTGAAACATCAGACTGGGTAGCAGGCACCGGGATGTCGGACTGGGTAGCAGGCACCGGGACACCAGGCTGTAGTGGATTAGCTGGTGCGGAGGCAGGTTGGGTTACTGGCAGGATCAAATGGGTAGAAAATAACTTCTGTCTCTTTTTAGGTTTAGCTACTGGAGTCCTAATAGGTAACTGCATGACTGTAGGTAGGGAATGAAGCAGCCTGGAGAAGAGGGTTGGAATAAGGCAGGGAAGAGGTAACAGTAGCTGGGGGAAGTTCTTGAGGGATTGCAGGCAGCCGAGAAGAGGCAGGTGGGTTAAAGGTAGGGTAGGTGCAGGTAGTAGAAACTGGGTATTGATATTTGGTGGGGAGCAGGGTGTACTGAGCTGAGACTGAAGATGCCATGGGTGAGGGGGAAAAAGAGATTTGGGCTGGCAGGTGTCTGATGGCAGAAGTGGTTAGTTGTGGGTTGGCTGGGGCGGATTGTAGCAACAGAGGAACAGACGCAGATAAGGTGAAAATATATAATTTATTCAGATAAGTGAATAAATACAACCACCTCCAATATACTACAATGTGCAACCAAAAAACCACCAACAGAAACCCACAAATAAAAACAGACAAATATATACAAGTAAAGGGGAATACCAGAATCATAAACAGGGCCAGGCCAGGGTCGACAATGGGGGGGGGGGGGGGGTGTCAGCAGCTGGGGAAGGAAGACAAACAGGACAAGGAGAGGATGGATGGATCACAGGAGGGATGGGCCAGGTACAAGGCTCAGGGTCCAGGGTTCAGGTAGCAGACAGGAACAGGTTCAGATGCAGCACTTCACAGGGTCAGGGCGCAAGGAAGATACTATGGCAAGGCATCAGTGTGTCTGCCGGGTACGTATACACACCACCTGCAATTACTCAGGTGATGCCTAATTGCAGGAGATGATGTAGGCCCCACATTGCCAGGAACCACCCGCTGGTGGACTCCAGTACTGCGGCCCAAGGATCATATAATACTACTAACAGGGGAAGGCTCCCCGTGCAGTTTTAGACTGCCAGGAGACACCTGCTAGTGGACCACAGTACTGCACACCAAATGTTAGACAGTATTATCAGTGGGTGTAACCTTTCCACGGCAGACGGACAGGAATAGGAGGAGGAGCTCTGGGAGGGAAGGGGATGGTGAATAGGACCCGTGACATCATATGACTAGACCAAAGACACTTGGGAAAAAATTATTTATACATAATAAAAATAAAAATAAAGCTCAGAAGGACACCTAGCTGGGTGGAGAAGACAAAAAAATTGTGGGACCCCAAGCCCTAAATTGTGCTTTAATAGGATGATGACTTTTTTTCAGCTTGATTTTGGTGGTTACCATGTAATTTTCCCTAGAAGGGATGTTTTCACATAATGCCGTGTTGATCACCTACCTGCCTTATCTACAGTACCTCTGCCTTCTATATATAGGCCACAGGTCAGAAACTAGCAGGTAGTGAGTGATGTCAAAACTCCTAAACTGCTTATTTGTGAAGAGCAAGCATAGAGCTAGTGAAGTTTTAAAATTGTGTAATCCTGTCCTGCCTGCATTTTGTAGATAAGTGCCTCAGAAAACCAGAATAATGGCCTGTACACATGGTCGGACATTTCGATGACAAAATCCGTCTGATTTTTCAGATGGATTTTTTTTTTATTTATTTTTTTTTATTTATTTCGTTTTCACAATTTTATTACAAAGAAGAGAAAAGGGGAGAAAGATCAAAAAAAGAACACACCCATCTCCACAAGTTCATTAAATAACCATTGAGAGTGGGGGGGGGGGGGGTTTAATCTCCCCCCTACCCCTCCCATAAAAATATAACCAAACCATCCTATTTACTTTACATTCCACCTAAGTCCCTATTCTTCCTTTCCCTTCCCTCTCCCTTTCCACTCAACGCCGCCCTCCCATCCACTTCCCGATACAAGTGGATGGGAGGGAGGGGAGGCCCCCCCCCCCTCTAGAGTCCCTGAACCTCAGCATATTTCTTTCTTAATTTAAAGTTCTTCCAAGTTCCATGGCTCCCACTTCCTCTGAGACTCCCTGCCTATGTCTTCCTCCCCAAGTTCTTCCATCCTGTATATTTCATCTATTTTCTCCCACCATTTTCGTACTTTTGGGGGTTCTACTTCCTTCTATTTCTTTGGGATTAGACTCTTTGCCGCATTTATCAGATGTATTATAAGGGAGTTTTTGTACTCTTTCATTGGCAAATCAATACAATGGAAGAGACAAACACAGGGATCTTCAGGGATTTGATTTTTAGTTATCATCTTAATATATTCTAATCTCTCCCTCCAATATTGTTTAATCCTTGGGCAATTCCACCATATATGTGCGATATTCCCCGGTTGTCCACAGCCCCCCAACATTCTCCAGATTGCTCTGTTTGATATTTTGCCACTATATCTGGTGTCCTGTACCACCTTACCAAACATTTATAGTTCATTTCTATCATCTTAATATTTGTTGAAGACCCATGCACCAGCCTCAAAATTCTGTCTAAATTTTACTTATCCCCCCCGTGATCCTATTTCTCTTTTTGCCATTTTTTTTTTTTTTTTTTTATAAATGTCGGCACCTCCATCTCCTCCTCCCGTACTAAGATGGATTTTCCCAAATTGTCTTGCATACAAACGGGCGCACAAAGTTGTCGGAAAATTACATTGTTCAGAACGAAGTGACGTACAACACGTACGTCAGAACTATAAAGAGGCCAGTAGCCAATAGTTTTCGTCTCGTAATTTATTCTGAGCATGCGTGGCACTTTGTCCGTTAGAATTGTCTACACACGATCTAAATTTAAACGATTCGGAACGGATTTTGTTGTCGGAAAATTTTAGATCCAGCTCTCAAACTTTGCGTGTCGGAAATTCCAATGGAGCCCACATATGATTGGATTTTCCGACAACACGATCCGATCGCACATTTTCCATCTGAAAGTCCGACCATGTGTACAGGGCATTAGAATACCAGCGTAGAGCTTGCACCAGTCGGCAATGGAAGGTCCAATATTTCTGTCCTCACAGGTTTACTTTAAGCAGTGTCAACATCACTTAAATGAAACCTGCGCTGAAAGAAAACTGGAGGCTGCAAATGTTAGAGCTTTTTCTGAAAATACTTGTATCTTGGCTGTCATACAGATTTTCTGGCAATTGTATTTTCCAAGTCTCTGAGCCATTGCAAACCTGCACCACAGCAGATATGACTTATGTGTGCAGCTTAAACTCATTTAATTACCTTTGCAAAGCAGGTTTTTGAGATATTGCTCTAAATAATTGGTCTAGTTTTACATGCAAATCCCCATCGAAAAGTGTATGTATAAAAAGCAAACTTTTTTTTTAGTTTTACAATAGGGATTTGGTAAAACTTCTATAGGGTTTTTTCTTCTTTCTGCATCCAGTCAGGGAGACACGGGAAGTAAGAGGATATCTTTTCAAAGCGAGAACAGGTTTACCCATCCCCTCATCTCCTGTTACTTTCAAACGCTAATGCCCTGTACACACGGTCAGACTTTCCGAGGGAAAATGTGCGATCAGATCGTGTTGTCGGAAAATCCGATCGTGTGTGGGCTCCATCTGACTTTTTCTGTTGGAATTTCCGGCACACAAAGTTTGAATAGTTTTCCGACAACAAAAGCTGATCGTTTAAATTCCGATCGTGTGTAGACAATTCCAAACAGACAAAGTGCCATGCATGCTCAGAATAAATTACGAGACGAAAGCTATTGGCTACTGCCCTCTTTATAGTCCCGTCGTACATAGTTTACGTCACCTCGCTCTGAACAATCAGATTATGTCCAACCATGTGTACAGGGCATAATGCCCCATAGACACGATCAGAAATCCCGTCAGAAAAAACTTGGATGGTTTTTCCGAAGGAATTCCACTCAAGCTTTCCTTGCATACACACAGTCACACAAAAGTTCTTTGAACTTTCAACTGTCAAGAACGCGGTGACGTGCAACACTATGACGAGCCGAGAAAATTAAGTTCAATGCTTCTGCGCATGTATCAAATTGTTTCCGAGCATACGTGATTTTTTGAGGGACCGAATTGCATAAGGATGAGCGCATTTTCGGATAAGAACTTTTTTCTGACCGAAACATAGAGACCCTGCTCTCAATCTTTTGCTGGCTAAAATTCTGCCAGCAAAAGTCCAATGGAGCATACACACGATCGGAAATTTCTGACCAAAAGCTCACATCCGACTTTTTCTGGCAGAATTTCTGATCATGTGTACGGGGCATAACGCTGGACTTCCTATCACTTTCTGTACTGGAAACAATGGTCAGCAGGATCAACAGAAAGGGTAAATCTCCACAATGAGGACACAAGATTAAGCCTAGAGTTTAAAACGCTTCCATATTCTATCCTATATATGGAATAATTTCATAACGTCATACTTTTAATTTGCAAATATGCCTCTTCCTGTGACATCAAAGCCTCTTCCCAGCGACATCAAACCTCTGGCACACACATTGGTGTTTCCCTAGTAAGAGCCCACTTACAATTAATAAAAATTAATTATTTATTTATTTCAAGTACTTATATAGCTGTCAGGAACCATGAATCCGACTCAGACAGAAAGTCAGTAAAAATCACACTTTTTAATGTAATTGTAAAAATGGTACAGATCAGTAAAAACGTAGTCAAACATAAGCCAGGGATCGGAAGCCAACGCGGGTAGTCAGACAAGCCAGTAATCAGGAAACCAGAGATCAGCGTAGTCGGAGGCAGAAGAACAGGATCAGGAACCAGAAGGGTTGTCGGCCAGGCAAAGTCTTTCACAGGACCATAGCAGAGAAACTCCAGATATGTTGACAAGGCGAAGGCAGGAAAGGAATGAACAAAGCAGATGGACCAGAGGTCTTTTTACAATTTTGCACTGCACTGCTTTAACTGGTAATTGCGCGGTCATGCAATGTTGTACCCAAACGAAATTTGCATCCTTTTCTTCCCACAAATAGAGCTTTCTTTTGATGGTATTTGATTGCCTCTGCGATATTAATTTTTTCCGATATAAAAGGAAAAAGACTGAAATTTTTTTTTTAAAAAGATATTTTCTAATTTTTGTTATAAGAAAAATCGAATAAACTAAATTTTAGTCATACATTTAGGCCAAAATGTATTCAGCCACATGTCTTTAGTAAAAAAAAAAAAAAAGTCAATAAGCGTATATTTATTGGTTTGCGCAAAAGTTATAGCGTCTACAAACTAGAGTACATTTTCTGGAATTTACACAGCTTTTAATTTATGACTGCCTATCTCATTTCTTGAGGTGCTAAAATGGCAGGGCAGTACAAACCCCCTCCAAATGACCCCATTTTGGAAAGTAGACACCCCAAGGAAATTGCTGAGGGGCATGTTGAGCCCATTGAATATTTTATATTTTTTTGTCCCAAGTGATTGAATAATGACACAAAAAATAAATAAAAAAAAAGTTTACAAAAAGTTGTCACTAAATGATATATTGCTCACACAGTTATATGTGGAATTGCACCACAAAATATATTATGCTGCTTCTCCTGAGTACGGGGATACCACATATGTGGGCCTTTTTGGGAGTCTAGCTGCGTACGGGACCCCGAAAACCAATCACTGCCTTCAGGATTTCTAAAGCCCCGTACACACTATCAGATTGTCTGCTGAGTTTTTCCTTCAAATTTACCAAAACCATGTTGTATAGGGATGAGCTTCGTGTTTCGAGTCGAACGTACGTTCGACTCGAACATTGGCTATTCGTCCGTTCGGCGAAATCCGAACACTTTGGTCCGTTCGCGTCAAATTCGCGTGGCGCTCACGGCCCACAATACACTGCGATGGCGCAGTGCATTGCTGGCTCACGATTGGCCAAGCATGCACTGTGACCCCGTATGCTTGGCCAATCGCAGCGCCAGCAGCGAGGAGAGCCATGATTGGCCACAGGCAGGATGCCTGTGGCCAATCATAGCTCAGGCTGTGTAGTGCACGCCCCACACTATATAAGGCCGCCATTGCGGCGGCCTCGTGTAGTGTGTTGGCGTCTGAAGCAGTGGGTGTTCTGTGTACCTTCAACACAGTACACACCGATCGTTTTCAGCCGATTTTCTATCTTGCTGTTGTGTAGTGGTTATTGTCTGCGTGCCCTGACCGCAGTATACACTGCTATATTCACCTCACCTATATAGCTAGTGATCCATCTTTAATAATAGAGCTTGCAGTCAGTAGTGTTAGGAGATAGTGCGTGCTTGTCTGCGTGCTCTGTACCCAGTACATACCGCTATATCCACCTACATAGCTGTTCTCTATTTGAGCCCAATTGCCATCTGCAGGAGTTATTGGAAGTTGTGTGTGCCTCCAGCACAGCACAGTATACATCTGTATATACCCCTTTATCTCTGGTGTTCTATAAAAAAAAAGGCATCTGCAGGAGTTAGTGGGTGTTGTGTGCCTCCAGCACAATATAAACTACCCAACTGCTGTTTTACCCAACTCCCTTCAGGCCATTACCATGTCTGGAAGGCCAGCAAGGAGAGGCAGACAGGCGCGAGCCGATAAAAGAGGGCAAGCAGGCTCTGTGTCTAGAGACAACAGTGCTGGTCGTGGACGCGGTGCATTGTCATCAGCACGTGGCCATGGGACATGCTTGTCCTTCTTTTAGGCAGCTGGACATGTTGAACCGCAACATGCCAACGACTTGGTAGAGTGGATGACCATGCCCTCTTCATCCTCCTCATCCTCTCTCACCCAGTCTCAGGGTAGTAGCAAAGCAGCTGCCAACGCATCGTCTTCCCTCCTCTCAATGTCATCATCAGTGACTCCTTCCCTAGACCCACCACGTCCTCCTGAGGAGTCTCCTGAACTCTTTGAGCACAGTGTTGGGTACATGCTCCAGGAGGATGCCCAGTGTTTTGTGGGCTCTGATGATGACACTCAGCTAGAGGAAGGCAGTAGCGTGAGCGCAGAGAGAGGGGATGCTCAAGAAGGACAGCAATCTGGCAGTCATGTTCCACAAGCTGCAGCATACTGCCAGGTTTGCTACAGCGATGAAGAGGGAGGGGATGATGAGGGCACTGACTCCACGTGGGTGCCTGGAAGGAGGAAGGAGGAGGAGGAGGAGGAGGAGGAGGCACATGTCCAACGAGGCAGGATGCCCTCCGGGGGCCAGCTTAGGGGCAGCACACTGACTGAATCACACCACAGAGCTCCGCCTGTGCAGAGCGCTGCCTCTGCGCGTTATTCTAAAAGTTCTTTGGTGTGGGCCTTTTTTGAGACGAATGCATCAGATCGCACCGCTGCTATTTGCAACATATGTCTCAAGCGTATCTCACGTGGCCAAAACATTAGCCGCTTGGGCACCACATGCTTGACCAGACATATGTTGACCTGCCATGCAGCTCGTTGGCAAGCGTACCTCAAAGACCCACAGCAAAGAACAAAGCGGACCTCTCCTTGCTCCTCATCAGCTGGCATCTCCAACCCCACTAGACCTTCAGTCCTCTCTGAAACCTGCTCTGAGAGGAATGAAGGTGTAGAATTAGGTGTGTCACAGCCAAGTGCTTCCGGGAACTCTGTTAGCGGTACACCCACGTCCGATTATAGCAGGAAAATGTCCCTGCCCCAGCTGCTGGACCGGCGGAAGAAGTTTACTCCCAGCCATCCACATGCCCAGCGGTTGAATGCTAGCTTGGCTAAATTGCTAGCACTTCAACTGCTGCCTTTTCAGTTGGTAGACTCGGCCCCCTTCCGTGAGTTTGTACAATGTGCGGTTCCTCAGTGGCAGGTCCCCAAACGCCACTTTTTCTCACGGAAGGCGATTCCGGCTCTCTACCGGCATGTGGAAGGCAATGTCCTTGCCTCGCTGGACAGGGCGGTCAGCGGTAAGGTGCATATTACCGCTGACTCATGGTCCAGCAGGCATGGACAGGGACGTTACCTGTCTTTCACGGCCCATTGGGTCACTCTTCTGGCTGCTGGGAAGGATGCAGGACAAGGTGCAGTAGTGTTGGAGGTTGTTCCGCCACCACGCCTCCAAAATGCTACTATTGGTTGTGACACACCTCTGTCCTCCACCCCCTCCTCTTCTTCTTCCTCCATGGCCTCTTCCAGTACTCTGTCCTCAGAACCAGCGGTGCTCCGTAGGCGTTCCAGGGGCTACGCAAGTACGCAGGCAAAACGATGCCATGCCGTGCTTGCGCTGGTTTGTTTGGGGGACAGGAGCCACAATGGGGCGGATGTTTTGTCAGCTCTGCAGGGGCAGGCCGAGAGGTGGTTGACGCCACGCCAGCTTAAGCCAGGAATGGTGGTTTGCGACAATGGCACCAACCTCCTCTCCGCCCTCCGACAGGGACAACTGACCCATGTGCCCTGTGTAGCTCACTTCCTTAACCTGGTGGTGCAGCGGTTCTTGGGCAGGTACCCCGGCTTAAAGGATGTCCTGAAGCAGGCCAGGAAAGTCTGTGTGCATTTCCGCCGATCATTTAATGCCTGTGCTCGGCTGGCTGAGCTCCAAAAGGAGTTGAACCTGCCCAAGAACCGCCTTATATGTGACATGCCCACCAGATGGAACTCAACATTGGCCATGCTGCAGCAGCTGCACACGCAGCAGAGGGCCATCAATGAGTACCTGTGCGACTACGGCACCAGGACAGGGTCAGGGGAGCTCGGTTTTTTTCTCACCACACCAGTGGGGCATGATCAGGGATGCATGCACTGTCCTGTCAGCGTTTGAGGAGACCACAAGGATGGTGAGCAGTGACAGTGCATGCATCAGTGACACTGTACCTCTTGTCCACCTCTTGGAGCATACGCTGCGTGGAATAATGGACAGGGCACTTGAGGCAGAACAGAGGCAGGAAGAGGAGGACTTCCTTGCCTCTCAAGGCCCCCTTTATCCAGACAGTGTTCCTGCTGTGCCACCCATCACACAGAAAGAGGATGAGGAGGAGGAAGAGGAGGAGGAGGATGATTGTGTCAGCATGGAGGTGGAGGCTGGCACTCCGCATCAGCAGCAGCAGCAGCAGTCTTGTAGGGATGATTTACAGTCCCAAGAAACACGTGGACTTGTACGTGGCTGGGAGGAGGTAGCTGTGGATCATGTTGCCCTTAGTGACCCAGAGGACTCCGGACCGAATGCCTCAGCTAACCTACGCTGCATGGCCTCCCTGATCCTGCAAAGCCTGCGGAAGGATCCTCGTATTCTTCGGATCAAGGAGAGGGATCATTACTGGCTGGCCACTCTCCTTGATCTACGGTACAAGGGTAAGGTTGCCGACCTTATCTTGCCATCGCAGAGGGAGCAGAGGATGAGACATCTCCGGGAGGCCTTGCAGAAAGGTCTGTGCAACGCGTTCCCAGAGACTGGGAGGTTACAAACTCCTGGTCCTGGACAACGTGTTGCTGAGGCATCGGTCAGAAGGAGCGGTGGAGAAGGTGGCCGTCTGACTGATGCTTTCAGACAATTTTTTAGTCCGCAGCCCCAAGGTATGATTGCTTCCAGCACCCATCGCCAGCGTCTGATTTACATGGTGCAGGAATACCTAGGGGCAAGGTCAGACTTGGACACCTTTCCCACCGAAAATCCTCTGGCTTACTGGGTCTTGAGGATGGATCACTGGCCAGAGCTTGCACAGTATGCAATTGAGCTACTGGCCTGTCCTGCATCCAGCGTTCTTTCGGAACGCACCTTCAGTGCTGCTGGTGGCTTTGTTACCGATCACAGGGTGCGCCTGTCCACCAGAATCAGTTGATCGACTGACCATCAAGATGAATCAGTCTTGGATCACCCACAGCTACCAAGCACCTGAAGCTGATGTAACCGAATAATTTTTTTTGAAATACCACATCCCTTCAAGACTGCCTATGCTGATGCTGAGTGACTGTCCTGTTATGTTGATTGTCTATCCTCTTCCTCCTCCGCTGATATGTTGGAAGAACATTTCTGGTTGATGCCATCAGCCCAATTTTTCTGCCCCTGTTTAACAGGGGCGTTTAAGTACAATTTTTGATGCAATGCTTTGCAGCAGGGCTAATTCCTGCATTAAAACTAGAGTATATGGCAGAGGTTGCAGTGTGGTGGCACCAGCACCAGTGCCTAAGGCCCAATTTTTCTGCCCCTGTTTAACAGGGACATGTAATTACAATTCTTGATATAATATTTCACAGGAGGGCCCCTTCCTGTGCCCACCCAGAGTAACGGTGAGGACTTATAGTGTTGTGGCACCAGCACCACAACCACCAAAGGTCAATTTTTCTACCACTGTTCAACAATGGCATGTAATTACAATTCTTGATATAATCGTTCACAGCAGGGCGCTCCAGCGCCCACCAAGAGTCACTTTGAGGGCTTACAATGTTGTGGCAAAACCAACACCTTGTTCCGCCATTTCTGCAGAGCATATAGGGCAGGCCCCTACTTTCAAACATCCAATTTACAAACATCTCCTACTTGCAAACGGAAGGAGACAACAGCAAGTGAGATGAAAAAAGATGGACGACAAAACAAATTATACAGGGGTGATAACCCTTCCCTATGTTTTCCAAAAAGCTTAAAAATAGTTTTTTTGACTGGAGCTACACTTTAAAAATGTACCAGTTGAAAATTACAAACAGATTCAACTTAACACAACAAACCTACACAGTCCCTGTCTTGTTTGCACCGCCTGTATACTGCTGTTCTGAGTATATAGGGCCTGGGGGCCACACGCATTTCCTTTTTTTAATATGGGTACGGGGTTCCCCTTAATATGCGTACAAGACCTAAAGGGGCTGGTAATGGGCAGGGAGGGCTACCCATGCCATTTTTCTCAATGATTTTCAACCATATTGCAGGAACCAGATATAACATTAAAACCGCAAGCAGTTTTAAATGGTGTTATTTCCGTTTAATGTCATTTTGTGCAGGGACTGTTCTAAACACGGGAAACACGTGGCACTTCACAGGCATACTACAGACACCCCCCAGGCACCATATTTAAAGGAATATTTCACTTTTTTTTTTTTCACTTTAATCGTCATTAAAATCAGTGCTCCCGCCAAAACGGCCATTTTTAAAAACATTTTAGGCATTGACCCATGTTCCCTGAGGCAGGAGCCAGGTCCCCAAACCCTTTTTAGGACAGTATCTTGCATATTAGCCGTTAAAATTAGCACTTTTCATTTCGAACGTTCGAGTCCCATAGACTTCAATGGGGTTCTAACGTTCGTTCGAATTTGCGGTCCGTTCGAAAGTTCTGGTGCGAACCGAACCGGGGGGTGTTCGGCTCATCCCTAATGTAGTAGAAGGGCCTGCCTGATTGCATACACATTGAAACTCCTAAGGTTTGACCTCATATTATATGGTTTTGGTAAATCTGAAGGAAAAACTCAGCAGACAATCTGATAGTGTGTACGGGGCTTTTGGGTGCAAATTTTTGATTTCACTCCTCACTACCTATCACAGTTTCGAAGGCCATAAAATGCCAAAATAGCACAAAACCCCCCCAAATGACCCCATTTTGGAAAGTAGACACCCCAAGCTATTTACTGAGAGGCATGTTGAGTCCATGAAATATTTTATATTTTGCCACATTTTGCAGGAATATTACAATTTTTTTTTTTCACAAAGTTGTCACTAAATGATATATTGCTCACACATGCTATGGGCATAAGTGAAATTACACCCCAAAATAAATTCTGCTGCTTCTCCCGAGTATGGGGATACCACATGTGGGGGACTTTTTGGGAGCCTAGCCGCCTACGGGACCCCGAAAACCAAGCACCGCCTTCAGGATTTAAATATAAAACGCTACCAAAAAAAACTGTTAGCGATCGCAGGGATCAGGCCTGACTCTGCGATCGCTGTAGTTATGTGTTTAGTGTTTTGTAAGTGACAGTGATCGATTGATACTGCACTTGGGTGGGCTGGGCGGAGGGGCAAAACGCAGGTGCTAGCAGGTATCTGGGCTGATCCCACTAACAATGCGTTTTTTTGGAACCCTAAACTGCTGAGGACGCTAGTATAGATGTGATCAGATCAGATATTGATCTGTTCAGATACGATACCACTATGGGAGGTGTATGCTTTGCGCGTGGGTGTTAGCGGTACTGGCACTAACCTAGCGCTGCCTGGGGCGACGCAGACCCTGACCCTAAAACCTAATTCATATCACCCACCGGGTGATCAGGGGGTTAAACCTTTATTGGGTAATAAATGGTGGGTGCCCTGATGCTATAAAAAGAAAAACTAACTAACCAAAATCCCCCGTAACACTTATACGGTGATCACTGGTGAAAGGGTTAACTAGGGGCAATCAGGGGGTTAAAATGTTTATTAGGTAGTATATGGGGGTCCCTGACGCTATATAAAAACCTGACGGGGAACCTAAATAACTAACTGGCTAACCAGCGTCACCAGTGGCACTTATACGGTGATCGCTGGTGAAATGGTTAACTCTAGGGGCAATCAGGGGGTTAAAATCTTTATTAGGTAGTATATAGGGGTACATAACACTATAAAAACCTGGCGGTGAACATAAAAAATAACTATCTACCTAGCGGCACCAGTGACACTAATGCAGTGATCAGAAAAACGATTGCTTAGTGACACTGGCAAAAGGGGGTGAAAGGATTAACTAGGGGCAATCAGGGGGTTAAAACCTTTATTGGGTAGTATATGGGGGTACCTAGCGCTATAAAAACCTGGCGGTGAACCTAAAAAAATAACTAGCTACCTAGCGGGACCAGTGACACTAATGCAGCGATCGGAAAAACGATTGCTTAGTGACACTGGCAAAAAGGGGCGAAAGGGTTACCTGGGGGCAATCAGGGGGTTAAAACCTTTATTAGGTAGTATATGGGGGTCCCGGACGCTATATAAAAATCTGACGGGGAACCTAAATAACTAAATAACTAACTGGCTATCCAGCATCACCAGTGACACTTATACGGTGATAGCTGGTGAAAGGGTTAACTCTAGGGGCAATCAGGGGGTTAAAACCTTTATTGGGTAGTATATGGGGATACCTAATGCTATAAAAACCTGGTGGTGAACATAAAAACATAACTAGCTACTCAGCGGCACCAGTGACACTAATGCAGCGATCAGAAAAACGATCGCTTAGTGACACTGGCAAAAGGGGGTGAAAGGGTTAACTCTAGGGGCAATCAGGGGGTTAAACCTTTATTGGGGGGGAGTAGGGGGCTACCCTGGACCTAACACTAACTGCCCTGACAGTTTTTACTGTCACAACTGACACTAAATGCAGTGATCAGTAAATAAATGATCACTGCAATCAGTGACACTGTGACGGGGGGGGGGGGGAAATCGGGGGGCGATTTGTGTGCCTATGTGTACCTACATGTCAGTGTAGTGTTTGGTGCACTTACTATGTGTTCTCCTTGCAGTCCGGTCAAAAATACCGCCCGAGGAGAATGACATCACTTCCTCCCTGTCTGTGTTTACTCTACACAGGCGGAGGAGCTTCTCATTCGCCAGGAGTGATCGAGAGGGGATGGCCAGAAACCAACGGCCATCCCCTGATCCCAGATCGCTCCTGAAGTGAAACGGACCGCCGCAGCCAGTGGGAGGGGGTCCGATAGGACCCCCCACCCGCTGGAAGGCAAGCACGTACATGTACGTGCTTGTGCCTGTCGGTGCCATTTTGCCGACGTACATTGCCATGCGGCGGTCCTTAAGTGGTTAAATAACCAGAAGGGGCTGGCTGTAGTTGGGATTGATGATCAGATAATGATAACCAGGTGAGCCACTGAGGAATCAATGCGTGCTGTCAATTATCCAACAGCTGAGCAGCCTGAGCACTGAGAAGAGAGCTGCTAAGAGCCTGCCCTGACAATAGCGCCATCAATTTACGCAGCGCTTTACATATGTGTGGCCCTGTTATGGGGGGTCATATGGAGTTGCCCTCTCCAGACAGGCTATGGCGCTAACCTGCAGGTAACCAAATGAGCCAGAGCCAGAACTAAAGGAAGAGTGAACTAGGAATATATAATTGCAAGTGCCTCCACCTAGAAGAGGGCTCCAGCTTATGTAGAGATGATCCCTTTCTAGGACAATAACTGGTAACTCAAAATAACTGACAGCAGTAGTACTAATACACCCAGCATCGATTTCTAAGCATAAAGATATGTAGACATATCAGACCAGCAGGTGATTAGTGGAATTTTATATATGATAAAGTGATGGCATTACATACAACCCAAGCAATAACAGGAAGAATATACATATGTCTGAGAAGAACCGTGTATATATCTACTGTATATATCCAGATATATAACTAAAGGCCCTTAATTAGGCACTGTGGCAAAGTTTGGTTGCAGGGGCCCCTGATGAGCTGGCTTGCAAGGCGTAACACAATCCGGTTTGAGAGGATGAAAACTGATGCATCTGTGGGGCGGTGGCTTCCTGGGGGGGGGGGGGGGGGGCGCTTGTACAGACTAACACACCAATGGCGAAGAAGTCTGGAGCACGCCACCTACAAGGCAAATCAGGTCTATCTAGTCCATGGGCACTTTCACACCGAGAAGCTGGGGCATCGGTGATAATGCGCTGCTATTTTTCAAGGCGCTTTACCGTAGTTTTTTAGCGGCGCTTTTCAGCTGACCACTTTTCCCCTGGAATGGAGACTGATTTTCTTCCCAGGGATTTATCATCCTTCTTTTTTTGCTTCTTTCCAGCCCACAGTACCCATATTTTAATGCCTTTAAGGCATTTTCTGGACGTGAACACCTGGCATCAACTTGGGGCAGGCCTTCAATGGCCATGATAGGACATTCATGTTTTCTGGAGGAATGCCTCTGCTATATCTGCACGTTTTTTTGTAAGTGTATGCTCAATGATCAATTAGATGCACATGTATAGGTATGAATTTGTATCAATGTTTTACTAATATAAGCTGTTTTTTCAGAAGTGGTATTATTTCCTGAAGAAGATTCATAAAAGTAATTTTGAAACGCGTTGGCTATCCTTCTCTGCAGCATTTCTGGTTAGAAACCATGATTTAAGGGAACAGCAAGTAGATTGGGATTGCCACTTCATGGACCAAACAGCCAATGTGCAATGTTTGCAAATTTTCAATGTTGAAAATGCTATTCTTATGATGTTTTGTATCAGCAACATAAGATCTTTTAATACAATTTTTCTACAATAAATTACATTTTCTATATGTGAAGTTTTCTACATGTATATATTTTTTATTGTCCATAAAATCGCACCTTTTGAGTTTTTTTTCAAGTATTGACTCAGGGGGGCTGAATAGAAATGCACACTACACTTTTAACATATTTATTTATAAATAAAGAACCATTTATCATTTTCTTTCCACTTCACAATTATGTGCCACTTTGTGTTCGTCCATCACAAAAAATCCCAATAAAATACATTTACGTTTTTGGTTGTAACATGACAACATGTGGAAAATTTCAAGGGGTACAAATACTTTTTTGAGGCACTGTTTAATACCTGCTGGAAATAATTGCTGTCCAATAGGCTGGTTGTACCCAAGTTGACTAATCGATCAACTTGAGTACATTCGGCCTTGCCCACACATGGTTCGAATCCCTGCAACTTTCAATGGCTGGCTTTAGTCATTTAAATTGAGTAAACAGTTTGTTAAGGGTCTGGATGCTTCAAAGGAACTTTGTGACAGTAGAAACCATTATGCTTACCATTACGTAAAGCAATTTTTAACCCAAAAAAAAAAAAGATCCTGTTCCTTTAACCACTTCAGCCCCAGAAGGGTTAACCCCCTAATGACCAGGCCATTTTTTGTGATACGGCACTGAGTTAAATGTAACTGACAATTGCGCAGTTATTCAACGCTGTACCCAAATAACATTTATGTCCTTTGTTCCCATAAATAGAGCTCTCTTTTGGTGGTATTTGATCACCTATGCGGTTTAAATTTTTTTGCGCTATAAACAAAAAAAAAGACCGACAATTTTGAGAAAAAACAAAAACAAAAATTTTTTAGTTTATGCTATAAAACATATCCAATAATTTTGTTTTTAAAAACACAGTTCTTGTTTATACTTTAGAATGTAAAAATAAAATAAATATTTTACAAACAAACTCAAATTTCTTCATCAATTTAGGCCAATACATATTTTTAGTAAAAAAAATTCCAAATAAGCGTATATTGATTGGTTTGCGCAAAAGTTATAGCATCTACAAAATAGGAGATAAATGTATGGCATTTTTATTTATTTTTTACTTGTAAGGACGGTGATCAGCAAATTTTAGCGGGCTGCGACATTGCAGGGGACAGATCAGACAACTAGCTGACACTTTTGACCCTTTTTTGGGAACCAGTGACATTATTACAGTGATCAGTGCTAAAACTATGCACTGACATTGTACTAATGACACTGACAGGGAAGGGGTTAACATCAGGGGCAATCAAAGGGTTAACAGTGTTCCCTCAGTTTATTTCTAACTGTGTGGGGGGATGGGCTCACTGCATGGACACTCTGATCCGTGTTCCTGATTAGAAGGAACATTAGCTGTTCCTTCTGTGGCCAATTAGCATGCGTCTCCCAGACGCCATTAACAAAATCACGTACAGGTATGTGATTTTGCATAATAGAGCTGCCTTGCCACAGTATATGTACAGCAGGCAGCCGGGAAGTGGTTAAAGCATGTTATACAGCACAGCACAGTGCTTGTGCTGTGTCATTTGCCCCCCCCCCCCCGTAACACCTGAAATACCTGACTGATCCAGCCAGTTTCTGCCCTTCCCCTTGTAAACTGACCACGGTTCATCATGGCTGCGCTGAGCCCTGACACCGTGGTCAGTTTACACATACCTCCCAACTTTTTGAGATGGGAATGAGGGACATCTATCAGCAAAAGTATGCAGGCATAGGACACATCCCTTGCCACCCCCTTAAAGGAGAATTGTACAAAAATAAAAGATTGGTTCAACCCACAAGTGCTTTTTTTTACCACTATTCCTTTATATTGGCTTTTAGAATTTACATATGCAGCAATTTAGAAATCAGATGAAAAGTTTAGTGCTGGAAAAAACGTTTTGATAGATAAAAAGTGCATTTTATATACATCTATATAGATTAGACCACAATGAGGGACACATGAGGAGGAATGAGTGACAGAGGGACAATGTTCCAAATCAGGGACAGACCCTCGAAATCAGGGACAGTTGAGAGCTATGGTTTACGTGCCTCCGTCATCCGCAGCCCTGCTCTCTGCTCTCCCCCGTCCTCCTCTGTCATCTCCCCCCACCCTCCCTCCCTGCCTGTCTGCTCGTGACAGTGCCTGCTGCCCCCCTCACCTTCTGCTGCTCAAATAACATTTATATCATTGTACTATCAGCGCTGTGTCCTAATCCTGTGCCAATGATTTATAAAAAAAAAAAATGATTATACCTAATTTCACAGCGCCTCTCAGTGATCATGTGACCGGACGATTTTCTCTCCTTTCCTCCTCCCCTCCCAAGTGACATCAGAGAGGGAACCTCAGCCCCGCCCGATGCAGCTGTCAGACAGGGAAAGGAGAGAGCTGACTAGTCATGTGATCTCTGAGAGGCACTGTAAAATGAGGTCTGGCAGGCTTTTTTTTTTTCTTAAATCACTCACACAGGGGGACACAGGATTTGGACACAGGGCTGATAGTATGAAGATGTGAAAGTGGCTTAACAACCATTTTAATAGAAAACGAATAAATAGGCATTTGCCAGAGCTGTAAATATCTAATTGAGGCCTTTCAAGGAGGTGTGGCATGGGACACTGAGCTCTGTCAGGGTCTGCTTATCATCTCAATGTCTGCTAACAATAAACATCTATGAGATTATCACATTCCTCTGAGGGAATTGGGATTGACCCATTGTAAAACTGTAACAAAATCTTTCAGTTATGTCACGGATGGATGGCAGCAGAGCCGTCTTTAATATAGATTGGGCCCTGGGCAAAATTTTTCTTGGGCCCCCCCATGCAATTTTCCTCTCCACCTACTCTGAGACATACAATAAATAGCGGCTAGACCTAAAATCATTTTTCAGTATCAGATCAGGCAGCAATTGCGATTGGTTGCCAGCAGTTAAAGCATATCATTACTGCTTTCTGACTAGTTGCTAGAGGTTACAGCACATGTTATGGCTCACTGATTAGTTGCTAGAGGTTACAGCACATCACCTCCTCACAGCAGGGGAGCATGATATACATAGGAATGCCCCCTTTATTTACATATCAATGCTGCCAGCCGCAGCTATTTACTTAGTATTGTCGCCGCTATTTACATATGAATGCTGGTTATTTATATGTAAACACAGGGTCTGCAGGTGAGTCACTTGCACTCAACAATAGGGCAGAGTTGGGCAGCATTAATACCAGCACTTTACACAGATATCAGGACACAGCACAGGAATAAAACTTCAAGGGACAAGGGAATTTAAACCTGGATAGTTGGCAAGTATGAGGCAGCTGTTTTGGGCCCCACAACAATGACAGGGCCCAGGGCAGCTGCCCCTTTTGCCCTGCCTTAAAGATGACCCTGGATGGCAGTGTAATTAAACCCATTAGGAGTACATGGCATGTAATAAAATGTATTACCCAGCGCCGTGTGATATTGTAACAGCAAGCAGATATCCTCTCACATAACACCCCATCATAAATAGTTTAGCTGCAGCAATTAGCAAATATACATGTCTATCTTGTCCCGAAGAAACCAATTTTCAGTGTATTTCATAACTCCTGAGATAATAACAGTACCACAAGGATAAGAACATATTTACCTTTAGCAATTAATTAGCCCAACCACCACTATATTAGAAGGTTCTGGAGGCAGCTAGACACATTCCCTCCCCAAGGGGAAATAGCCATCTGATATCTATTATATTTGGATTTATTTAAAGGAATTGTAAACCCTCACAGTTTTTCACCTTAAATGTATTCTATGCATTAAGGTGAAAAACCTTTTGTGCTGCAGCAGCCCTCCAGAGCCCCCCTTTTCCTTACCTGAGCCTGTTTTTTCCAGTGACAGGGATGAGCATAGCCATTGGCTCCCACTGTGTCAATCAAATCCAATGACACGGGAGCCAGGGGCGGGGCCGAGTCCTGCTGTCTGTTTCAATGGACGCAGGAGCAGGACTCGGGAGCTCTCCCGCTTGAGTGCCCCCATGGAAAGTGGCTCTCCATAGGGGCACTCAAGAAGAGCTAAGTATAACATGTTTGTTATTTAAAAAATAAAATAAAAATTAAGCTTTACAAATACTTTAAGTGCTAATTCACACCAGATGCAGTTCTGTGTGCTTTTTTCTGCACTAAAATGCATGCAGTGTTTTCCATGTATTCCAATGGCTCTAGTTCACACCAGTGCAGTCAGTTTCCTGTGCAGAAAAAAAAGAGTAGAGCGTGCTGCATTTTTTCCTCCACAGAACTGTACTGGAACCTAGCAAATTGTTTCAGAAAAAGGCACTGGAACTGCACTGGAACCACATGTAGTGTGAACTGTAAGCAAAAACTGATCCAGAACATATACAGAGTGCAAATTTGTGGTGATTTTGTGGTAAAAACTGGTCCTAAAAATGCATGCACTGTGTTTTCCATGTATTCCAATGGCTCTAGTGCAGGCAGTGCAGTCAGTTCCAGAAAACTGACTGGAACTGATTGCATTGGTGTGAACTAGAGGCATTGGAATACATGGAAAACACTGTGCATGCATTTTTAGTGCAGAAAAAAAGAGCATGGAACTGCATGTGGTGTGAACTGGCCCAGTGCGTTTTTTATGCATAAAAAATGCATAGAAAGTAGGTTATATGGTTTTCAATGGCGTAGTTCACACCAGTGCTTGCAGTTCCAGTGCGTTCCAGTTCAAGAAAAAAAAAAAGTAGAACATGCTGCATTTTTTAAAAACTCATGGGAACGCACCAAAAACGCACTGGAACACCCATGTTCTTATTTACGGGTAAGGAAAAAAATGCACTGGACTGCATCAAAAATGCACCAAAAACACATCAAAAACGCAATGGAAAGCATCAAAAACGTGCATGCAAAAAAGCATCTGGAGTGCATCCAGAGTGGGTTTCTATGGTGTGAACTGGCCCTTAAGGTTAAGAAAAAAGAGGGGTAAAACAAGCACTGGACTGCACCAAAAACACATCAAAAATGCACATGCAGAAAAGCATCTGGAACGCATCCGGACTGCATTTCCATGGTGTGAACTGGCCCCAAAAGGTAATTTCATGCTGGACAATAATATACAAGTTATGAGATTGTAACCTGTAGGGATTTAAATATACTAATACCTATAGAAAACTGTATCTGTGGGAGGGCCACTACATGATCATACACACAGTAACAGCCCATTGGCAACTCCTCAGGTCTCTTTATTGGTCAGATCATTTCCTTCCACACCTTCCTCATGGACAAGAAAAGAGGGGCTGCATCAGCAGTTTGGATTTTGGAACATTAAACAAGGCAGCTCAGCTAAGATCTATGAGAGTCGCCGAGCCATTTTATTCTCTTTGCTGTTGCATGATTGTCTCTTTTTTTTCCTTGGTAATATTTTTTTATGTAAATTTTTTTGCACCGTTTTACCTATTCTGTTATTATACAATATTCCGAAAAGTGTTTATATTCTCTCTAATGCACAAACGCAGGTCACAGAACTAAAACTGACTTAAGTCATAAGTGTTATTGCTAGTATTCCGAACTGGTGATAAGCCAAGCCCTCTTTGGTGGCAGTATGATAAATCTAAACCCAATGATGACCACTTTAAATCTGCTGGCACGTGATTGTAGTCTAACGAACTGGAAAACCTTTGTGCAGGGTGAGATTGAGAGAGTCATTGTTGCATATCAACGACAGCGCTGTGTGAGTTTTACCATCCATTTGTCACAAGTTGGTAAGGTGGCTGGGGTCAGATGCTGTGTCCATCACAGCCGCCACCGAGACACACAAACCCTTCTCCCGCACACAAACATTGGTCTTTGCCTTGTATTGTAACCCTCCTCCAGCACACACATTTGTATTTCCCCTGTATCTTTCCTCCAATACACACATTGGTCTTTCCCGTTTAACCCTCTTTCAGCACACACCCATTGGTCTTTCCCCTATATCCCTCCTCCAGTACACACATTGGTCTTTCTCCTGTATCCCTCCTCCAGTACACACATTGGTCTTTCTCCTGTATCCCTCCTCCAGTACACACATTGGTCTTTCTCCTGTATCCCTCCTCCAGTACACACATTGGTCTTTCTCCTGTATCCCTCCTCCAGTACACACATTGGTCTTTCTCCTGTATCCCTCCTCCAGTACACACATTGGTCTTTCTCCTGTATCCCTCCTCCAGTACACACATTGGTCTTTCTCCTGTATCCCTCCTCCAGTACACACATTGGTCTTTCTCCTGTATCCCTCCTCCAGTACACACATTGGTCTTTCTCCTGTATCCCTCCTCCAGTACACACATTGGTCTTTCTCCTGTATCCCTCCTCCAGTACACACATTGGTCTTTCTCCTGTATCCCTCCTCCAGTACACACATTGGTCTTTCTCCTGTATCCCTCCTCCAGTACACACATTGGTCTTTCTCCTGTATCCCTCCTCCAGTACACACATTGGTCTTTCTCCTGTATCCCTCCTCCAGTACACACATTGGTCTTTCTCCTGTATCCCTCCTCCAGTACACACATTGGTCTTTCTCCTGTATCCCTCCTCCAGTACACACATTGGTCTTTCTCCTGTATCCCTCCTCCAGTACACACATTGGTCTTTCTCCTGTATCCCTCCTCCAGTACACACATTGGTCTTTCTCCTGTATCCCTCCTCCAGTACACACATTGGTCTTTCTCCTGTATCCCTCCTCCAGTACACACATTGGTCTTTCTCCTGTATCCCTCCTCCAGTACACACATTGGTCTTTCTCCTGTATCCCTCCTCCAGTACACACATTGGTCTTTCTCCTGTATCCCTCCTCCAGTACACACATTGGTCTTTCTCCTGTATCCCTCCTCCAGTACACACATTGGTCTTTCTCCTGTATCCCTCCTCCAGTACACACATTGGTCTTTCTCCTGTATCCCTCCTCCAGTACACACATTGGTCTTTCTCCTATATCCCTCCTCCAGTACACACATTGGTCTTCCCCCATATCCCTCCACCAGTAGCACATTGGTCTTTCCCCTATATCCCTCCACCAGTACACACATTGGTCTTTCCCCTATATCCCTCCACCAGTACACACATTGGTCTTTCCCCTATATCCCTCCACCAGTACACACATTGGTCTTTCCCCTATATCCCTCCACCAGTACACACATTGGTCTTTCCCCTGTATCCCTCCTCCAGCACACATTGTTTTTTTTCCCTGCATCCCTGCTCCCACTCACACATTGGTCTTTCCACTTTAACCCTTTTCCAGCACACACACACACACACACACACACACACACACACACTTCCCAGCACACCACCATAGGGATTGCAAATGAACTTGGATCCCCCACTCCTGCGCAGCCACGCACACTGAATCTTCACAAGCACCCAGAGTCAGAGAACAATCCGTGGCTTTGTTTTTGTTATTTGAGGGTTAATAACTTGGATAGGGATAGGAGGTTATGGGATGCCCGCTTGACTTCAGCAAAACTTCAGGGACACCTTCCTATATAGAGTCTCCTTCACTTTCCTCCTGCAAGTTCACTTGTATGTTCCAGCTGAATCACTTTGAATGATCTGACAGGCTCAGTCAGATTAGCAATAGCCAATTACATGCAGGAACTCGTAGCCCCTTTTTGTGTAGTACAAATGTGTTGAAACCGCTTGTAACTTCTCCTCTGTGGCCACTGATCCCAGCACCACCTCTTCAGGCACTGCCAACCCACCAGGCTGCAGCTGCCCCTTTCACCAGCCCTCATGGCTCTCTCCCCACACCAGTCCACCCTACTGACTCTTCACCAGCCCACCCGGCTGACTCTCAGGAGATCTCTAGAGAAAGGCTGAAGACTTAAGCTCCCCTCGGTCTTCAAGGGAAACTAGCTACATGTGACAGTTCCCCCCTTTTTATGTTCCCAGTGTTGATCTACACACTCTGTCCTCTCTTGGCTCTTGTGCTTCCAGGAAGGACTTCCTTCTGTGTATTTTGGCAGGGTCCTTCCAGCACCCGAGCCCTGGTGTCTTGTCTAATACTATCCCCCGCCGGATAGTGTCCGCCCTGTACTGCGCTCGGTGTCTCCTTGTCCTTTGTGCTGCGCCTGTGCAGTACGGGGCGGACTCTATCCGATGGGGGGACAGTTCTCGGCAGAAAAGCAGGACACGCCCTCAAACTAGGGGGCACCCCTAAGGGCCACCGACAGCCTCCTCAACACTATAATGTCCATCTTCTACCTGACTGCCCCTGCTGATATGGCTCATGTTTATTTTTGGAGTGGTTTCAGCCCCCTGCCAGCCTACCTCTGAGGGTTGGTTCAATCTCCATAGATATTTAAGGCAGCTCCTCCAAACCTTCACCCTCTAATTCTAGAATATTCTACAACATTCTAGACCATGGGGAGGCACCAAAGAGCACCAGGGGAAGCCAGGATGAGTCATCCAGCCCTGAACTTCAATGAACCCTGACCCAGATTCCCTGGCTCAGGCTTAGCCCTGAGCCAAATTATATTTTACCTACTCTAACTTCTAGCACACACTAGATGGTGCTTCATATACCAACAGTTAGATACCCCCCCAATACACAAAGGTTTCTAGACAGTTTGTACAATGTCAATGGCCAGTCTCCATCCACAGAAACAGTCAGTCGCTGGCTTATATGTGTTAACCCTTCAATGACCTGTGCGCAGCTTATGTGATCTGCTTGAAGAGCAAGTGCATTAACTCTTCAGTGTCCTTTCCCCACCATAAGCATCAACCTCTTAGCGCCCATTCCAAGCTCAGGTGTGTTAACCCTTTAGCACCCATTCCTCTGTACATATGTGATAGCCTCGCAATGCCCAGTCTCCTGTCTGCATTATATCTCCAGTGCTCAGTTCCCAGGCATGTGTGTTATTCAGTACCCAGCTCATGTAGGTTAACCCTTTTCTTCTGCGTATGCCTTCTGCTTATGTGAATTAATCTCTCATTTACTTTCACCCATTAGCAGCTAGTCCCCAGCACATATGTGATAACTCCTTTGAGCCCAGCGCATATGTAGTAACCCCTCGGCACCCATTCTTCAGCATAATCCTTCACATTTATTTACTCCATCACGCTAAATATCAGTCTCATCTTCACTGACTCTGATCCAGTGGGAATCTCAGCTCCACCATTGCATTTCTTGTTGAAACAATCCCAGGCAAGAAAGCCCTGCCTCATCTCCCATGTCCCCAGCACTACCTATATTGTTCCTGGGCTCCATGAAACAGTCCCTACTAATAACCTGATTATATTTTGGTGTTTCTTTTTCAGCCTTCATTGCCCCCAGTTTCACTAGAACATTCCTCCTTTTCATTACACTCCTCACCACCTTCACAGTCCGCGGTGCTGCTGACACAATCTCCATCACTTCCACTGTCCCAGAAAAACCTGCTGCAATTTTAGCAAATTGATTCCTGGCTATTGATTCTCACCTTTACTCCCCATCTCGGCTCCCATGCTGCTGCTCGTTGCTCAATTTTGTAAATGGGTTCCAAACACATTAGGGGAACGTTTCTTTACACCTGGCATTCGCCTGTATGGTTATGACCATATTTAAAAAAAAAAAATTGTTGATAATAGTTAAAGGATCAGTAACCGCCATTTGTGAGTCAAAAGATGAACTGTTCTTCCTGCTGTCATACCCTTTTCTTCTGCACATAATGCCTGCTGTTATACCTTCCACAATTCTCCGATGCACATAGAGTATTGCCTCCTGTCATACCCTGTGCACTCCTCTACTGCTCATATTGCCCACCAGCATACCCTTCATGCTTCTCTCCTGCATGCTCTGACTACTGTCATACTCTCTGTACTCCTCTTTGGTACATACTGTATTTTCCTCCATAATACCCCCCACACACTTATCCTTTACATTCTGCAATTCCCTCTGTACTCCTCTCCTGCACATACTACTATCTGGCATACACTGCACATTATCCTGCATATATTGGCACCTGTCACGCCCTCAGCACTACTTTCCTGCATATTATTGCCTTCTGTCATACAATGCACAATTCTTTTCTCTACTGTACATGCTGCCCTCTGTCATAGGCTCCTTACTACTCTGCTGCACACATTGTCTGCTGTCACACCCTCTGTACTCCTCCTACACATATTACTCCTTGTCATACCCTGCACACTCACATCCACTCCCCCCGTTATACCCCCTGAACTCCTGCACATATTGCCTGCTTGTCATACCCCCCCACATTTCTCTTCTACACATTCTGTCCTACCCTCCACCCTCTTGACTTGCACATAATGCCAGCACCCATGCTCTCCACATTCCTCTCCTCCACATACTGCTCCCTGTCATACCCTTCACACTGCTATTCTGCACTCCTCCTACACATACTAACTCCTACCCTCCACACTCCTCTCCTGCACATCCTACCCCCTGTCATACCCTCCACACTCCTCTCCTGCACATACTGCCTCCTGTCATACCCTCCACATTTCTCTCCTGCACATACTACCCCTGTCATACCCTCCACACTCCCTCCTTTCCCGCACATACTACCCCCGTCATACCCTCTACATTCCTCTTCTGCACAGACTGCCCCTTGTCATACCCCCCACATTTCTCTCCTGCACATACTACCCCTGTCATACCCTCCACACTCCCTCCTTTCCCGCACATACTACCCCCGTCATACCCTCTACATTCCTCTTCTGCACAGACTGCCCCTTGTCATACCCCCCCCCCCCCCCCACACACACTCCTCTCTTTCATATACTGCTCCCCGTCGTACCCTCCATACTGCTCTCCTGCACACATTGCCCCTACTCATACCCTTCACATTCCTCTACTGCACATATTGCCTTCTGTCACACCTTCTGCACCTCTCCTACACCCATTCCCTCCCCCCTTTTATACCCCTTGAACCTCTATGCTGAACAGATTGCCCACTGTCATACCCTCCACACTCTTCTCCTCCATACACTGGTCCCTGCAATACCCTCCACACTTCTCTCCTGCATATACTGCCTCCTGTCAAATCTTCCACTTTTCTCTCATGCACATACTGACCCCTGTCACATCTCAGTTTCAAAGCACAGGCTCCTGCATTGTTTACATCCCAGCCCCAGGTCCATAACGAAGGAATTGACCTTCTGTTAAGGGGCTTTGGAAAGCAATCAATGGGCTAGTGTGTCAGTTGCGGGCAGGTGACAGGTAGATCACGTCCCTTCCTTGTTGACCACTGGAACCTGGACAGGAGGGGTGATGGGGCTGGCATTTACTGGATCCTCTGTATTTTCCTTCTGTGGTAGCTGAAAGCTGCCTTCTCCTCTTCCTCCTGCTGGCATTCCAGCTGCCACAAGAGGAGGAAAATACAGGGGATTGGGTCCAGTAAATGCTGCCCCCACCGCCCTTCCTGTCCAGGTTCCCCTTCCTTCTGCTGCCAGGGCACCCCCTCCCCCGCAGTTGTCCCTCACAGTGCTCCTGGCTCCCCTCACCCTTCTCTCCCACCAGTTGCTCCAGTGGATCTTCAGGATAGTGGAGGAAGGGGCTGGTAAGTATGCCATATTTACTGGCCCCTTTGATCAGTACCGGTGTTCAATCATGACTGAAGTATTATTAACCATGTTTACTATGCTTAGTTTTGTGAATGAACAGGAATGCCGCGTACACATGATCAGACAATCCGCTGGACTTTCCAAACGAGCGGACTTGCCCACACACGACCACACACAAACTGACTTTTCCGGTAGTCTAGGTCCGGCAGACTATCCGCCGGACTTTTGGCTGAGGTCCGCCTGACTTTCCAAATGAACGGACTTGCCCACACATGGACTAAAGTCCGTTAATTTTGAACGTGACTTGAGGTACAACGGGACTAGCAAAGGAAGTCAATGTCTCCGCTTCCATCGGCGAGATTGACACCTTGCAAGCCCTGTTGCCTGGTATGGCTTTTAAGGGGAAGCCCCTACGCCAAAAAACAGCGTGGGGGTCCCCCCAAAGTCCATACCAGACCCTTATCCAAGCATGCAGGCTGGCTGACTGGTCAGGAAAGGGGGTTGGGACGAGCGATCACACCCCCTCCTGAACTGTACCAGGCCGCGTGCCCTCAACATGAGGGGGGTGAATGCTTTTGGGAAGGGGGCCCTACGGCCCCCCCACCCCAAAGCACCTTGTCCCCATGTTAATGAGGACAAGGACCTCTTCCCGACAACCCTGGCCATTGGTTGTCGGGGTCTGCGGGCAGGGGGCTTATCGGAATCCCGGAGCCCCCTTTAATAATGGGGTCCCCAGATCCCAGCCCCCCACCCTATGTGAATGAGTATGGGGTACCCCTACCCATTCACCTGGGGGGAAAAAGTAGTAATAAAAAAAAAAAAAAAAAAACCACACACAACACTTCTCACTGGGCTCCTCCGTTATCTTTTGCCACTCTTTTGCTAGCGGAGGAACCCGGCTTTCTCGTTCGTCATCGTGGCCATCCAAGGGTCTTCTTCCGACTTCTCCGCGCTTTCTGGCCTCTTCTTCCGCTCTTCGGTTCTTCTGCCGGGCTCCTCCGCTATTTTCTTCCAGCTCTTTAACTAGCGTTGGCGCGGTCTTCTCATTCGTCGCTGCCGCTGCCTTCTGCTTCTTTTCCTTCTTCCGATGTTGACACGATGCTCTCTTCCGCTGTAATTCCAGGACACTTTGTGCGGCGAATTATATAGGCATAAGTGACGGGGATGTCACATGGTGACCCTGCCCCTTATGATGCCACAGTCCCCGCATCCCCCGGGACTGTGACATCATAAGGGGCGGGGTCACCATGTGTGACCCTGCCCCTTATGCCTATATAAGTCGCCGCTCAACGTATCCCTGCCATTACAATGGGAGAGAGTATCATGTCAACATAGGAAGAGAAGAAGGAAGAAGAAGAAGCAGAAGCAGAAGATGGCGGCGGGGACGAATGAGAAGACCGGGCTAACGCTATTAAAAGAGCTGGAAGAAGATAGCGGAGGAGCCCGGCAGAAGAACCGGAGAGTGGGAGAAGAGGCCGGAAAGCGCAGAGAAGTCGGAAGAAGACCCCCGGACGGCGATGACGAACGAGAAAGCTGGGCTCCTCCACTAGCAAAAGAGCAGAAGATAGCGAGAAGACCCCCGAAGTCGGAAGAAGACCCCCGGAGTGGACTAATAAATTTGTTTAAAAACCTGTGTTGTGTGTTCTTTTATACCACTTTTCCCCCCAGGTGAATGGGTAGGGGTACGATGTACTCCATACTCATTCACATAGGATGGGGGGCTGGGATCTGGGAACCCTGATAAGCCCCCAGCCCGCAGACCCTGACAAGCAACGGTCAGGGTTTTCGGGAAGAGGCCCTTGTCCTCATCAACATGGGTACAGGGTTCTTTGGGGTGGGGGGCCGCAGGGCCCTCCTTTCCCAAAGCACTCACCCCCCCATGTTGAGGGAACGCGGCCTGGTACGGTTCAGGAGGGGGCGCTCGCTTGTCCCCACTCCCTTTCCTGACCGGCTGGGCTGTGAGCTCGGATAAGGGTCTGGTATGGACTTTGGGGGGACCCCCACACCATTTTTTCGGCATAGGGGCTTCCCCTTAAAAGCCACACAAGGCGACAGGGCTAGCGAGGTGTCAATCTCGCCGATCAAGACTGTGAGATTGACTTCCTTCTCTAGTCCCGTCGTACCTCAAGTCACGTTCAAAATGAATGGACTTTACTCCGTGTGTGGGCAAGTTGGTTCATTTGGAAAGTCCGGCGGACTAGCACACAGACGAGCGGATTGTCCGCCGGAAAGCCGAGTGTGGCGGACAATTTTGAGTCAAGTCCTCTTTCAAAGGCCGGATAGTCCGATCATGTGTATGCGTCAGAAGCCACAGAAGGTGGTTTCTGTTCCTTCATTCTGTGCAGCTGAGGCTGCAGAAATGGAGAATGAGGACAGGTTTCTCTGTCTCAAAAGTTACACACCAGAGGTCTGCTTAGATTGCTGATATTTCACCATAGTACCCCCTACAGGTCTGCTAAAAAAAACTGTAAAAAAAAATAATAAAAAATAAAATGTAAAAAAAATAAAATGTATAAAATGTCCACTGCCCTACTGACACCAACCTCTGCCCTACTGATACCAACCTCTGCCCTACTGACTGACACCACCCACTGCCTTGTTGACACCAATCTCTGCCCTACTGACACCATTCACTGTTTTTCTAACACCATCCACTGTTCTACTGACACCATCCACTGCCATACTGACACTGTCCACACACCGTCCACTACTCCACTCTACTGACTGACACTATCCAATTTAAAATTAGGTTAAGTTTATATTTTTGCAGGGACATTTGTTTTTTTATATTTTTCTGTGTTTTAAGTTAGTTTCTATTTAGTTAGGTCTTGCTAGTTCATTTTTTTTTAAAAGGGCGCTGCACCCCGGTGATCTTTGATCTCTTTCATGTTGTTCAGGTAGATCTCCAGCTCTCAAAAGTTACCTACCCTGCTCTAGTGAGAAGCACCCTAAATATGAATGTAACATGAAACATGGTCTCAAAGGTGGACTGAGTCTTTAAGCCAAGTAAAAAACTAAAAACTAAAACCTAAAACTAATCAGGCTGCATGCCTGGATAAGGGTCTGGTATGAATTTCGGGGGGGGGGGGCCCACGCAGTTTTTTCTTAATTTTTTTTCAATAGCCTGGTGCTAGAAATTGTAACCGAGAGTAACCGAGAGTCATTTAAAACTGGATTTGACTTTCTTTAGAAATCTCATCTTTGCTACAGCATGTTTTATGCATGCTACAGGTGCGCCACTTTACGGGCACATTAAGGGGACCACCCAGGCACTATATTTAAAGACTTTTTCATTTTTATTGTAAGCATAATTAATATCACTGCTCCGGAAAAAACTACTGTTTTTTAAATGTCTAAATGTTTTTGATTGATACATGTTCCCCAGAGCAGAACCCAGATCGCCCTTCCCCCTTTTATGGCGAAAATGGGCACTTGATTTTTCCTGTTCAGCTCCCATAGACTTCAATGGGGTTCGCCATTCGGGTTAGAAAATTTCCCCTGTTCGGGAGTTCTGCTACATGTTCTGCCCACCCTTAATCATTGATAAGGACATCAACCAGCATCCCAGCTCCTTTGTTACCTGCATGGGGAATTCCTGGTGGGGCTGGTCATGTGACAGTTTCCCATGGATTTGACGCAAACTTTAGCTAATCACTTGCCAGTAGCCACTAAATCAATCATGTAATATTTGTACTGGTTGGGGAAGCAAATGCCCCCAGCCCAGTCCCCCTGCTTTGCATCCACTTTAAAGTGGTTGTAAACCCTTCCATATACCTATTGAAGTGACTGGCCTCAGGTGATACACAGAGATGAAACTAATCCTCCTACATATGTTTTACACGTTTATCTGCATTCTTTTCTTCTCTACATGTATTCAAAGCCCAGAATTTATACAGCTAACTGAGAGCCAAAGTTACACTCTGCAGAGCTCAGTGAGAAGAACTCTGAGAGCCGATTGGAGAGAAGGGACATACCCCCTTCACACAGCTCACAGGAACAGAGCTGCGGCTGTCAATTAGCTGGAGGTCCCTCCCCTGTCACCATATTTCTCTTTAAAACTTGTCAGAAGTGATTCATGCTGATAGTGGAGGAATGAGGCAGCAGACAGAGGTGACACTCAGTGCTCTTAATTGAGACAAGTACACACTATAGCAGGATATGCTTTGTTCATTTTTCATGTTTGAGGTTTACAATCTCTTTAAGGCTGGGTTCACACTATTGCAAGTTGGATTCCCTGCATCCAATTTGCAATAGCAGAAGATTTTGACTTACTCTCTATGGAGCCAGTTCACATATCTCTGCTGGGGCTCCGGTGCAAATTTGCACCGGAGCCCCAGCAGAGATATGTGAACTGGCTCCATAGAGAGTAAGTCAAAATCTTCTGCTATTGCAAATTGGATGCAGGGAATCCAACTTGCAATAGTGTGAACCCAGCCTTAAAGAGATTGTAAACCTCAAACATGAAAAATGAACAAAGCATATCCTGCTATAGTGTGTACTTGTCTCAATTAAGAGCACTGAGTGTCTTTTGGTCCATTTCAAGTCCAAATTCAGACAAAAATTTAAATCGGACCTGAAATGGTAAACGGGGATGCACCGGACCCCTGCTGTGAGCCACATGAGAAGATAGTGTGAACCCAGCCTTAGGGCTTGTTCATACCAGGCATGGTGAGGAAACACATGAAAAATTGTGTGTTTTGTGCCACACCAAAACGCACAGCCTTTTGCAGATAAAGAGTTTGTTACCCCAACACTTCATATTCCTGATATGTGCCTGCTGTACCACGTACTTGTATGAGAAAGTATCCTGTTCTCTTTGTATTGCTTCCTTTGTGTGAAATCCCTGGTGCTCCTGCTAGTCCTCTTGCTTTCCTGTTAAAAACTGACCACACCAAGCAGGAGAGCATATGTGGGTTGTACAACCAGATTACATGACTGGGTTACATGATCACTTATATGGTATAGAAAAAGAACAAATGTTGCTAGACATTTTAGTAATGCTCATGGGGGGTGATCGGACCTTGTTGCAAACAGAAGGCATCCAATAGTCGTAGTAGTAGTAGTCCCCCAGAGGGGTGGTTTTAGACTCCTGGGCAAATGGGAGGTTTTCTGGATTTTTAACCCGATAGGGTTCAATTTTAAAGGGGATCTCACCCACTATTACAAAGGGAGATTGGCCTTTGAGTTTCCTTTTCACTTATTTTTGTTTATACATACTGTAGATACACATTTTTTACTCTTTATAGTGCTGCATATTTCTTTAATTGTTCTCTTTTTGAGCACATTGCTGTATTTTTGTATACCTTCAGGTCTTTTCCATTTTTTGTTTTCACATTTTATTTTTGAAAGGTACATGATGTAATCTTTTGACAGGTCTGATTTGTTGACCAGTATTATATCCATTTATTTATTCCTTTTATTTTGTCTTTACAATGGAAATTGATCCGAGATTTTCTGTTCTAAACGACCCAATTCCTTACACCCGAGGTATCATGTGATTTTATATATAAGGGTGTTTGGTGGTTGTCCTATTGTGGTTTTAAAAAAGCATGTTAATCGTGAAACGCGTTAACCCTTATTCCTCCCCTGCTTTGTAGCTGCTTGCTATTTTACTTTTATGGATGTCTAAATAAAACTTTTTTTTTATCTTGATTGGGAGTGTGGCCATCTGATTTTCCTATTCATCTGACCCCTACAGCAAGGACAGAGTGTACACCCCTTTTGGAGATTGAGCAGGTTATCTACCTACCTTTGAGCAGGGGGACATACTTTGTTTGAGCCCCCCGTTCACATCCGGCTTGATTTGAAATGCGATTTGACATGTCAAATCACATGCCAAATCAGAGCCTATTGCCAGCAATGGCACTGATTCCCAAAAGTAGTTCCTGCACTACTTTTGGCAACTTCGGGGTAATTTCAATAGACATCTGTGCAGTGCACGAACCCGTACAGATGTCTTTCAATTCGCCCCTGAACTCGCGCTGAAATGTGGCTTTGATATTGTGTGAGTTTCGCTGAACGAGGGCTAAAAGCAGAACACACGCCGTGGTCAGTTCTCTAGCTAGGCTGTGTCCTCTCCTCCAATGATCAGACTTGTCCTGACACGCCCCCACTGCACAGCCATTTACTGGCAAGCTTATTTTGCTGCTGTTTCTCCTCCTCCAGCCAATGGTGGACACTCATGCAGGGCGCACGGGCGCCTACTTCCCTGTCCATGCGTCCGGCCCTCTAATCTACACGCGGGGCGCTGAACGCATGGAATTCATAGTTACATAGTAGATGAGGTTGAAAAAAGACACAAGTCCAACCTATGTGTGTGATTATATGTCAGTATTACCTGGTATATCCCTGTATGTTGTGGTCGTTCAGGTGCTTATCTAATAGTTTCTTGAAACTATCAATGCCCCCGCTGAGACCACCACCTGTGGAAGGGAATTCCACATCCTTGCCGCTCAGTAAAGAACCCTCTATGTAGTTTAAGGTTAAACCTCTTTTCATCTAATTTTAATGAGTGGCCACGAGTCTTGTTAAACTCCCTTCCACTAAAAAGTTTTATCCCAAAGTTTTGTCACCAGTACGATAAGCGTCTCTTCTCCAGAGAGAATAAGTTCAGTGTTTGCAACCTTTCCTCACAACTAATATCCTCCAGACCCTTTATTAGCTTTGTTGCCCTTCTTTGTACTCACTCCATTTCCAGTACATCCTTCCTGAGGACTAGTGCCCAGAACTGGACACCATACTCCAGGTGTGGCCAGACCAGAGTCTTGTAGAGCGGGAGAATTATAGCTTTATCTCTGTAATGAATCCCCTTTTTAATGCATCCCAATAAGATTAGTTTAAAAACTTTTGAGCACATTTCTCCCTTTGAATACTACAGAAATGATCTCTGAAAGTATAGTCAATGTTTTTTTTTTGTTTGTTTTTTTAAGCCTGAGGCTCTAATTGACTTCACAAAAGTTTGAGCTCGGGGCGCAGTTCACTGTACCCACTTGTGCGACAATAGCGAATTAATATGATCACTGCCATCCTATCTACCGCAGGAGGTTGATTTCCGCATTCCCGTCCATCTCCTGCATGCGGGGGGGGGGGGGGGGGGGGGGTTTGAAAGCCACATTCACTCCTGTCTCTGGGGTGGGTGTGGGGCAGGCATGTACTGGCCATTGGGACTACCGGGAGTTTCCCGGTGGGCCGGTGGCTCAGTGGGCCATTCTGATGTAAGGAGGCTGGTGATAGGACACTCTGATGTAAGGGGGCTGCTGATGGGACACTCTGATGTAAGGGGGCTGCTGATGTGACACTCTGATGTAAGGGGGTGCTGATGGGACACTCTGATGTAAGGGGGTGCTGATGGGACACTCTGATGTAAGGGGGCTGGTAATGGGACACTATGTTGTAAGGGGGCTGGTGATGGGACACTCAAAATGTAAGTGGGCCGGTCTGGATGAAGTCCAGGGCCAAATTTCTGTCCCAGTCCAGCCCCGGTGTGGGGGTTTGCTACCCCCCCCAAAGAACTGTTTGCCACTGCCTCCAGTTATTATGCAGCTGAGAACCGAGAGAATGCAGTCATTTATAAAAAAAAAAAAAAGGAAAAAGGTATTTATACTTTAACCTCTTGCCGACCAGTTACAGTTGTTATACGGCCGCAGGTTGGCACGGCTCCGCAAACTGCCATAGGTGTATGTCGATCGCTTTAAGAGATATAGGGGACGCCGATGCACGTGGCCGTGATGTCCGCCGGTAACCCGCGATCGCTCTTCAGAGAGATGCCGACTTCCTGGCGCACTCTGCACATGGGGTGTGCGAACACGCCGGAGCTCATCCTTATTAACCCCTTGATCGCCCCCTAGTGTTAACCCCTTCCCTAGCAGTGACATTTATACAGTAATCAGTGGCTATTTTTAGCTCTGTTGTATAAATGTCACTGGTCCAAAAAAAAAAAAAATGTCAAAAGTGTCCGATCTGTCTGCCGCAATGTCGCAGTCCCGCTAAAAAATAAATAAATAAATAAATCGCTGATCACTGCCATTATTAGTAAAAAAAAAATAAAAAAATGCCATAAATATATGCCCTATTTTGTAGACGCGATAACTTTTACACAAACCAATCAATACATGCTAATTGAGTTTTTTTTTCTTTTACCAGAAATATGTAGAAGAATACATATTGGCCTAAACTGATGAAGAAAAAAGCAAGAAGCAAAAAGGAAAAACATTTTTTTTTTTAAATTGTCGCTCTCGTTTTTGTTTATAAAGCAAAAAATAAAAACAGCAGAGGTGAACAAATACCACCAAAAGAAAGCTCTTTGTGGGGAAAAAAGGACATAAATTATGTTTGTGTACAACACTGCACGACTGCGCAATTGTCAGTTAAAGCGACGCAGTGCCATATCGCAAAAAATGGCCTGGTCGTTTACAATCACTAAGGCACGCCCACATAACTAGCGTTCACGTGCCCCCAAAATGCATACTAACGCAGTATCATGCGTTTTGGCTCAGCACAGGTTTAAAAATTGTGTCAGCAACTTTTTTTTTTTACACGTTTCCCACGCATTGCTAGGATGCCCTTAACCATGACGCGTGGAAACGCACAAATAACGCAGCCGCGCGCTCGGACTCATCTCCTGGACTGAAATGTATCCATTTGGGGTGAAGTGAGCCCAGCCAGCCCTGTAACCTCTGAGAGATGAGAGTCTGCCCCTCTGTGTGCCTGACTGGTGATGTGAAGTTGGAGGTCATTCCTCCAGCACCCCTCCAGCCCATGCTGGGACTACATCTGCAAGGCTGGGATGAATGGTCCGGGCATAGGGAGGAGGGGGAGGAGGAGGGCTGCGCATGCGCGTTGCCAGGCGGGGTTGCATGGGCAGTCTCCGGCGATAGAGCGGAGCGGGGATCAGATCGATGTGTTACCTGTCTTTTACCGGAGAATAGAGCCAACCCAGAGGGGGCACCGAGCGGAGATCAGCGGGGAGGATGGGGGGCACACGGCACCACTGACACCCATGGCACACAGACTGCTCTGCCTGGTAAGGATCCTCATGCTGCCTTCTCTACTATTGTTTGTTTTCACTGCATTGCCAATGACAGGTCCAGGAGGAGAGCAAGGTGTACCCGCTTCATTGTACAGGGCAGCCCAAGCAGCCAATCACATGTCAGCTACCTTCCAGTGCCAGCTGACTGAGCAATGAAAGAAGATCGCAGATTGGTTGGTTGCTACTTGTCATATTTTAGAGATCACCATACCCATTATATTCTGACAATGGTGACCATGCACTATACAATCTGATTCTACAACCTCTAGGGATTGCCTGATTGGGTGCAAATGGAATAGATTGCTTAGGTGGGCTCGCTTGTTACGCTTTTGGGAAGTCGTAAGAAGATTGTACAGTGCAGGGATATGCAATTAGCTTGCTATGCATCATGGGACTTGTAGTTCTGCAACAGCTGGACGTTGGCTAATTGCATATTCCTGGATAGTGTATAATCAGCTTTAGATTTACCAAAATTATGTGATACATGAACTTTAATCTATCCAATCAGGCAGGCCCTTGTCCTACAGTGTTTCCTGTGCAATCTCCTTTAGATCCGCCATCAGATTGCATAGTGGATAGCTGGCTTTAGATTTACCAAAATTTAAAGTGGAGTTCCACCCAAAAATGGAACTTCCACTTTAAGTACTCGTGACTCCCTGACATGCCATATTTGGCATGTTGTTTTCTTGGGGGGTGGGTATATAGCTTTCAAAAGGTACCCAGCTCCCACTTCCTCTCCTGGCGCTGGAAGGAAGTTCACCTCTCCCCCCTCCATCCCTGCTAATCTTCTGGGACACGTCACAGGTCTCAGAAGAGTGCCCGGCCATTCATAACATGCGGCTCACACATGCGCACTGCATGCCCGGCTGTAAAGCCACAGCTGGGCGCCCACACTTGCAATGCCAGTGCGGCAGAAAGGAGGGGGTGAGGAGCGAGGCTTTGGGCGGCCGTATCTCTTAAGCATGGGACAGGTGAGTGCGTGTTTATTAAAAGTCAGCAGCTACACTTTTTGGAGCTACTGACTTTTAAATGGGTGTAACTCCGTTTTAAAGAGGATCTCCTGGCGCCCCCCAAAAAATGAAAAGTCAGCAGCTACAAATACTGTAGCTGCTGACTTTTAATATAAGGACACTTACCTGTTCAGGGATCCAACGATGTCCTCACCTGAGCCAATTCTTCAATCTGCTTTGGCTGCAGGTGCCGGCATCTTAAAGGGGTTGTAACCCTTGTGGTTCTTTTCACCAGGGGCGGGGCCAGGTCCTGCATTCTGTGTGAATGTACACAGATGCGGGACTCGGGAGGGCACACACACAGGTCTCAACCTTAGGATCGGGGCCAGTCTGTGCAAAACAAACTGCACAGTGGAGGTAAGTATGACGTGTTTGGGTTTTTTATTTTTTATTTTTTTTAAATGAGGGAGTACAACCCCTTTACATAAGGGAAGCGGGAAGTGAAGTCTTGCGTCTTCACAGCTGGTTTCCTAGTGCGCTGCGCATTGTGAATGGTCCTACAGTCTTCTGGGATCTGTGATGGGTCTCAAAAGGCTTCGGAGGAAGGAGGGCGAAATTCTGTCTCAGATTGCTGCAGCGTATTTGACTGAAAGTGGGTGCGAGTACCTGTCAAAACCAGCTACCTGCCCCCCCCCCCCCAAAAAAAACAAACAAAAACAAACTGGTAACTGTCAGTGGAGGGGGGAGGATGCAATCAAGTGGCACTTCTCCTTTTGGGTGAAGTTCCGCTTTAATGAGGACCTGGAGATCACTGTACACTATACAATTTAATACTATGTAATAACATAGTTTTGGAGATCGTATAGGATATTGCCAGTTTACCTAATCTAGCCAATCAATTTCTATCCAGCCAGGCAGGCAGGCACTTGCACGACCTAGTTGTTATCTAAATGAAATTATAAAATCAGATTGCATAGTGTATGGTCATCCATAAGACCTCATATCACTTAGATTTGGTAAATCTACAGCTGACTATAGGAGATTGTACAATCAGATTGTAACCAGTACAATAAGGCGATCTCCAGAATGAACAGAGAGAAATCGCTATGGAATATAGACGTGTGGTCCTGACTGAGGATTGACTGTGCCACTTTTGTAGAGATCTACATTCAAATCCTTGTTTACATTGAAGCCATAGTCGCAGTCTTTTGCCAGAATTGGCACTGTTCCAATCGGTGCGATGCCGGCTTTGCAGCGCCATGCCGATTTGCAAAAGTAGTTCCTGTACTATTTTTGCAGATTTTGGGTGTGACTTCAATAGACATCTGTGCATGAAGCCTCACAGATGTCTTTCAAGTCGCACCCGAAGTCACATTGATATGTGGCATTCAGGCATGTACTGGCCATTGGGACTACAGGGAGTTTCCCGGTGGGTGGATGGCTCAGTGGGCCAGTTTCAGTGACAAAGTAATGGCTGCGCGGCTCGCCCTCAACTTCACGCAGTGATGTGAGAAAGATGAGAAAAATACGGGGGAGAATAAGTGAAATAATAAAAGGTTAGTGAGGACTCCTTATGTTATGCTACTTATGTTTTTTTGCACAATTGCGTATAGTTTTATATACTGTTTTTGTGCTTGTTTGCAAAATTAAAGTGGGCCGGTCTGGATGAAGTCCAGGGCCAAATTTTTGTCCCAGTCCAGCCCTGGTGGCTTTGAAATCATATGGCTTCAGATGAAGTTGCACAATTTAAAAGCCGTGTTCAGTGTGTACCAGGGCTTGAAGAGTCATTGAGAGTGCTGACCTTTCTTAGTGTGTATGGGTTTGTTTCCAAACACTTGGTTGACCCAAGCCAAACTGAAATACTGATCTACTTCTATACAGTCTATATAATATGTCAAAGATATGTATGTGTGTAAGAAATAAGAAAAGGGGAAAAAATTATATATATATATATATACACACTCTCTATACGTCACCTGTCATATAGAACAATTTGCGTTCCACAATCTATTCAATGTGAAGAATGTTGTACAGTGTGTTGGATCCGGAAAAACTTGTCTTCTTTGTATGTCCTACTGGATCTACTTGTTTTCTTATTGGTCACCTCATATTCATGAACCATTCTCTAGAACAACCTTTCTCAAACTTTTTACCACGGACTTCCTGGTCTCCCCAGGTAATAATTACTGTGTATATATAGCTTAGTACATTGATGTGTGATAATTCGGCTGTACGCTGTGCGAAGTTCAACCAAGTCCTGAGGAGCCAGTCAAAATTGACTAATGTTTGTCAAAGTAGCTGGCAGGAATAGTTTCAGCAGAACAGTGTTTGCATCCAATCAGATGCAGGCGCTGTTTGGGCATTTTGAAAGCTAGTGGGGCCAGCTGTCAAAATACAGTGACCTCAGTGGGTGATTTGTCCTTCTGCTCTGTGTGGATGGAGGAATCTGTTAGCCTGGAGTTGAGCTTTAGGGCTAGGTTTGCACATGGCGTGCAGATTTTTACTTTTAATTCGCACCTAAACCAGACCCAAAATTGCACAGGGCCCTTTTTCAAAAATGGCCGCGCCAGACATGTGTGATCCGATCATTAAAAGGCGATTTGGTTCACATATTATGCAAATCGAATGGACTTAAAAACTCATGTGATTCGCATATATGTGAACTGAGCCTTAAAGTGATTGTAAGGCTTTTTATTTATTTATTTTTTTTAAATAACAAACCTCCACTTTGCAGCTCGTTTTGCACAGAGTGGCCCCGAACATCCTCTTCTGGGGTCCCCCGGTGACTCTCGCGGCTCCTAACCACATCAGATAAACCCCTAGGAGAAGTGCTCTCCCGAGGCGGTTACCTTGCGGGTGCGCTCCTGAATCCATCATTTGGCATGTCACGCTTCAAAATTGCGCCCGCTCGTGGAAAAGCGACAAACTTTTACCATAAAAAATCTCCATAGGCAGCGTTTTAAAAAATTCTACAAGTTGCATGTTTTGAGTTATAGATGAGGACTAGGGCTAGAATTATTGCTCTCGCTCTACCGATCGCGGTGATACCTCCCATGTGTGATTTGAACACCGTTTTCATATGCAGGCGCTGCTCACGCTTCTGCATACAAGCGCGGTGGGACGGGGCGCATTAAAAAAAAATAAAAAATGTCTTATTTATTTTACCTTTTTTATTTTTACACTGCAATAAAAAAAAAATAAAAAAAAATACAATAAATATATATAAATTTTTGCTTTTAGAGCTATGGGTGGAAGTGACATTTTGACGTCGCTTCCACCCTGCAATGGTATGGAGACAGATGAAGGGCACCTCCACGCATGTAAAAATGTAACGCATTTGCGGGCGCAGGAACCACAGGGAAATTGCATGGTCAAAATTTCCTTGTGATTTCCCTGCGGGCTGCATTTTGAAAAATGTACATGCCACCTTTTCCTGCGAGAAACGCAGGCATGGAAGCCCATTCAAACGATTGGGCTATAGTATCTGAGCAAACAGGACCGGCACACACGCATAGGTGTGAACCAAGGCTTAGAGATGAGCTGGGGCATCCTCTGAACTCCATCTTTATCTCAAATTTAAAGTCGCATACTTTTTGATGTCCAACCAGCTGAGGGCCAGGTCATTCACCACCCCTAACCCATGTAAACAAAAGGTCAGGATGTTGATGTCCTCAGTGCTCTTATATAGGCATCTGTCCACATAAGGGCACTGATGTCACCAGCACCTCGCCACTTTGTTTACATGTGTGTGAGGGCAATGAAGAATCTGGCTCACTGCTGATTGGAGCATGACTTTGAAGTTCCAATGGAGGTGGAGCATGCTCAGTGCAGACATGCTCCAAACTCTTTTCTATTTCTAATGAACTGGCCAAAATTTGATCAGTAGGTGGCCTTATCAGCACTATTTCTCCTTTAATTGCAAAACCAAAAAAATGCAGCAACTGTTGGGGTATTCTGACAGACGCAGTTGGAGATTCGTTCATCCCTGCAGTTTTGCAAGCAGGCCGTGCTTTGCCTCCCCACTCTCAAATGGCAGCTCAGACGCCGAGCGATGCATTGTGGGAAGGCACGGGGAGGGTCATGTGTACCCCAAACCTGGAAGAATCAGGCATCAGTGGTGGAACAGGCCAGCAGGATAGTGAGTTGAAGGCAAATAGATCTTATATAAAGGTATAACTAAAGGCAAAACCTTTTTAATTTGGATAGAGTGGACATCCACCCTCTCTTTTTCTTCTGCTGATCAATATAGGTATAGGTTGGTTGGACTTGATGGACTTGTGTCTTTTTTTTTTTTCAACCTCACCTACTATTTGACTATGTAATATCACAGAGAGTGAAAGTCACAGGAAATCACAAACTTTGGGTTGTCACCTTAACAGTAACAGGGGGGAAATTTTCTAATGGGGACATTAGTTCTGGTGACTACCAGGGATTCATATGCTTTGTTTTTGGCTATGGGACAGGAAGTGAAAAGAAATCTCACTTGGACACAGATGGCAAAAAAAGGCAGGGGTTGTAACTTACTCTATCCAAAATGAAAAGATAAAATAAAAAAAGTTTTGTTTTTAGTTCCACTTTAAGGCATTATTCACACGGGCACCGTCAGTTTAGCCACGTTAAAAACGTATCAGTTCTTATCTGTTGCTTCATCCATCTTCCGTTCCGTTAATATCCATTTTCCTCCATTAATGTACACGTTTACATCCGTTTTGATCCATTTACAGCAGTTTCTGTGCCTTTAAGGAAATTACCCAGAAAGAATTGCTGCTTCCATACAGATAAACAAAAAAAAAGATTTCTTCTCAACGGATCTTAAAGTGGTTGTAAACCCGCTGATGTTTTTTTTTTGTTTTTTTTTACTCACCTGCAAAGGAAAAGGCATAATGAGCTAGTATGCACCGCATACTAGCTCATTATGAAATACTTACCTTAGAACGAGGCCCCGACATCTGGCACGATCCGCGCCGAGGGAGCTGACATGTTCCCTCTGCGTTTCTTCTGGGTATCGCGGCTCCAGCGATGTGAATGGGCGGAGCCGCGATATTGTCACTCCCGCACATGTGTGTGGGAGATTTCTTCCCGCGTCTGCCGGACTTTCAGCCAAGAATCCCCTGTGCGCATGCGCCACTGCAGTCAAGGGCGCATTGCGAGGGGAATAACCTGTACGGTTTAGGACATATTTTTTTTACCTACAGGTAAGCCTTATTATAGGCTTTCCTGTAGGTAAAAGTCCCAAAAATGACTATACAACCACTTTAACTGATCGGGCGTTGACGGACATTGTCCGTTAACGTCAGTTAATATCCGTTTTGTTGGATCTGGATGTAGCCTTGTATGTTTAAAACAACGGATAAAAACGGATGCAGAGGTTAATGGATGGGTAACGGATGGTCATCCGTTTGCTGTAGGAATGCATTGTCGTCCTTTGATGGTTGGAAGAAAACGGATAGACGGTCCATCCGCGTGAAAGGGGTCTAAGGGTTCCTGCAATACAGTGAACTTGTTACTTTTTCCCAGTTTAAACAAAGTATGAATTCACTTTAAAGTGGAACTTTGCCCATAACAACTTGATAAAAAATAATGTTCTTTAGCAAGGAACATACATTCCACATTTATTATGCTACCAAAACCAGTGTGTGCTATAAATTGCCTCCAGCATTGCTAGGGGTGCACCGAATGGGTTTTTTGGTGCCGAAACAGATACCGAAAATGAAAAATACACTAGGCCGAAAACCGAAACCGATACCGAAACAGCACCGATACCGAAAATGACTGTTTTTAAAAAATATTTTCATACAGCAGATGGTCAGAGACTGGGGACATATTACAGGAGATGGTCAGAGACTGCGGGCATGGTACAGGAGATGGTCAGAGACTGCGGGCATGGTACAGGAGATGGTCAGAGACTGCGGGCATGGTACAGAAAATCAAAGCAGCCTCACCAGTTCCCCTCAGATGCAGCCTGCCTGATAAAAATACATGCACAGTGTTTTCCATGTATTCCAATGGCTTTAGTTCACACCATGCAGTCAGTTTCCGGTGCGGAAACTGATTGCATGGTGTGAACTAGAGCCATTGGAATACATGGAAAACACTGTGCATGTATTTTGTGCAAAAAACAAAGCACACGGAACTGCATCTGGTGTGAACTGGCCCCAAGCCAGTGATTACAAGAGGCGGGACATTGTTACTGCAGCCACCCAGGCAATTCAGTGCACAGCTCCGTGACACACGGAGATCACCGCTCTGATCCGGGCATGGGTAAGGCTGCATTTAGACACTGGCAAGCTGCATAAGGGAGACAGAGTGTGCCCAGGGCAAGCATTGCAGAATTTTGTCCGCAGCTAAATCAACTTTTTTGTGCCCACAGTGCTGCTGCATCCAAAAGTAATTTGTTTGCCTCTGAAACTATCCACCTCTGGCCACTTGTGTGAATGTAGCCATGCTATATAAACCAGGTCACAGGACAAAGGCTGTACTCCCTTTATTGGCCATATAAAAAAATAATAATAATAATCGTGATTTTGACCCAGCTAGGTTTTTATCGCCATGTGATAGAATGGGGAAGGGTTAAGTTATTGCTAGTAGAGGTAACGATATGAGCATTCCCAATAGAAATCTGTTGGAACGACCTGGTTCCGTTCCAACAGATTTCTATTGGGAATGCTCATATCGTTACCTCTACTAGCAATAACTTAACCCTTCCCCATTCTATCACATGGCGATAAAAACCTAGCTGGGTCAAAATCACGATTATTATATATTTTTTTCGGAAGGAAGTTCTCCTCTCCCCCTTCCCTCCCTCCCTGCAATCTTCTGGTCCCAGAAGATTGCCCGGCCATTCACAGCGCGCAGTCCGGTTAGCACAGTGCGCGCCCGGGTGTGAAGCCACAGCCGGGTGCCCACAGTTACAATGCCGGTGCTGCTGAGAGGAGCAAGGCTTTCTGCACCTGCATCACTGGTCTGCCGGACAGGTGAGTTGCCTTTTTATTAAGTCAGCAGCTACAATTTTTGTAGCTGCTGACTTTTAAATGGGTGTCACTCTCTAAAACGCTTTAAACAGTATAGACACTTATTTTTAATGTTATACATAGCTAAACCTGCAAAAGGGGCCATCCTGGAGTGACCTAGCAGGACTTAATTTTCTGACTAGAGTTTCTCTTTAATACAGCAGATTAAAAAAAAAAAAAAAAAAAAAAAAGCGTGGTCTAAAAATAGTCTTATTGCCCTTGTTTCATTTTTTTTAATCTTAAACTGCAGAAATGACAGTTGGAAGCCGCTTGGTATGCAATAGTTCTTTCATACATTTTCCATACATCAGCCCCCTAAGGCATCAAGATAAGTTGGTGATTCTAGTTATGCCTATGAGGCAGGTTTGCAGCACAGAGGTCATGAGCAGCTTCGTTTTTAAGCTCGCCACGCTCATTAAAATTGGATTGTACAACTTTCTTTAGATTTACCGAAAGGTATGTATGGAAGGCTCTGCAAATTTTGCAAATGTCTCCTAAACCGTGTAGGTTTAGGTGATCTTTCTTGCACCTACAGGTAAGCCTTAAGCCTTAAAGCGGACCTCCACCCTAAAGCGGAAGGTCCGCTCATTGGAACCCTCCCCCCTCCGGTTCCACAATTGCCACCTTTCAGGGGGGAGAGGGGTGCAGATACCTGTAAAATCCAGGTATCTGCACCCACTTCTGGGACAAGATAGCTGCAGATGCCCCCCCCCCCCCCCCTCCCCGTTGTGTTCTGGGAAACGCACAGTTCCCAGGACACAGCGGGGACCAGAGGAGACGCGCAGCGTGACTTGCGCATGCGCAGTAGGGAACCAGGCAGTGAAGCCGCATTGCTTCACTTCCCGATTCCCTGACAGAGGATAGCGGCCTGGGCAGCTGAGAGACGAGCGGTTGGTCGTCATCTGCTGCCGACATCGCTGGAACCTGGAACAGGTAAGTATCAATTTATTAAAAGTCAGCAGCTGCAATATTTGTAGCTGCTGACTTTTAATAATTTTTTTTTTTTTTTTAAGGTGCAGCTCCTCTTTAAGCTGGCAATGTAAGGGTTTACAACCACTTTCAGAAGGGAGATGTAAACGCACGCAGTGCGAATCACATCCGATCCCTGACATCGCACCAGTGTGAACTGGCCCTTAGGCCTAGTCAGAGAGAATGAGCCAGGATTTACACTGCTCGCAACTTTGAAGTCGTACCCCAGCGTGAATTTGGCATGACTTGCATGTGACTTCTTTAACAGAAGTCAATCCAAGTTGTACCAAAGTCTGTCCAAAAGTCATGCAGGAAACTTTCTCTCAAGTCACACCGATTTAGAACGGTTCCATTGCACTGGATGGGTTCCGACTTCTGAAGTGTCAAGTGCTCCAAAGTCAGAGTGATTGTTGCATCACTGTGAACCGGGACTTGAAGTGGTTGTAAACCCTGTTACACCACTTGTACCTACAGCTAAGCCTAGAATAAGGCTTAGCTGTAGGTACTGTAAATATTTCCTAAATCTGTACGGTTTAGAAGATATTTACCATATTCACTATTGGCGCATGGGCTGTGAATAAACGGCCCTCTGCTGTTTCTTCATTAGCAAATGCCGTGACTTACGGCAGACATGATATCACGTGACTCCAGCCAGTCGCAGAGCTGGAGTCTGCGGCCCCGGAAGGAAGAGGGGCGAAGATGGATGGGGACAGCATGGGCTTCAATTGCAGGCAAGTGGCACATAATGGGCTAGTATGCATCACATACTAGCCCATTATGCTTTTACTTTGCAGAGGAAGTGAAACCCATCAGGCATTGCCACCTTTTGCCTATATATTGTTTGTTTATACTTCCCCCCCCCCCCCCCCCCCCCGAGTTTACTAGTCAATGGAGGTGGTGCATTGTGCTATGCCCATTTACACTTTGTGCATGCAAACATGCATACTGTGTAAAATACAGTCAAAATCAGACTATGCAAATATTTTGGTTTATCCCTACTAGATTGTAAGCTCTAACAAATGGGACCCTCTGATTCCTCCTGTATTGAATTGTTTTGTAACTGTACTGTCTACCCTCATATTGTAAAGTGCTGTGCAAACTGTTGGTGCTATATAAATCCTGTATTATAATAATAATAATAATAGCTATTTGCAGCTAAACGATATGAACCAAAACTCAGCTTTGTGAATGGCCCCATAGCGTACAATACTGCTGCATGCAGATCCATACAAAACTGTACTGTATGAACAGATCTGAACACAAACTAATATATTCCCATAAGTCCACACATGCTATGGTTACTGAAGAGCGATCTGTGTTTGGAACCCTCTTCAGAGAGGCAGCAAGGAGGTGTTGTATCGCCCGCTTTAACCCCTTGATTGCCGCACTACCACACCACAACCGTGTGCATTGTTTGAATGGGTTGTGTCCCTCCGAAAGCAACAGACGGTATAATTCTTGTCAACGGCATGTGTACCTCTTCCAGCGAAAGGGAAGACAATATGGCTCGGCTGCAGGGTTTAACTGCCCCTCAACCGCTATTGTGAACAAGCCCTTATTCTCCAGCATCGATTACAAACTGAAATATCAACTTAAAGTGCTCCATCCCTTTAAATAATGAGGTTAGTACATGGAAAGATTACAATGATTCTTCCGGTATTCACTCACCAGAAGCAAAAAATCTGTTCTCTTTCTGGAACACCTGTTCTGCAGGCTGACGAGACTGCAAGGATAAAAACCTTAAGCTGTCAGTTTACAAGGAAGCGCTGACAGCACCGAGGCATGAGTCACAAAGTGTTTCCCTGGTATTGACAGGCTGAGTATTGATCAGGCCCACCAGTATATTGCTTACTCCACAGACAGGCACCAGATACACTGGGAAAGTGATTGCAGCTAATACCACTTGTATACTTGGGGCCCTGGCATCCTGGCACAGCCTTCCATCCAAAAGGACTATGTTTTCTTTGCACAGGGCTTACCGTGTTTAGTATAGATTCCAAACGATTTAACACACTCGATCTCACCGCAAACTTGCTGACCGTGAGGAACTCTCCTTTTGCAGCAGAATACTGTATTATGTTTGTATGTCAGGGCACTATGATATTGCGTTTACATTTGCTCAATTGATGCCCTAGGCTTATCTTTTCTCTCTCAGCTGCCTGGAATATGCACATGACATATCTCAGGAGGGTGCAGGAGCAGGGACTTGCGTAGGGCAGTGGGTAGAGATGGCAGGCTTCATCAGGGACTGGCTGCTCTATAACCCAGAAGAGGCAATGATCTCTCCATGATGTCTCGGAAGTACATGGCAGCACACAACCCGGGCTGTTATACTTGAGTAATGCCTTAAAGTGGCTGCAAAGCCTTTAGGTTTTTATAGAATGCATTAAGGTGAAAAACCTTCTGTGCTGCAGTGCCCCCCAGCCTCCCTCTTTTTTTTTTTTTTTTTCTTACCTGAGCCCAATCTGATCCAGCAATGTGCACAAGCACATTGGTTCCAGTCGCTGGCTCTCTCATTGGACAGATTGATAGCAGCAGGAGCCATTGTGAATCAAATCATGTGACATGGGGACGGGGGGGGGGGGCTGAGTCCAGCTGTCTGTGTCAATAGACGCTGCAGAGGAACACTAGAGCAAGCCTGCACGGGTGCCCCCATGGAAAGCGAATATCCATGGGGGGTACCCAAGCAAGAGGAGGAGCCTGGAGCGCTGGCGGGGGACCCCAGGAGAAGAGGAGCAGGGCTGCTATGTACAAAAGCACGGAACAGGTAAGTATAGGCATGTTTGTTATTTTAATACCAAAAAAACACAACCACTTTAAAACATGACCATGCTGCATCCCCTGGGGCAGGTGAGTATCTGAATCTAGGACATCCCAGCATAATGGGCAAGGCTCCATCTGCCTTGGGTGCTTAGTAGAGCTGCACAATTAATTGTTAAAAAAATCGTGATCTCGATTCAACCCCCCTGACGATCTCTATTGCAGAGTTTGCTGATTCTTTCATATAACAAGTGGAGAGACTTATCTGCTCACTCAGCTGTCAAAAGAAAACATCCGGCAGTCTGCCAAGTTTTAACATTGAAACATTGTAACTAACTCTCCCTTCTTAGATCAAAGGGATAAACTTCTGTGTGAAAAGAAATGCAGTCAGGCTGCCAAGTTTTTAAACATGTAAATGCAGGAAGTTTAACCACTTAAAGTCTAAATCTTTTTCTGACACTTGTTTCTTAAAGCGGAGGTTCACGCAAAAACCCTACCCCCCTCCAGTGTCACATTTGGCACCTTTTCAGGGGGGGGAGGGGAGACAGGTATTCGCATCCACTTCCGGGTATAGATTAATAATATATTAGAATGGGGTAATTGGCGCTACCTAGTAAATATCATACATTTTATTATTTAAACACAGTGGGAGTTAAGTGTTCCAGGGATTTATCTGCTTGTGGTTATACAATATAATACCTTCATATACCTATAATAGGTCTATAACACAATGGTAATTTTTATAGAGAAGATCAGTGATATTCAATTGTGTATAATTTTGTGAATGATCATAGTTAATATTCCATGATAAAGTGCATTATAATAGTAAAGTGCTCAATAAAAAAGTGCAATTAGTACCCTATACGTACTACAATATAGTGCGCCCTATTGGGCCAGATTTTTTTTTTTCTATATATGAGATTGATAACCAAACAAATATAAAGATAATAAAAATATAAAAAGAAAAAAAGGAAAATCAAACTATGCGAAAAACCTTACAAAAAATATAATAATAAAAATACAATCATGAAAGATCAACAACCAAAGTAATTTAAATAAAGTTAATGTCCACAAAGAAAACGTGTAGTTCTTTGATTGTGCAACTCCAGCAGAAAATATTTTCATAAAGTGACTTTCGTGCTCATATGATCTTCAAGTGACTTGAGTGCTCCCCCTCAAGGGTCCCCACTCACCAAACATCCACACCCCTGCAGGGGTAATGTGCATATATATCAATTCCTTTAGGTATATCGCAGCTCCAGATACTATGCGATTCCAGGAGTCAGACCCAAGAGAAGTATATTCCTTCCTTATAAATCTCACGCTCAACGATCTCCAGTATTTTTCCTTATCCCCGCCGCAGGATTTGCTGAATTAACAGACAATTCAACCTTCACCCATCATGGCGGGCTGCGTTTAGCAAACTTTCAAGGACCAAGTCCCTTGGACCACCACCAGCCGTCATACCACTTCCGGCTTCTTTTGCCAAAAATCCCACGGGAGTCTATGCCTCTTCCTGTCCTGCCACACTGTCTGCTGGGATACACACAGGTCCCAGAGACAGCGTGGACCATTCTCATTGTGCTGCGCGACTCGCTCATGCGCAGTAGGGAACCCATACCGAAGATGGCGACGGCAGCATCCGAGGACCGGGGGACGGTTCGGCCTCGGGTGCCAACATCGCTGGACCCTGGGACAGGTCAGTGTCCTTATTTTAAAAATCAGCAGCTGCAGTATTTGTAGCTGCTGACTTTAAAAAAAATAAAAATAAATTGCGGGACTCCCTCTTTTTAAGTTAAATTCAATATTTTTTTGCTAAAAAAATACTTGGAACCCCCAAACGTTATATATATTTTAGCAGAGACCCTAGGGAATAAAATGTCAAATGCTGCAATATTTTATATCACACTGTATTTACCCAGCGGTCTTTCAAATGCAATTTTTGGAGGAAAAATACATGTCAATGAATAAAAAAAAAAAAAAAAAAAGAAACAGTAAAGTTAGCACATTTATTTATTTATTTTTGTTTTAATGTGAAAGATGATGTTGCGCTGAGAGAATTGTGATATATCGTGTAAGCAAAAAAATTGTGATTCTCATTTTAGCCAGAATCGTGCGACTCTAGTGCTTAGCCACAGTGCGAATGCCGGCGACTGGAATTTGGTTCCTGCTTCTGGATTCAACAGCTGCATGTACAGCTTTGTCTGCGGAGCCCGTATACTTTAATGACTGGCCCTTGGCGGCCAAAGCTGTTCATGGCTGTTCGCCATTAGTGCCTTGACTAATTTCGTGCAAGACACTGTATGTTCAAAAGATTCATTGGTATTAAGTTAGTGTTTAAATCTGCATTAAAAATGTATAAATGCATGATGGTTCATTTTGTAAGCACAATAATGAAGCCCAACTTCAGCTTTCTGTCACTTTAAAATCGTTACTTTGATCCAACTATTGCCTTTCCTAATAGATGCACCCCCTGTGAATACTGCATAGACTGTAGGTAGTATAGAAGGCTATGTTTCAGCAGTGGCACAGAGACTTCCCATCTGCTGCTGGAACAGAATTGAGTCAGGCAGAGCATCTCTCATAGGAAGCCTTGTATTTTTTATTAATGAATGCAAAGCTTCCTCTGACCAGCTGGTGGGGAGGCGGGTGGATGGCATCACGATGTCTACTTCAGCCAATCAGAAGCCCTGTATTCATAGATAAAAACACAAAGCCTCCTGTGAATGGCTGGTAATTGGGAAGCACTTGGCTCTTCTTGATTTTTGTTTTAGCAGTAGACAGGAAGTCCCTTTCCCACTACCAGAACACAGCACTGCATACTGTAGGTAGCCAAGGCTCCATACATATCAGCACCCGAAGCCCGGGTTCACACTGTTGTGGTGCGGAACATCGCATGTCATTCGCACAGGAAATGCAGCACATTTCGGTGCGATTTACATGCGGTGTCTCTGGGGTGTAATTTGAGCCATGGATTTGTATAGCTCAAATTGCATTGGTGCAGGACCCTTTTTTTTGTCAGCACCAGAATCGGATCGCAATGGTGTGAACACCCGTGGGATCCAAGTCTGCAAATTGCACTTTTTTTGCAAAATGATTGTGATTTAGATGCAGTGCCAAATCCACAGCAAATTAGCTGTGAATTCCCACGGCATCTGTGAACCCGGGCTAAGGACTGACAGGTACCCAAATCTATTGTCTTTTTAGGTCCCATTTACTGCCATGTAGTGCCTGACAATGTTGTATTAAATCCAGGTATGCCCTGGCAACAATGCTTTGTTGAATTTTCCATTTAATATTCATTTTAATTAGAGAGCATGGTACAACCTCCTGTCACAGTATTTTTCTCCATTCTCCAGGCCCTGTTTACACCTTGGGATTGTGGTAGAATCTCTGAGATTCTGTCTGGAACTTAAAAACGCACTATAATCGCAAAATACAGGTTCAGCTGCCATTATTTTCAATTGCACCTAAAACACGGTGCAGTTTTGCTGCTATTGTGGTGCGACTTATTGCGCAGCAGTGGTGGCAAATCACATTGCGTAATGTGTGTCTCCCAGAAAGGAGCAGGGGCTTCTTTTGGGCGACAAGCTTCACGTGTTTTGAGATTGTGGGCAGAATCGCAGCGATTCTCCCACGATCCCAAAAGGCTGAAGTGTGACTGGAGCCTTAGATCAGATCTGGAGCGTGGACAAAGCTCAGGAACCAGGTAGTCGGTGTTCCAAAATTTGAAACCTTTGCCTATCTAATTTTTTTCTTTTTCCATCAGCGTCATTCGAGACTTGTGCTCTGTCTCCTAACAAGTACCCTCTGGCTTCTAGATTAGAGTTTATTGAAGAGGAACCTCACACGGGTTGTAAAAGTGGGAAAAAAAAAAAGAAAACTCAGTAGCTACAAATATTGTAGCTCGATTTTTAAGAAACAGATACTTACCAGTCCATTGAGTCCAGTGCTATCTTCCACGCAGCAACTTTTCTGCCAGGCTTTGGCTCATCAACATTAATATTATTATACAGGATTTATATAGCGCCAACAGTTTGTGCAGCGCTTTACAACGTCAGGGCAAACAGTACAGTTTCAATACAGGAGGAATCGGAGGGCCCTGCTTGTTGGCGCTTACAATCTAAAAGAGAGGGTCAAGTGATACAAAGGGTAATAACTCGGAGTCTTGCATGTGTGTGCCAGCTGTAACTTCAGCTCTGGCACACAAGGCATAGCAGTGCAGTGAGACTGGCCCTGGAGCCTCCTGGGACATGTGAAGTGGAGGTTAGGAGGCTGCAGACAAGTGGGCCAAGCACACGTTATTTTCACCTAGTCAAGGATTGAAAACGTGGCGGCAGTAAATTTACCAGCACAGGGGTTGTCTTCAAAAATGTGAAAAGCTCTGGGGCCGGTTTACTTTGGGTATAAGCCTACTTGATCTGGTAGACTTTTTATTGGCTAATACTCTCCAAAGGTTTTTTTCTATTTATGCTTGTGCACCCTACCGAGATTTCTGGTGAACGAATCTACTCCCCTTAACTGGGTAGATCTCTACTGCTTGATTTAATTTTTTTCGTATTCCTTTTATGGCCCGCACACACGATCTGTATAGCGTAAGATTGTCAGATCGTGTACACACTACTTTCGAGAGCCTATTTACGAAAGTTCATCGGATATTATTTGACTGGACATGCGTGAAAATTTTCCTCGTACGATTTTTGTTTAGTCAGTATAATTGTCGCCCGAAAATAAAATACAAATACATTACATCATATGACATCACTTACGATTTTTTTATTTTTTTTCTGCCGTATGAGAATTTTTTCGTGACTTTATTTACCTATTCAATTTCTACTTGCGACTATTAAGTGAAAAAGGTCATACGATCTGTTGTACAATATTCGGATCATTAGGCTGCCCGTACACTGACCACATTTCTGCTGATTCCAGATGTACCGACCAAATTTTCACCAAATTTCACTCTGTCGGTGGCCCAGTTGGCATACTTCTATCTGGCATCATTTAAAAAAGTGAAAGAGAAAGATGGAAAACTTTTGGCCAGCGCCAGTTGTTTAAATACAATGGCTTTGCAAATTCATCCATTCATACTATATAGCAGTGATGGCAAACCTTGGCACCCCAGGTGTTTTGGAACTACATTTCCCATGATGCTCATGCACTCTGCAGTGTATTTGAGCATCATGGGAAATGTAGTTCCAAAACATCTGGGGTGCCAAGGTTCGCCGTCACTGCTATATAGCATGTTAATAGTGGATTCTGTTAGATTTTTTTCTTTTTTTTTGGCCTGGATGCCAGTATGGCTGAGTATTGCTCTGGAATTTTACAATAATTTGTCTAGACCATTTTTTTTTGTCCCATGATGTGCTATGCAGTTTGGATACATGGAGACTGGGTTATTTCTCAGCATTGTTATCACAGGGTGACATCATCAAGAGAAGTGTTACAGCCCTCACTTATAATATCATAAAGATGTCACTTTATAATTGACAGACCTGCTTTGAGAGTCAGGAGGTATAATGAATGCCATCCTGAAATTAATGTCCTTGTCCTTGTGGGTAATGTTTTACAAAGTGACATATTATCTGCAACAGCTGGGAAATAGCAAAATGTAGTGCCACTTGACTTGGCGATACAATTCAAAGTCTTTGGCAGATCTAATCAAAGAAATGTGATTTGCCTCTTTTGGATTAACCTTTGAAGTTCTGGATACTCCATCTGCATACTAAATACCAAGTTAATGAATTAAAATGTACAGTGCAGTAGCAAAGGCATGGACATATTAAGCTCAGCCAGCTTTGGTTGTGCAGCCAATCAAAATTCCTTTTTCATAGGATTATCCACTCCGAACTGCTAAAGGTCATTCTGATTGGCCATCAAGAATTACATTTTTTTATTTTATTATTCTGTCATAGGGATGAGCCCAATGTTCGCCTGTTCGCCGAATAGCGAACAATTTGGGGTGTTTGCGGAAAATTCAAAAGCCTCGGAAAACACCCTTTAAAAGTCTATGGGAGAAATTAAAAGTGCTAATTTTAAAGGCTTATATGCATGGTATTGTCATAAAAATTGTTTGGGGACCCCGGTCCTGCCCCAGGGGACATGTATCAATGCAAAAAAAAGTTTTAAAAACGGCAGTTTTTTTCAGAAGCAGTGATTTTAATAATGCTTAAAGTGAAACAATAAAAGTAAAATATTCCTTTAAATTTCATACCTGGAGGGTATCTATAGTATGCCTGTAAAGGGGCACAGGTTTCCCGTGTTTAGAACAGTCCGAGAGCAAAATGACATTTCTAAAGGAAAAAAAAGTCATTTAAAAGTACTCATGGCTATAATGAATTGTCAGTCCCGAAAAATACACATAAAAGTCATTGAAAAAAATGGCATGGGATTCCCCAACAGTCCATTACCAGGCCCTTCAGATCTGGTATGGATATTAAGGTGAACCCCACGCCAAAATGTAACAAAAAAAAAAAAAGCGTGGAGTCCCCCTCAAAATCCATACAAGACCTGATTTTAAGGGGAGCCCCGTGCCAAAAAAAAAAAAAAAGCGTGGGGGTCCCACCAAAAATCCACCGCTGCTTCTCCACAGCATCAAAGGGGTCGTGGTCACTTGGTTATGTCACTGGGTGGCCCCGCCTCCCTCTTCCACCATTACACAGGACCCCTCCCTGATACTACCCCCATCATTAAACATGACCCCTCTCCCATACTACCCCCATCATTACACAAGGCCACCCCTCCTACATCATTACACTGGACCCTTCCCCCATACTACCCCATAATTTCACAGGACATCCTCCCCCATACTACCCCCATCATTACATTGGACCCTACTTTCACAGACCCCTGAATTACCTCAACCCCAAAGACCTCTGAAAGCAAACCTCAAAGTTCTTCAGCGGGCCAAGGATCTATGGTTTGTCAGACATGGTGAGAGGTCGGTGTGACTGACAGGTGCTCGCCCCGATTCACCTTACCAAGCTGGCCAATCACCGCACAGGCTGCACACAACGCCTAACCAATCACCAGCGCCCCTAACGTTCAGTTTAACCCTTATCTCCTGAGTGATAACCAAATCCACTTAACTATTTGCAGCAACTCCGTTGCTTTGGGCCCCACAAAAATGACTGGGTCTGGGGAAGCTGCCCCTTTGGCCCTGGCTGTAATCATTTTGCAGGCAACTGTGCAGCTGTTTTGCACGATGGGTGAAAAGATCACTGCCAATAACTAATGTTTTACTCGTTAGTGGACACGGGGTTTGAAACCAACTCGTATCTCTTCTAGCAGCTAGATTTCTATACTTTAGTGTAAGTCGATTTTAGCAGCTGCTGTCATTGGTATTTTACATTAGAGAGAAATTGGTATCAGGAGTGAAATTTCCTACATCTGCAGGGATCCTTATTTCATGGATTGGTTGGGAACTTTAGTGAATAGATTGCACCAGTGCAATTCTAAAGTAAAATAAGAAGCCAGACAATGAGTTCATTTCACTCCTAGGTCAACTGTGCCTTTAAAGGGAAAATATAATGGTTGTGTTTTTTATTTCTTTTTTTTTTCACCTTATTTTGATATATATATTTATTATTTTTGTAAAATTATAAAGTTTACCATTGGAGTCATACAATAATTTAGAAAGCCATATAATGAATCTTCCTACCAAAAACCACTTAAGGCCTTGTTCACACAGGTTGTACATAACCTTACACCTATGGAAGGCCGTGTTTACCCGCGCGGTGATGGACAGAACACCTGTGTATCCCCCCCGGGATAAACACGGCTCTCCATTGGCATAGTCCTATTCATGTCAATTGGGCTGCAGCGACTGTCTGCAGTGGGTGAATTCCGGACTGTGCACTCACACAGATGGCACATTTGGAGCAGCTGCGGTGTCCCAATTACCTGCAGTGGGGCCGTCTGCATGGGATGGCATGGAACACATGTGGATTCCTGTGTGGGTAAGCATGGCCCTCCATGGGGATTATGGTTATGTATGTATGCCCTGTGTGAACAAGGACAAAACTAAATTAGTGGACTGAGCCTTTAACCACTTGCTTACTGGGCACTTAAACCCCCCTCAGTCCCAGACCAATTTTCAGCTTTCAGCGCTGATGCACTTTGAATGACAATTGCGCGGGCATACAACACTGTACCCAAATGAAATTTTTATCATTTTTTTCCCACAAATAGAGCTTTCTTTTGGTGGTATTTAATTACAGCTCGGAGTTTTATTTTTTGCTAAACAAAAAAAGATGCAAAAAAATAAATAAAAAAATCATGTTTAATAGTTTGTTATAAAATTTTGCAAACAGGTAATTTTTCTCCTTCATTGAAGTGTGCTGATGAGGCGGCACTGATAGGCTGCACTGATGGGCTGCACTGGTGGGCACTGATGGGCTGCACTGGTGGGCACTGATGGGCTGCACTGGTGGGCACTGATGGGCTGCACTGGTGGGCACCGATGGGCACAGATAAGGCGGCACCGATGGGCACAGATAAGGCGACACTGATGGGCAAAGATGGGCACAGATAAGATGGCACGGATGGGTGGCACGGATGGGCACTGATAGGTACCACTGATAGGTGGCACTGATAGGTGGCACTGATAGGTGGCACTGATAGGTGGCTCTGATAGGTGGCACTGCTGGGCACTGATGGGCGGCACTGCTGGGCACTGGTAGATGACACTGATGGGCACGGATATGTGGCACTGGGGTGCAGCACATTTGTTAAGGCAGATTGTGGGCACTGCTGGGTGGCACTGAAGGGGGGCACTTACTTTTTATTAATGTGGGCACTGGCAGGGGGCAGGTGGGCACTAGCAGGGCTGGCCGTGATCGGGACTGATGTCCTGATCACGGCCGCCGGTGATCGGCTTTTTTTTTTTCTCCTCGCGCTGACAGCACGAGGAGGAATAATAGCCGATTACCGGCTCCGTTATATCACATGATCAGCTGTCATTGGCTGACAGCTGATCACGTGATAAGGGGTCGGGATCGACCCCTTGCACGGATCGGTGATCAGGCGAGTCTCGTAGACTCGCCGATCACAGAGCACGCCATGCGCGCCCCTCAGGGGGCGCGCAGGCCGCTCGTGCACGGGACTACGTCAATAGACGTAGTCCCGGAAAAGGAGATCCGCGCTGTAGCTGTCATTCGGCTATAGCGCGGGTCTCAAGTGGTTAATGTGATACACTGTTTAATTTTACATTGTGCCTTCTATTTCTGTATGTGGATGAGGACACTATATTTTTTTTAAATAAAAAAAAAATATATAACATTTAAAATACCTTTTTCCTAATTGATATATAGCTGTCACATGACCCAGCTCTTTCCCAGCCTGCCTGCAGGGAAACTTAAGAAGCAGGAGCTTCTACTCCTCTGCTGCTGGCCACATGTTCAGAATAAATAAAAAAAAACAGCCTTTGGACTAAAGAGTAAAAATAAAATATTATCGATTTAAACTGTTTTTTATATTGGCATACAGATATATTTTAAATCAAATCTTTATTATTTTGTGTTATGCCCCTCCTGTCTTTTTTCTTAGAATAAGAGGGAGGTGAAGCCACCATTAATCTACATCCCACCCCCATTGTGTTTAGCTGGTTAGTGGGCTTGGACGAGGGAGGGAGTGGGCTGTTATTTACCACTGTGTATACGCCCACATGTGTGACTCTATAGTCACATGGGTTGCTCAGGTGTGATAGGAAGGTAATGCTCAGAATAGAAACTCACTGAAAACTGAGCATGTGCAGAGTTGCCACTACAGCTGCAAAATCCCTAGCTGAATTGGGGACATGAACAGGAGGTGGAGATAGAAAGCAGCAGGATCAACCAGGTTTACAGAAAACCAAATATGAATTTCATAGTGTATTTATATATTTTTTTATATATGATGTGGGTTTAGTAAAACTTTAAGGGAAAATATAATGGTCTAAATTTTTGTTTGCCTTTTTTTTAATCTTATTTTGTGTGTGTGTGTGTGTGTGTGTGTGTGTGTGTGTGTATATATATTATAGTATATATTTTTTTCTGTATTGTTTAAAACATTTCTATTACCAATAAATATGTAATACAAAGTGCCACATAACACTGGTTGTGTAGAGCATTTTCCAAAGATAAAGTAAATACCTTATCCCAGGCATGTCCAAAGTCCGGCCCGCGGGCCAATTGCGGCCCGCGGTCCGGTTTTGAACGGCCCGCCTGGTCTTTCTCAATTTATTGTGCTGCGGGATCAGGGCTGTCAGATGAGCCGATCCCCGGCACTGTGAGAAGCTCCGTGAGCTTCAAAAGTGAAAGTAAAGTGCCGAGGATTGTGCTGTGCTCTCTGCTTCCCCCTACAGTGCAGTACCCGGCTGAATGAGGAAGCTGCAAAGGTACTGTACTACAAGCTAGATTAGTATTAAAAAGGCCTTTATTCATGTGTGTGTATTTATGTATGTATGTATGTGTATGCATGTGTCTGTATTTGTGTGCATGTATGTCTGTATATGTGTGTGTGTGTGTGTGTGTGTGTGCACATGTGGCTGTATGTGTGTGTGTGTGTGCACATGTGTGTGTGTGTGTGCACATGTGTCTGTGTGTGTGCACATGTGTCTGTGTGTGTGCACATGTGTCTGTATGTGTGTGTGTGCACATGTGTCTGTATGTGTGTGTGTGCACATGTGTCTGTATGTGTGTGTGTGCACATGTGTCTGTATGTGTGTGTGTGCACATGTGTCTGTATGTGTGTGTGTGCACATGTGTCTGTGTGTGTGCACATGTGTCTGTATGTGTGTGTGTGCACATGTGTCTGTGTGTGTGCACATGTGTCTGTATGTGTGTGTGTGCACATGTGTCTGTGTGTGTGCACATGTGTCTGTATGTGTGTGTGTGCACATGTGTCTGTGTGTGTGCACATGTGTCTGTATGTGTGTGTATGTGCACATGTGTATGTATGTATGTGTGTGTGTGCACATGTGTCTGTATGTGTGTGTGTATGTGCACATGTGTCTGTATGTTTGTGTGCACATGTGTATGTATGTATGTGTGTGTGTGCACATGTGTCTGTATGTGTGTGTGTATGTGCACATGTGTCTGTATGTTTGTGTGCACATGTGTCTGTATGTGTGTGTGCGCGCATGTGTCTGTATGTGTGTGTGCACATGTGTCTGTATGTGTGTGTGCGCGCACATCTGTCTGTATGTGTATGTGTGCACATGTGTCTGTATGTGTGTGCGCACATGTGTATGTATGTGTGTGTGTGTGTGTGCACATGTGTCTGTGTGTGTGTGTGTGCACATGTGTCTGTGTGTGTGTGTGCACATGTGTCTGTGTGTGTGTGTGCACATGTTTCTGTATGTGTGTGCGCACATGTGTCTGTATGTGTGTGCGCACATGTGTCTGTATGTGTGTGCGCACATGTGTCTGTATGTGTGTGCGCACATGTGTCTGTATGTGTGTGCGCACATGTGTCTGTATGTGTGTGCGCACATGTGTCTGTATGTGTGTGCGCACATGTGTCTGTATGTGTGTGCGCACATGTGTCTGTATGTGTGTGCGCACATGTGTCTGTATGTGTGTGCGCACATGTGTCTGTGTGCACATGTGTCTGTATGTATGTGTGTGTGTGTGTGTGTGTGTGTGTGCATATGTGTCTGTATGTGTGTGTGTGTGTGCACATGTGTCTGTGTGTGTGTGTGTGTGCACATGTGTCTGTATGTATGTGTGTGCATTTATGTCTGTATGTATGTGTGTGTGCACATGTGTCAGTATGTATGTCTGTGTGTGTGTGTATGTGTATGTGTGTGTCTGTATATATGTCTGTATGTACGTGTGTGTGCACATGTGTCTGTATGTTTGTGCATGTGTGTCTGTATGTATTTCTGTATGTGTCTGTAAGTATGTGTATGTGTGTGTATGTGTATGTATGTGTGTGTGTATGTATGTGTGTGTGCATATGTGTCTGTATGTATGTCTGTATGTGTGTGCATATATGTCTGTATGTATGTGTATGCATGTGTCTATATGTGTGTGCGGCGTGCATTTGTCTGTATGTGTGCCTGCATTTGTGTGCTTGTGTCTGTGTGTATGTTACTTTTAATCCGGACCCCCCTCCCCCCATTCTTATACCATCAAAACTGCTTTTGTAGGGCTTGTGTGTGATATTAGCCAGGACTCCTGCTCCTCTGAAAAGCAATCCATGCACAGATCTCTTTTCAGAGGCATTTGAATGGCGGTAAAGAGGCATTATGTTGCCTCCTCATCACCTGTTTTAAGCCTGTAAATGCAACATCTGTGTGGCTGCGTACTGTGTGTAGGGCAGCCCATTAATTTCAATGGACTTCTCTACTCACAAAAATGCAGGGAAAGAAGTTGCCGAGCTTTTTTTTTTTTTTTTTTTTTTTTTTTTTTTATTGCACTACATTAGTGCCTACATTTTCCAATGTGTGGGGTACCATTAAGAATTAACGGTGCCCCCTAAAGTGCAGAGCATTCGTCTGTGTGTTGGGAACGAGTGCGACAAAGGCAAGAGAATTCTTGTTGGGCCGTGTATTAGCGCTCGGATGGACACACTTAGACCGAATTTTCAATGGTTCAAAGAATGTCAGGCAAAATGGTCGGCCCTCACGCATGTTCACTTCATCAAATCTGGCCCTCTTTGAAAAAAGTTTGGACACCCCTGCCTTATCCCTTTGTGACTGTCTCTGCAATTGAAGCCATACAGGAGCCTTAGGGAGGGGGAGGTGGTCATGTCCCTCCTTTGATCCATTCAGCAGTGTGCATTGAAATGGTAAGGGCCGGTTCACATCAGTGTGGTGAATTCTACGTTTTAGGTGCGTCTCCATACTATGTAACATGCGTTTTTTCTGAAAGTGCATCAAAGATGCAGGATCATTATAATGCACCCCATGTAAAACGCACAGGTGTCACTAGGGTCTTATGCATGTTTGTTGCCCAAACGAAGCTCCTGTTCCATTTTGAGCAACAAACTTAGCTTGATTTTTAAATGCACATTTTTTTGCTCTAACTACCGCACAACAATTGTGGCAGAATCGCACCGTGTTTGGGGTGCCATTAAGAATAATGACACCCAAATGCACATTGCATGTTTTTTCTGAGCCTTTGGAATCCATATTGTGTGAATGAGGCCTGAGACTGATAAACATGTGAAAAGGAGCCTACAAAATTCCTTGCTGTCTGGCAAGTAAATATGAAATAATGAAATGCATTTTTTAAATATTTACCTTCCACGTAATTAAAACTAATTAAAAAATACTTTATTTAAACATACAGAAGTAACATAGATGCCACTTCATTATACAGTCACTTTAAGCATGACCTAGTTACAGGAATACGTCTATACAAGTGCAGTAACTCACGGCAATCGATCAGAATGAATTTTTATTGAAGCCAGGACAGTACAAGATGGATTCTGATAGGGCAGTAACTCAAAGCAATCAATCAGAATTAATTTTTTATTGAATCCAGGCCAGTAACAAAGTGCTTTCTGATTGGTTGCCATGAGTACTGCACCTTCCTTTTCTCTTTTGGGCTGTTTTTAGTGGCACCCAGATATACTGGCATAGAAGTCCCAAGCCTTGCAATCAATTGACTTTCCAGTTCAAATTTAGCAGTCATTCCAGATGAAGTAATGAATTCTATCTCAGCATTTATGTATTCATTGATATAGCTATTTATACCTTTTGGCTGTACGCCTACAAGAATGTGCACACGCAGACGGTCCTCCCACACCGCCATTCCGACTCAGCTGCTATCTATTCCCATTGCCAGCAGAATGGATATAGATGTAATCAAAGGAGCATATATAGCTATCATCAGATTCTTCTTCTCAGCTGCGGTAACTTCAGCGACCAATCACAATAATCTGCTAAAGTTGGTAGAAAATGGATTCTGGCTTTTGCTAATGGCCCATACACACGATCCGAATATCATACGACAGATTGTACAACCTTTTTCGCTTAATAGTCGCAAGTAGAAATTTAATAGGTAAATAGTCACGAAAATTCTTGTTCTACAGAAAAGAAAATCGGGAGTGATGTCGTGTTGTAATGTATTTGTATTGTATTTTTGGATGTATTTGTATTGTATACTGACTAAACGAAAATCATACAATCTGGTAATCGCATGCCTTATTATAGGCTTTCCTGTAGGTAAAAGTAAAAAAAAAAAAAAAAAAAAGAGTATACAACCACTTTAAACAGGAAAGGTTGTAGCTCTTCAGAAATTTGCCCCCCCCCGGTTATGTTACATGTTTAGCCACTTTCGTCCCAAGCCTATTCTGGCACTCCTCTCCTACATACAAATGTTTTTTTATTTTATTTTTGTAGAACATTTCTGAGCACACTCAAACATTATATGTTGTGTGTTTTTATTTTATTTTTATTTTTAGCAGAGACCCTAGGGCAGTGATGGCGAACCTTGGCACTCCAGATGTTTTGGAACTACATTTCCCATGATGCTCATGCACTCAGAAGTGTAGCTGAGCATCATGGGAAATGTAGTTCCAAAACATCTGGGGTGCCAAGGTTCGCCATCACTGCCCTAGGGAATAAAATTGCAGTCATTGCAACTTTTTATGTCACACTGTATTTGCGCAGCGATTTTTTTTTTTTTTTTATTTTTTTTTTTTTTTTATGCGTTTCTTTGGGAAAATAAAAACCGTAAAGTTAGCCCAATTTGTTTTGTATAATGTGAAAGATGTAGTTATGCCGAGTAAATAGATACCTAACATGTCGCACTTTAAAATTGTGCGCACACGTGAAATGGCACCAAACTTTGGTATTTAAAAATTTCCATAGGCGGCGCTTTAATTTTTTTTTTTTTTTTTTTTTTTTACAGGTTTTCTTGTTTAGAGTTAGAGAGGTGATCTTGAGCTAGAATTGTTGCTCTCGCTCTCACATATGCAGTGATAACTCACATTTACATATGTGGGCGCAAGCGCTTTAAAAAAAAGTAAAAAAATAAAAAGATTATTTATTTTATTAGAAGGGGGACATCTGTTCCCAATTTCAGGGAGGGGACATTGGCCAAAATCCTTGCCTTTGCATTGTGCAAACAAAATACCAGAATAAATCAGGACAGCACAATGAAAGTTGGGAGTCTTAAAGCGGGAGTCCGCCGGGACTCCGCGTTTTATTTTTTATTTTTATTTTTTTAAAGCCAGTAGCTACAAATACTGCAGCTGCTGACTTTTAAAATAGTGACACTTACCTGTCCAGTGCGCCCGTGATGTCGGCACCCGAAGCCGATCTCTCGATCGTCTCTCGGGTGCTGCCGCCGCCATCTTGGGTATGGGAATCAGGAAGTGGAGCCTTTCGGCTTCATTTCCCGGTTCCCTACTGTGCATGAGCAAGTCGCGCTGCGCAATAAGGATGGACCCGCTACCTCTGGGATCTGTGTGTTTTCCAGCAGGCAGCGGGGGACTTTCGGAAAGGGGCGTAATCTACGCCCCTTTCCGCAGAGGGCTATCCCGGAAGTGGGTGCAGATACCTGTACTGTACAGGTACCTGCACCCCCCTCCCCCCTGAAAGGTGGCAATTGTGGCGCCGGAGGGGGGGGGAATTACAATGAGCGGAAGGTCCACTTTAGGGTGGACCTCCGCTTTAAGTTGGTCATAGATGGATCAAAATTTGGCTTGTCCCTGCTAAACCGGCTGAATACTGATCCATCGATGGGCAGGCTGTACAGAAGTCTATTTCTTGATCTCTCTTGCTTGACTTCTGTACAATCAAGCTCTCAGTTTTTTTTTTTTTTTCGTCTGATCAGTGCCAACAGCTGTAGTCGGCAACACTGATTAATGTATACTGCCAGCGGAGGGCCTTCCAATACAATAGCACGGTGGGAGTGATTCCACATCCACACATTTTTGAGTTTTTTTTTGCGCACTTTTAAAAAATTATTTTAGGCCTGAAGATTACATAAAACTCCTAAACATTATATCATTTCTGAAAGCAGACACTATCGAGAATAAAGTAGTGGTAGTTCCAATTTTATATGCCACACGATATTACCGCAAATTTTGGTAAAAAAACACAATAAAAGTTTTTTTGCTAATATATGAAAGAGTAAATACCCAACATGCTAAACCTTAAGGCTGGGTTCACACTATTGTGAATTGCATGTGAGCTTCCCCGCATCCAATTCACATAGCAGGAGATTGTGACCAGCACTCTATGGAGCCGGTTCACACATCTCCACAGCGGCTCCGGTGTGAATTGCACAGTCCTGTGCGTCTTTTGGTCCGTTTTCAGTTCTGAATTCAGCCCAAAATTTGTGTTCGGACCTGAAACGGGGCATAGTGTGCTGCAGTGTGAGCCCGGCCTAAATGTGGAGGGTATCAAACTTTTATTGGGGGGGGGATGATTTATGTGCTTGGGTGTAATTTACATTTTTTACAATAAAAAAATAAGTTTTGTTTTTACTTAACTTTTTTTCTCCCCAATCACATAGCTGAGCCCGGGATACATAGCGGAGGGTGGTGGGGGTTTGGGAACACGTGTGGAGCATTCGGTCCCAATTCCTTGTCGCCATAGCAACCTGGCGCCTGGTGTTTGAACCCTCATTTAAGGCTACATTTACACCTGTGCATTTGGCTGATCATCCAAGAACCCCGGGGGGTGGGGGGTCCTGGTGGTTAACTGCGGGAGGCAGCCCCATTGACAGCATTGGGAGACCGCTGACTACAGAAGCTAATTATGGCCACTGGCATGTAATCACTATGCAGTGATCCTGTGTCCAGGGCTGATGACTCATGTGTAAACGGCCTATTTTCACAAAAAAAAGCATTTAAACTGTACCTATAATTAAGATAGTTTAACCACTTGTTGATGGCCCAGGGGGTGATCGAGAACTGCCAGTGGGCCGCTTTTGCTGTGATTATTTACAGCAGAAGCTGATCTGCGAGTTCCTGGCACTCGATGCCCGCCGGCACCTGCTGATATTCGGGCAGAGACTCAACAGAGCTCTCCCTATGTAAACCAGGCAGAGTTCCGTTCTGCTGGGGGAAGGGATGGATTCTGTGTTCCTGCAAAACAAGAACTAAAATCCATATCTTCCCCTAGTAAAAGCAGCACACATAGGGGTTGATTTATTAAAGGGCAATAGACTGTGCACTTTGCAAGTGCAGTTGCTCCAGAGCTTAGTAAATAAGGGAAAGCTTCACTTTGCAAAGAATATCGAATGGCATACAAGGAAAAAAAAAAAAACATTTTTTTTTTGGCTTGCACACGATTGGATGATGAAAGTCAGCAGAGCTTATGCTCATTTACTTGGCACTGAAGAAACTGCTCTTGCAAAGTGCACAGTCTTTTTGTCTTTAGAAAATCAACACCATAGTAAATACAAACGCTGGTTAGGCACTCAGTTAACTCTTTGATTACCCTAGAAGTTTAACCTCTTCCCAGCCAGTGTTATTAGTACAGTGACAGTGCATATTTTTAGCACTGATCACTGTGTAGCACGCTGATGTTTAGGCAGGGTTGCTCTTAAATTTGCCAAGTGATAGCTGCCTTGGCCAGTTGCTAGGGGGTCAACTGACTTTGCCCTAATTCTCGAATTTCTGCACTTCTCTCTTCTGTCGTTAGGTGGCCAGGTACCTGGCGACATTAGATAAGACAAGGGCATAGCAAGGACAGATTAGGTGTATTATGGGTATCTCAGTCAATGGGCAGGGATTTTCTGGAATACCTTGGCCTGCTGGGAGAGCCTATTTATTTGGGTGGAGTCAGGTGATTGGGGTTCTGTGCCACCTGGACGACTGTCTGGGTGGACGTGTGTTGTACTGCCCCAGGCTGCTAGGCCCGGAGCCTGAGGCCTATCCTGGGGGACATCTGGCTGCTAGGCTGTCTGAGGGCCTATCCAGAAGCAAGAGAGCAATGTTGGGACTGTGGCTTGCAGTCCAACCAAAAGTGATGGTTCTGCTACAAGAGAATCTGTCGTGGTCAGAGGTAGAAGGGAAGCTGTCGTCACTAAGGGACCATCCACCTTGTTACCGGGGACCACCGTGAGTAGCTGAAGCAAGTACCAGAGCAGTATTATCACCAGCCGGGGACAGTGAAGAATTGGGATACTTCAGCAGCTGTCAAGCCAGGGACCCAGCCAGCGGAGGGGACACTTGCAGAGCAGTCTTGAGTGCCAAGCCAGGGACTGAGCAGGGATGTGGGGGTGACGCTTGAGGAGATACTCAGTGAGAAGGTTGGAAGACCTCAGGGGATCCAGTGGCAGTGGATCAGCAAGTCTAGTGAGATAGACTGGGAGATCAGTGGAGCGAGGATCTACAAGAGGAGATTGTAGAAGAAGTAAAGGAGTTCATTGCAACTTGTGTTAGAAACTGTTATAAGACTGTTGCCATAGGAGACAGCATTCCTACACATGCAGATGTGGTGTCTTCCTGGATACCTTTCACTGCGTGGCTGTCTGCCTATAGAAGTCTGAGTCTTCCAAATTAACATTGCGACTACTAAAGGGTGTCCTGGCCCTAACCCTCTCTCCCCGAGTTCTGTTCAAGAGACAATAAATCTCTTTGCATTTAAGAAGTGTCTGGCATCCATGAATCTACCTTGCATTACACCCACCATGCCTCGTAACCCACTCTACATAGAAAGATGGCAGCTGTCCCTAATTCTGGAGGTCACCATTAGGCCCCAGGGGACCTGGGATCCTGCTTATAACTGTATTAGTGTCACTGGTTCCAAAGACCCGCTGGTAAGTTAATTGGCTTCTGTCCAAAATTGACCCTAGTATATGAATGTGAGTTGGGGACCTTGGATTGTGGGCTTCTTGAGGATGGGGACCAATGTGAGTGTGCGATATATGTGTGGGGGAAAAAACTGCGCTATGTTAAAAATATTATACTAATCGTCCACAATGGAACTTTGATCAGCTGCGGCTTGACTGTATTACATAATTACAGAAAAAAACACATGAAAAATTGAGTAAGCTGCGCTAAATCATAAACCCACATAAAATTCAATGAAGTAAAAAACATTAGACAAAATTTCAATAATAATGTGCAAAATTAGGCCTATTACCCCCAGTCCTAAAGAATAAGGGTTATAGGATAATTGATCACAGTGAACAACGGAAAAAGAAAAAAGAAAAAATTATATAAAACAAAATAGTGAACACCCAATGTGTATTTATATAGACATTTAAATTCCAACAAAGTCCAATATAGATGAAATAGTCAAATCTTCTACTGTGTAGCAAGTGCTTGATCCACCACCATACAGCCAAAATGACTCCTTACCAGAATTTCATGACCCCCACTACAGAGGGTCACCAACAGCATATAACAATAGATATCTCCCACTTCAGAAGGGTCTCAGCTGTTCTCCCTCCACCGATATCATGAGCAGGTTGTCAAACAAGTATCTTTAGTTATCTCCCATATATTAGGTCATATGTGCCAATTCCATGCAAAAGAAATGAAGCTCCAATAGTGTAAAACCTTTTAATATAACTCAAATATAAAAACAGAAATGCACTTACAAAGCACAAAGGAAAGATCAGCCTCAAGTCCGATGCGCCGGCCGGACGCAAACGAGCGACGAGTTTGTCCGTTTGCGTCCGGCCGGCGCATCGGACTTAAGGCTGATCTTTCCTTTGTGCTTTGTAAGTGCATTTCTGTTTTTTCTTTTTCTGTTTTTTCTTTTTCCGTTGTTCACTGTGATCAATTATCCTATAACCCTTATTCTTTAGGACTGGGGGTAATAGGCCTAATTTTGCACATTATTATTGAAATTTTGTCTAATGTTTTTTACTTCATTGAATTTTATGTGGGTTTATGATTTAGCGCAGCTTACTAAATTTTTCAGATATATGTGTGGAGCACTGCTAAAAAATTGACGGCACTTTATGGGTACCTTAAATAATAATATATTAGATGAGCATCTTAATGAGACACAATGTTCAGGGATAGGGACAATTGTAGACACGCACCCACACTCACGCAGGTTGAACTGGTGTCTTTATTCAACCTTGCTAACTATGTAACTATGGTTCTGGCTAAGTGTCAGTGTCTAATTGTCTGCCGCAATATCGCAGTCCCGATAAGCCGCTGCACGACTAGTGTGTGTGTGTGTGTGTGTGTGTGTGTGTATATGTGTATATATATATATATATATATATATATATATATATATATATATATATATATATAAATTCCATTATATATCCCGTATTTTTTTTTTTTTATCCAAATATATATACAGTGTGTATATATCTATCTATATATGTATGTATGTATGTGTGTATATATATATATATATATATATATATCATTTTTTTTTATTTTTTTATTTTTTTTTTCAAAATGATTGGCCTTTTTTTAGTTTATAGTGCAAAAGAAAAAAACACAGTGGCAATCAAATACCACCAAAAAAGATCTCTATTTGTGGGGGGGAAAGACACCATTTTTATTTGGGTACAGCATTGCATGACCGTGCAGTTTTCTGTTAAATTAATGCAGTGCCGTATTGCAAAAGGTGCCCCAGTCATGGGGGTTAAATCTTCCAGAGGTCAAGTGGTTAAATTTTGGATAGATTATGAAGGTTTGGAATGCCTGTCAGGTTTTTATTGCTGTTTATTTTCTGGGAAGATTCATCCTCTCTGTTTCTCCTGATAATCATTATCGCGGGACAGAAAGTGTTGGAGAACCTGCAATGTTGTCACAGGAAAAGGAGATGAGGAAAAGTCTTCGGGGGGAGGGGGGGACATGTTGTGGTGATGACTATGTAATAGGGGATTCCCTTTCACTTGGAAGACATTTATTTTTACTTCCTGCTATGTCTGAAATCAAAGGAAATTCTTTGCAATGCGGGAAAGACAGACAGTGGAAGAAAAATGTCGCAGGCTTTTAATGCTGAGCTCTGGGAATTATTTGTATTGCATACTTACATTGGTCCAGTTTATGGCAGCCAACCAGAGGGACCCCTGGGGAAACTGACAATCAGGGGCGGACTGACAACTCATGGGGCCCCCGGGCAATAGGAGATTATGGGGCCACACAGTATACACAAACACACACACACACAGTATACAATCGCACTGGTACTGGAGAGGTAGGGCAGCTATAATCTCAGGATTTTTAGACCAAAAGGATGTCAGTAAGGGACATTTCAAAGACAGATGTAAAAAAAAAAAAACACTAATTTTTTACATACTGTCCCTGGTTTTACTGAGACTGGCAACCCTGATGGGGCCCTCGGGCAGTGCCCGAGTGCCCCAAATGGTCAGTCCGCCCCTGCTGACAATCATCTTAGTAGTCAGCGCTACTACAGTGATGGCCCCAATTTCCCAATTCTAGTGCAAGTGTCTTCCCATCAGCACAGTCACTCACTCAGCACTGTCACCAGTCATATAACGCTTTGTATTTAAAAAAAAAAAATGTTTTATTCATTCAATATATACAAGGCCTTCTGTGATTGGGAAAGGGTAGATTGTGATGTCGCCGCCCTTGTTCAATCGCGGCTGTCAAGTAGTAGCACCAGCATTTTTTGTTAACACATGGGCCAGGTGAAGGACAGTATTTTGATCTTCTTATACAGGGATCCTTTTTGTATACTAGTAATCCGGTGGTGACCAAGTCATTTTAAAGCAGAATGTAACCTTTCCTATACTTTACAGCTAAGGCCATCTTGGCCTCTCTTTGATCTGCAGTTGCCATGGTGCTGCACATGTGATCAGTTATGACACCAGCCATTTGATGACTTGACAGCTTAGTTGAGAAAATGCACGTCTGACAGTTATCATTCATGACATGCCTTGAACGTAAAGCCTTTTACACATGGGCCTAAAATCTTGCTGACCCGGTCGACTTTCAGCCCATGTGTGCAGCTGTCTGTTCTATGGAAGCCGGTCTTGCAACCGTCTTCTGTTGTACGGGCATGCTGGAGAACCAGCATACGATCCGCATCCAGTGAGCACTGGCAGTCAATGGTTGCCGGCTCTGATCGGTGTGTTCTGGAGGGAGGAGTCCCCCTATCGGAACACATAGGCACAGCTGGGGGGGGGGGGGGGGGGCACCGGGCTAACATCGCTTGTGTTAGTGTAGTGATCTGTTTATTTATTTTTTGTTCAGCCTGTTGGATTGAAAAAAAAGGTTCTAGTCTTTTATAGTGGGTACCAGACTTCATTGTTTTGGGAAAAAGTTATATTGGTGGGCTTAGTTCCACTTAAACTGATTTTGGTGTACATTTGGTTGAGTTTTGTATTATTGCGTAATGGGAACCACGCGCTTCATTTGTTTTTGTCTGATCTGCAATTTAAACACACATGCAAACACTCAAATAGCCATAACTTCCCTTCTGATCGATTTTAAAGTAGATTTCGGATTTGATGAAACTCACTAGGACCAGATAATATCAATTGCTTTGAATCAGTTGGAAGCACTGAAATACTTTGTTTGTAAATATAATTGTATTTCGATCAATCAGATTATGAGATCATGTGTGGAAACAGAGATGAATGAATGAATGAAATACTTGTATAGCGCACAATGCGAACTGAATCGCCTCTAGGCGCTGTGGCGAGCTTTGATCATCTGCTAAAAGAGGAAGGTCTTGAGTTTTTTCCTAAAAGCCAGGTGATTTTCTTCCAGGTGGATGTTGATTGGTAGAGCATTCCATAGCCGAGGCCCTTGGACAGCGAATCTCCGATCCCCCTTGGATTTATACCGGGCTTTGGGCACGAGGAGGAGGTTTTTGTTGGCTGATCGAAGACTGCGGTTTGGTGTGTAATGATTTATTTTCTCCATTAGGTATTGTGAAGCTTCTCTATGCACGCATTTGTGGGTGAGGCAAAGGGTCTTGAACGTGATCCGATTTTTTATGGTTAGCCAATGTAAGCTCCTCAGCGAAGGAGAGATGGATTCCCAGGGTTTTTTTCCTGTTATCAGCCTTGCCGCCGTGTTTTGGATCAGTTGTAATCGCGCAAGTTGATATTGTGGTAATCCTATGTAAAGCGAGTTTGCGTAGTCCAGTCGTGAATTAATGATGAGATTGAGATGAGATTGATAACCTACCGTTATGATCGTATCTTAACTATTGATCAAACTCCACCTTTTAGATCAATTATTCCTATAGAAAGAAGTCAATCTGAAAGGAAGCCGATTGTTTATCGAAGTGTGTATGGCCACCATAAGGCTTGTCGAAACCAATTTTGCAGAATAAAGTGTTTAATTCCCCAAAGAACCAGAAGGTTCACAATAAAATAATAAGTAGACAAATTATTGTGCACCACCACCCAATTCTCAACAACTTTACCTTTGTGCCACAGTTTTCTATATATGTAAAGTATGAATCAACCTTATACCGAATGCTGCCACTTTAAAAAAAACAAGCATGTACCTCCTCCAATATAATGAAGTACAGTGGCGCTATTTTTTTTTTTTGTATGTAATATAATAATATATGTGTATGTATGTATTTATATATGTGTGTGTGTGTGAATACAATTAAAATTCTGAAAAAACACTTTTAGGCTGGGTTCACACCGCTGCGGGGGGAGAACCGGATGTGATTCGCACAGCAAATCACATCCGATCTCCGTAGCGCTGCGAGTTCAGCCATACAGATAGTATGGCTGAACTCGCAGCGGTCCCGCAGCAAACTCGCACGGGACCCTTTTTTGGGTCCGCAACGGAATAGGATCGCATGGGGGTTCACACCATGCGATCCGATTCCTGTGCGAGTCGGCAGATCGCACTGCGATATGCCGACGGATCTGGGGGTGTCATTAACATAACATTGACACCCCCAGCCGTCCGCATAGGGCAGTGTGAACTGCCGGCGGGAGGTATGCGATGCGGGAAAACGCCGCGGATTCGCGGCGTTCCCGCATCGCAGCAATGTGAACCTAGCCTTAAAGTGAATACAATAATTCACTCAATTTTCACAGTCTTTATGACACATATATTCTTTCTTCTGTAACTATTCACAGTAACTCATCTACACCAGACCACATGCTCGGTGTTATCCCGATGAGTGAGTGTACTGCAGGAAATAGGTGACACTGGGCGCTTGGTATGGTGTAGACACGTTACAGCTATTAAGAAAAATATGCCCCATAAATATATATACCCTGTTTCCCCTAAAATAAGACCTAGCGTGATTCTCGGTGTTGGCTGCAATATAAGCCCTACCACCCAAATAAGCCCTACTCTGTTTCCCCAAAAATAAGCCTTACCCTGAAAAGAAGACCTACAAGGACTTTAACTAGGGCTTATTTGGGGGGTAGGGCTTTTATTGCAGCTATCACCGACAATCACACTAGGTCTTATTTTAGGGGAAACGGTATATATATATATATATATATATATATATATATATATATATATATATATATATATATATATATATATATATATATATATATATATATATATATATATATATATATATATATATATAGAGAGAGAGAGAGAATATAATATATATATATCTGTGTGTGTGCTTTTATTTATATTAATAGCGCTACTATACTTCTTTATATTAGTCGAAATACACTCGGTGAACTTTATTGATGGTCCTTTTTTTTTTTTTTTTTTTTCAGCTCATCTGGAGTTGCTTTTTAATTTTGAACTCTGGGATTGTAGAAAAAAACGACTCTTGCAGTGGGGCCTCTCCCTGCACACCGTAAGAGTGAAATTCTTGCTAAGTCTAGAGGTTGAAGAATAAGGTGTAATACTTAATTTACCTTACAGCTCCTTGCTCTGCAAACTCTGGTGTTCTCTTCTCTGCAACGGTTTGGGCTGTAGATGGGCTCTTTCCACTCTCACATACAATGAGGGACTTGGCCCTGCATTGTACCTGATGACGTCAGTGTGCGACATCCATCCAGAGAAGAGACTTTGGAGAACCAGTGGCACAGCATCGAGGAAGCCTGTTGGAATAATGTAAGCATTACATCTTTTTTTTTTTTTTCCTGAGCCTCTAGACTTAGGGTCAGTTCACACCAGATGCAGTTCCGTGCAGTTTTTTTCTGCACTAAAAATGCATGCACAGCGTTTTCCATGTATTCCAATGGCCCTAGTTCACACTATGCAGTCAGTTTCCGGTGCAGAACTTGACTGAATGGTGTGAACTAGGGCCATTGGAATACATGGAAAACACTGCGTGCATTTTGTGCAGAAAAAAAATGCATGGAACTGCATTCGGTGTGAACCAGCACTTAATGAGCATTTGCCATTTGCAGTTTGGGGCTGCTCTGCTGCAAGGGAAGTTTCTCTTCCCTTTTTTTCTTCTTTTTTTTTTTTTTTTTCTTTTTTAAATTCCCAGCGTTCAGCTTTAATATGAACAGTAGTATTTTTCTTTGGAAAGTGAAATAAAGTGAATGATTGATTGGTGTTAGAGAAGCAGAGTTGGCTGTTGTGCTGTTCAGCCGTGCCTGATGTGATACTATTCTATTTATGGAGCGCTCTAACATTTTATTTTAGTCTCTGTGACTAATGTGATTAGTTTTTTATTTATTTATTTATTTATTTTTTAAAGATTTAGTCCATGCTAATAAGGAAAAAGAATCCAGAGCAAGGCACTCTCCTGGAACACCATCATCTTTGGCAGTACATTTCCAGTGATGTTTGGCATTAGAAGGGTTAACATGCTCCATTGTCTGCATTTGCTGCATTGCAGTCCTCTTTGCAAGACCAGCCATAATATTATGTGACTGCAGTGCCACTGTATGCCAGTCACTGGGGCTGGTATGAAGCAGAGCATGGTGGGTCACCACTCATCAGCTGGATGATATCATCACCATGGCAACCCTCAGACAGTAGCTTTTGTGATGTACTAGACCTCCATGTTTGATGTGTTACTTAATTCAGGAAACTTTCCTTTTCCTACTTTTAAAGAGAACATCTAATAGTGTAAACGCGCTCAGTGCTGCAAGTTGCTATTGCACGTTTCTTGCAGGTCTGACACAACGCCAGGCATGATGCTGTGCAAATGTGAGATGACCCAGAACTAGAATCCCATCCAGGAGTCAGCCATTGGTCGTCCCCCCACTCATCCACTATTGGATAATCTTTGCTTATATTTCTTTCTAAAGGTTTCTAGCCTTTTCAGTGCTTGCCTAGATAATAGTGAGGTAGGGTCCCCTCCTGCTGCCCCCCAGGCAGTTTTAGCGATGGGCACATGTGCAGCACCGAATTACATGTGTGCGCAGATGTGCTGCGGCTTTTTTGGATCTGTGCACACACAGGGATTCTGCATGTAGTGCCCCTTCTGCATGGGGTAGAGGAGTGGACTCACCTTCAGCAGGTAGGATTGCCACCTGTCTGGGATTCACCTGGACAGTCCATGTTTTGAATCGTGTCCGGGTTTTAGACTGCCTGATACCTGGACACATTATTCAGCCCAGACTGTGGCTCCCAGGCAGGATTGCTGTCTGCAGTTGTAAGCCGAGAGTGTCTGTTACACTCTCTCACTGTCCAGACCCAGCACTGACAGTCCCCTGTCCCCTCCTCCTCTGTATGGACTGGAGAGATGGGAGAGCTGCTCTGCTCCTCCTCCCACCTCTCTCCTCCTGTGTCTGCCCCGCCCACACCCTAATCCCCAGCAGTGCTGTGCCTCTCAGTGCTGTGCAAGGGTATGTGGGTGGGAAATTTTGAAGCCCAGCAGCCACAGTTATAGCCTGGATGAAATATTCTGATGTCTGATCCTCCATCCTGGGGTGAGTGAGCTCACCATCCATCCCCTTGTCTGTGACTGAAGTTTCCTCCCTCCCTTCTCTCTCCTGCCTCTGAGTTAGTACACTGGGGTGCTCTGTGGATTTATTTTGGGGGGGGGGGGGGCTTTGGTGACCAAGGACAACACAAAGTGGCACATAATTGTGAAGTGGAAGGAAAATGATAAATGGTTTTCAACATTTTTACAAATAAATATGTCAAAAGTGTGGTGTGCATTCGTATTCAACCCCCTTTACTCTCATAACATTAACTAAAATCTAGTGGAACCAAATGCTTTCAGAAGTCACGCAATTAGTAAATAGAGACCACCTGTGTAAAAATTCGACCAAAATGAACACCTTGTTGAATCTATGCCATGAAGAAGGGCCGATTTAGATAGGATCCAGTTAACCTACCAGCATGTCTTTGGAGTGTAGTAGTAAACCAGAGTACCCAGAGGAAACCCACACAGGCACAGGGAGAGCATGCACACTCCAGGCAGGTAGTGTTGTGGTGACCCTAGTGCTGCTAGGTGGAGGTGATGACCACTTAGCCACTGTGCTGCTCACTGGATGGCTGGGTGTGTGTGCGTGGCTTACCTGGAGCGCATCTGTGGTATAAAAACAAGTCCAAATCCATAAAGGCTCCACCTCACAATTTAGAGGACTTTTAAGTATCTGCTACTGATGGCTTGATGCCACAACCCACAGCATACCTTCAGAGGTCTAGTGGTATCCTGTCAGAAACCATGAAATCGGGTTGAGACAGAAGTACGGTTAAACCACACTTGTTTTAATAATAATAAAAGTAAAATTCAGTAACCGGAATGGAAAGTCAGCCAAGACAGAAATCGGGGATCAATGAGCAGGATCTGGAGCCAGAAGGGATGTCGGCAAAGCAAGTCTTGAATAGGATTGCAGGAGATAGGTTCTGTGATGTTGACCAAGCCGAAGGCAGAGATCCTCTGGGCCGACTGGCTTAAGTAGGCAGGACTGACGAGCAGGATATCATCAACAGTTGAGTAACTGTGGAGAGATGGGAGCTGGCAATTAACCAACAGCTGTGCGACCAACTGAGAGAAGGAAGGACTGAGCCCAGCCCTGACATATCCATGCCTCCAAGGGTCAGCTCTGTTTTAGCAGCAAAAAGGGGGACCTACTCATGAAGGTGGTCATGAAGGGGGACCTACTCATGAAGTTATGATTAATCTGTGTATATCAATGCTAGAGGATGCATAAATGGGATTCCATGGCCTTCCTATGAATATATGGCTGGTGACCATTAAAGCTTGGAAGAAAAGAATGAGCCTAGATTTTTACAGCCATGCAACAACTGTGCAGAAATCTAATTTAAGGTAACAACAAATAAAATGTTATTTGGGATGGAACCCTGCCTGACTCCAATCAATACAGAAAGATCAGTTTGGATTGAATTGCATTTTAAAATCTCATTGTCCTTTGTACACTAGCTAAGATTTTAAATGTGGCTGACAGTTGGTGTGTCTGGAATGGCGGCTGATATGAAAAAAGATAGATATGTTTCGATGTTGGATGTGCAGAATAGAAGGTAGTGCTTAGATGAGCGGAGACTCCCTGGAGAAGTAATTGTAGTCTCTGACAAAGAGGAAAATCTTCAGGGTACAGAATCCTTATTATATAGCAAAAACATCGACTGACTGTACATGAAAATAAAATAAAAAAGTGTGTCTGAAAATTCTGAGGTGTCCGAAGAGCTTTTATCATATAAAGGTTGCTGGAGTCACTAGTATAAAGTAAAACTATGGCCTCCAAGTCAAAAAAAATTACACTTTAGTTTTTTCCTACGGTGGCCGTACACACTTTAATAAATTATTTATTTATTTGATTTAACATAATTGTGTAATGGAAGGAAAATTATGGTTTCACATATTTGTGGGAGGTCTCTACCAGCTTTGCACATCTAGAGAGTGATATTTTTTCCCCTTCTTCTTTTCAAAATAGCTCAAGCTCTGTCAGATTGTATGGAGAACATCTGTGAACAGCAATTTTCAAGTCTTGACACAGATTCTTGATTGGATTTAGGTCTGGACTTTGAGTGGGACATTCTAACACCTGAATATGCCTTGAGCTAAACCATTCCATTGTAGCTCTGGCTGTATGTTTAGGGTTGTTATCCTGCTGGAAGGTGAACCTCTGCCCCAGTCTCAAGCCTTTTGCAGACTCTAACAGGTTTTCTTCTAAGATTGCCCTGTATTTGGTCAGAGTTGATTTTAAGATGGGTGGAGCCAGCTTCCCTGTCCCTGTTGAAGAAAAGCATCCCCACAACTTGATGCTGCCACCACCATGTTTCACGGTGGGGATGGTGTGTTCAGGGTGACATGCAATATTCACACATCTGCCACACATAGAGTTTTGCATTTAGGACAAAAAGTTCAATTTTGGTTTCGTCTAACCAGAGCAACTTCTTCCACATGTTTGCTGTGTCCCCCACATGGCTACTCGCAAACTGCAAACGGGACTTCTTATGGGTTTCTTTCAACAATGGCTTTCTTTTTGCCACTCTTCCATAAAGGCCAGATTTGTGGAGAGCACGACTAATAGTTGTCCCGTGTACAGATCCTCCCACCTGAGCTGTGGATCTCTGCAGCTCCTCCAGAGTTACCATGGGCCTCTTGGCTGCTTCTCAGATTAATGCTCTCTTTTCAGTTTAGGTGGACGGCCATGTCTTGGTAGGTTTGTAGTTGTGCCATACTCTTTCCATTTTCAGATGATTGATTGAACAGTGCTCCGTGAGATGTTCAAAGCTTGGGATATTTTTTTTTATAACCTAACCCTGCTTTTTTATATAATCTTTATTGAAGGTGTTATACAGAACTAAAAAAGGGGAGGGGGTTACAAATTAACAAAGAAGAAGTAATAAAGCATAGAGAAATAACTAAATTAGTCACCTTCTTTTGCATTTTACAAAAGAGAATAGCATTAAACAGTGAGCAGTATAGATCCTATCTTAGACTAGTAAACCAATAAGAGTCCTCCTTAGACCTGGATAATCGATCCCTTGGGATGAGTGGCAGTGGTGGCGGGGAGTTGGGATGAGTGGCAGTGGTGGCGGAGGGAAATGGGATGAGTGGCAGTGCTGGGGGGGAGCGTTCTGATCAGCCATCTTAGGTGTGCTTGATCATGGTCATCTGCTGATCTGAGAACTGTAAAGCCCCGTACACACGACCGGACTTTTCAACATCCAAAGTGTGACGGAATGATTCCGGCAGACTATTTGATCGTGTGTGGGCTGCAACGGACTTTTGATTCGCAAAAGTCTGACAGACTTTAGAAATGGAACATGCTTCAAATTTTTCCGCCAGATCTCTGCCGGACCCAGTTCCTACCGAAAAATTCGCTCGTGTGTATGCTATTCCGACGGACTAAAACCGACGCTAGGGCAGCTATTGGCTACTGGCTATGAACTTCCTTATTCGAGTCCAGTTGTACGTCATCACGTTCGAATCCGTCGGAGTTTGGTGTGATTGTGTGTGGCCAAGTCCGCTCATTCGGAAAGTCCGTCAGAATTCTGCCAGAACTCCGTCAGAACTCCTTCGAAAGTCTGTCGGACTTAATCCCTCAAAGTCTCGTCGTGTGTACGCGGCATAATGGGGACTTTTAATGGCAACTTTAATCACAGGTAGTGTTACTCACTGTCTCCAGCTCTGTGGTGTCTCGTAGAAGTGACACCTATGCCGAAATCAGGAAATGGGGTCTCCTCCAGCCACTCCCTCTTCACATTCCTCACCAGTCAGCTGACCTCTAGTCTCTGCCCCCCCAGCCATGCCGTGAACTAAATGAGCGGTTGCGAAAAAAGGCTGAGTGTGCGGCCGCGGGCTCCAGGAAGAGCCCTGCAGGGTGGCCACGAAGATCGATGTGGCCTTAAGCAACGGCCCAGGACTCGGTGACCCCTGGCAAATCTTCATTCAACCCCCAGGTTGAGAACCACTGCTCTAGAATTTCCAAACTCATTATATACTTACTCCTGGAGTAAAAATATTTAATATCATGTTATTATTTATGGTATTAACAGGATGTGCGCAGGCACATTACAATTAACAGGCTGTATTTTAACTTAGTAAAAAAAAAAAGAAAAAAAGCTGTACTGAGCTTTTTAAAAGCTGCAGTGTGCAAGAGGCCTAACTAAAATAATGTAATTTCCATGTTGTCTGTACTGTGGGAGACCAGATATAATGAATGCAGGGTCCTGGGTTTGGTAACACTTTAAGACAAGGATCTAGACGGCATTATTGTCTGACTGAAATCGATTACATCAAACTAGATCAGGAAGAGAGATGTTTCATCTGGTGTAGCTCAGGTCCCATCGAATTTTATATGGCCTATGACAGACCCATCCTGTCTAGAAAAATACAAAGAATGTTTTTTAATTACATCTATATCCTTGAAGGATGGATTTTGCCTAATGCGTTGACAGTGACAGAGGTTCTAACCCTTCCCCACCCCATCTAAGACAAAAAAAAAAAGGACGTTTTGTATGGTTCTTCCTGAAGGATGTTGAGCTGTTCGGCTCAGATAAGAATTATTAGCCTGCCTCTCGATTTGTCCCTGTATCTGATGCTCTGATGCAATCTGCCAGCTTGACTCTGCTGTGCCTGGAGAAAGCCATTTGTAGCTTTTGTAGTGTTCTCCTGAGCTTTCCACTGAATCTCCTATGGGGAGGGTTTTCATGACATCCAGCTGTGCCAGGTATATAGAACTCTATTTCCTTCGAAGAAAATGTTCCTCAGCCACAAGGGACGGTGTATCAGCATAGTACAGTAACCAGCAGCCACAGGAAATTTAAATGGCCTTTTATCATCTTCCACTTGTCAAATTCTGCACAATGATTTTCATATGAAGACACACATTTAATGGTGAATACATTTTCTAGTCATTAAAGGGGAACTATATATATATATATATATATATATATATATATATATATATATATATATATATATATATATATATATATATATATATATATATATATATATAAAAAATTTTTTTTTTTAGCTATATATCCGCTTCATGTACACAGTCTTAATAGTATGTGTTAGCATATTAAGCCATTTCGCTTTTAGGTAAAATGTGTAATTATCTGTATACATGCCAGGCGGCCTATTGATCCTCTTATCTCAATACTGATTGAAACCTATAGACACCGTAGGAGACCATGTAATCTAGCCTGCCTAGGCTTTAGGTTATAGGAGAAAATGGTTGTTTTGTTCATGGAAGCAAGAAATACTTTTCTTTACATAGAGTAATATTGCGATTCGACACATGCATTACTGATTCAGAAGTTCTTTCCTTCTAAAGGGTAAGTTCACCTTTTGCTCATTTCCCAAAAAGGTCCCCATGCGCCTCAGTGCCTTCAAATAAAATGCTGTGCTCTAGAGCTGCACGATTAATAGTCAAGAATTGTTATTGCAATTTTTTCCCATTGCGATCTTAAAACGGAGGTTCACACAAAAATTTAACCTCCGCTTTTTGGAACCCTCCCTCCTGGTGTCATGTTTGGCACCTTTCAGGGGGGGGGGGGGGGGGTGCAGATACCTGTCTAAGACAGTTATTTGCACCAATTTCTGGGCAAAGACTCCCATGGGACTCTATGCCTCTTCCCGTCCCACCGCGCTGTCTGCTGGGACACACATGGGTCCCAGAGACAGCAGAGACCATTCAGATTGCGATGCGCGACTCGCGAACCGGGAAATGAATCCGCAAAGCTTAATTTCCTGATTATCGTAACAAAGATGGCGGTGTCAGCATCCAAGGACCGAGGGACAGTTTGGCCTCGGGTGCCAACGTCGCTGGACCCTGGGACTGTGATTGTCATTATTTTAAAAGTCAGCAGCTGCAGTATTTGTAGCTACTGAATTTGTTTAAAAAAAAGTTTTTTTGCGGGACTCCCGCTTTAACAAAGGGTTTCCCGATCTTCCTGATCTTTGGTATGCAGAGAATTTTCTCTCTGCTCTCTGCTATCAAAAGTCAAAATCTGGGCAGTATACCAAATTTTAAAACATTCTATTGCCTTGTACACACGTCGGAAATTCCGACGGATTTTGTCCTAAACTTGTCTTGCATAAACACGGTCAGACAAAGTTGTTGGAAAATCCGATCGTTCAGAAACGTGATGACGTTCATTCGTTACAATGGGACTACGTTGAGGCTATTAGCCAATAGCTCCGGTCTCGTAATTTGATCTGAGCATGCGTGGCACTTTGTCCGATTGGAATTCTCTACAAACGATCGGAAAAAGTCCAATCGGATTTTAGTTGGAAATGTTTCCGACAATATAATCCGATTGGACCTTTTCTGTACAAGGCTGTTGCAATATTTTATGTCACACTGTATTTGCGCAACTGTCTTTCAAATGCAATTTTTGGGGAACAAAAAACTTTAATGAATTAAAAAAACAAAAAACTAACCAGTAAAGTTATCCCAAATGTTTTATGTATGATGTGAAAGATTTTACTCTGAGAGAATCGTGATCTTTATTCTAAGCAAAAAAATTGTGATTCTCATTTTGGCTAGAATCACGCAGTTCTACTGTGCTCCCTCCCTCAACCAAGTGCCCACTTCTTCTACTGACACCAAAGTGCTCCCCAATTTGTCAAAGTACTCCCCTTACCAACATCGCTTAAAGGTGATACCTGCTCCCATTTGTGCATTTCCTGCTTAGGCGAGAATTACAGAATTTTGGCCTGCCCTCTTTCCCACTCGCAACCTCCTGGGACGTGTCACATGTCCCAGAAGGCTGCAGGACCAGCCTGAAAGTGCTGTGCGATCTTGTGCATGTGCAATGTGAAACAGCAAGAGGTCAGAGCCTGCTCCTCGGGATCTGAAGATTGATGAAGAACTGGCCTGGGCAAAGACAGTGCTAGACTCTTAGTCTGGAGTTTTTTTTTTTTTTTTTTAGGAAAAAATAAAAAAAAATCCAGGAGTGATTAAATACCACCAAAAGAAAGCTCTATTTGTGTGAAGAAAATGATAAAAATGTCACATGGTTACCATGTAGCATGACCGTGCAATTGCCATTCAAAGTGTGAGAGCGTTGAAAGCTGAAAAATGGCCTGGATAGGAAGGGGGTGTAGGTGCCCTGTATTGAGGTGGTAAAGGGTGTAAATCCTTCTGGGGCTGAAGTGGTTAAGTAAATCAGCCCCAATATGTATATTTCCTTTCAATGGACAGACTAAAGGCATATTTTATGACTTGCTTTCCAGCTGATATTCTTTAAATTCTCTGATATAAGTGTGAACTATATCCATAGTAAATGTAACTGTCTGGTTACACCTATAATTTCATGCAGGGCAGGTTTATTTATTTAGGAACACTGCCTTTGGCAAACAGGGTCGCTTTGAAATGTTTTCTCATGCAGCATGTTAAGTGCCACCCAGAGCAAGCTGCATATAGCGCATGTAATAATCTTCTTCAAACAATTCCTCCACAAATGTACGGCATTATCTTACTGTAATCAAAGCTGCAGTTTTATTTAATCTACAGCACCGATTTCAAAAAAGGGTCCCTGCACTATTTTTTGCAACTTCAGGTGCAACTTGCCGGATAACTTTGTAACTTAATGCGCAAAGGTCTATGCAAGTTGCATGAAGTTGCAAAGTTATCCGGCAAATTGCACCAGAAATCGCAGTGACATGCGGCATTGAAATTGTGCTACTAAGTAAAACTATCATGATTTTAAAGCCGCATTCAATGTAAGTGAGGGCTTAATGTAATTCAAAACATAGAGAAATAATGATATAATGAAATCATTTTTTCTTTATAAGTTTTTAGCCATTTTGATGTTGGACACATTTTTAACAGAATTTTTGGTATATACAGTGCTGTGAAAAAAGGACTTGCCCCTAAACCCTCTGCTGTATAACCCAAGTGCGCTTGAGCTTACAAACTGTTGGCCAGACATTCTTCTTCAGAGTTTTCTGGTAAAGCACAGAATTCATGGTTCCATAAACTATGGCAAGTTTTCTAGGTCCTTGTTGGATGATCTGAATCATTTTAAAGGAGTAGTAAACCGCAGTTGAAGAATAAAAAAAACAAATCTCCTGCAAGGCAATGTCACTGTCACCGCTGACAGGGTTTCAATCTTCACACGGGCTTCCTTTCGGCGTTCACGGCCTCTGGCCACATGAATGGCCGGTGGCGCAATTACATCACTCCAGGGAATGCTCGTAGGGGCTGCCGTTTACGGCATGGACTCTGAAGGTCCAGCACTATATGCAGGACCGTCAGAGAGCATGCGCCGATGACAACACCAGCTGCATGCACTCTGAATATCTCCTAAAAAGTGAAGGTTTAGGAGATATTCAGAGTACCTACAGGTAAGCCTTATTGTAGGCTTACCTGTAGATAAAAGTGGTAAAACAGTGACTTTAAAGTATTTAACCCCCCAAAAAATAGAGATCCTGGTACCTTAAAGCAGATTAAACAGCACAGTGCTTGTGCTGTGTAATCTGCCCCCATCTAAACTGTAAAAAAAACCTGGCTGATCCTGCCACTTCTTGTATCCCCCTCTCTACGCTGACCACTTTAATCAGGGCTGCTGAGCCCTGACCACTGTGGTCAGCTTTCGTCGCTCCGTTATTCAAAGCCTGCTCTCAGCTCTCCTCACTCCCTCCTCCCTGCCTGTTAGCTCTGTGTTCTGTGTCTCTGTCTCCGCCCCCCCCCATTACCGCCGCTATTAGTATAAATAAAATTTTATATGTGGTACTGCCAGCCCCTCCAATACCGCCTTCTACTTTAAAAAAATATTTTTTAACGAGGCTTGTAAATGGCAATTTAGCGCGCTCTTCAGGCCATTCTCGTGACTCTTGGCCGGTTTTCAGTGCTATTGCAGGAGGAGCTGAGCTGTCATATGACCACCTCAGCTGACTTCAGAGGGAGATCTCGGCCCCTCCTGCAGTATCAATGTATCGGAGCTGTACAGCGGCTGTGACCGGCCTGAATATCGCTCCAAATCAGTATTTCCAAGCCTTGTTTTTATAAATGACAGTGTACAATGCCTAATAATAGAGGGGTTGGCAGTGATTTGTATATATGGGTTAACAAACACTTTAAGTGTTACAAATCTGCAAAAAAATTAAATCAGGAAGGGGTCAAAACATTTTTCACAATACTGTAATACTGAACAAAACATCGGTATTTTCAAACAAATACTGGTTTGATAGAGCTGCACGATTATTCGTTAAAGAATAGGGATTGCGATTCTACCCCCTTCACGATCTTAAAACCGCATTTCCTTGATTAGTTCAGAGAATTGTCTGCTCACAGCTGACAGCTGTAAAAAAAACAAAACAAAAAAAAAAAACACCTGCCAAGTTTATCACAACACTGCTGAGGCACAGATAAAGAAAAACCTTGTAACATTTAGTTGTTTAGATCAAAGGAATGAACTTCTGTATGCAAATGAGATCAGTTTAACCACTTAAAGACTAAACCTTTTGGCACTTGTTGCTTACAAGTTAAAATCATCTGTATTTTTTTTTTCTATAAAATGACTTAGAACCCCCGACACACACACACACACACACACACACACACACACACACACACACACACTCACTAATTTTTTTTTAGCAGAGACCATAGAGAATAAAATGGCGGTTATTGCAATATTTTGTCACACTGTATTTGTGCAGCGGCCTTTCAAACGCAATTCTTTTGTAAAAAGTACACTTTACACCTTGTTGAATAAAAAAAAAAATGGCTAACCGTAAAGTTAGCCAAATTTTTTTGTATAATGTGAAAGATTACACCACGAGAATTCTGATCTTTATTCTAAGCAAAAAAATTGTGATTTTCATTTTAGCCAGAATTGTGCAACTCTACTTGCTGATTATGCATACAGTTTAATAATTATTATTGTCTTTTTTTTATCTTTCAAGGACTATCTTTTTGGGTTACATCAGCTGTCCCATCAACATGAAGAAGTCACTGGTCTTCCATCTATGCGGTCTGCTATGTAGCATGCTGCTGGTTTCACCAAAGGCTTCATGTATTTCTCTTCAGATGCTGAGGAAAAGAGACATCCAAGATGGAAATCAAGAGCTTGTTGGGATGGGTGTCTCTGAATCATTACCTGGTGGATCACTTCTTCCAACACCATCTACCATACTCAAGGATGTCAATGTGTCTATGATCTTGCCAAATATGCCAATTGTGCCAGAGGAAATAAAAAACAGCTCTGGACTTCTGAATGCCAGCACTGTTAGCACATACCCAGAGGCAAATAATGTTAGCATTGCTAATGAAGCTGGACCCTCTAGTGACAATGGTCTTCTGACTACACTTGGTTCTAGCACTGATTACCCAACTGGTGTCACATCTCTTGGTATACCTATCCAAGGAGATCCAAAAGGACCTAGCCAGCTTCCAGATGAGAAGAGTGTAAATTTAGATCAAAGCAGTTTGGACAATTCATCCCAGGTTAACACCATCGAGATGTTAACTACCAATCCTAGAACCAGCATTTTCAAGACCGAAGACAACCAGCCCACCACATCTTCTCCACTCATTGGTCAGATGATTACCTTTGCTAATGCAATAACATCGGAAAGTCCCACAGGCTTGGGAACCTCAATTTCGGACAGCCAAAATAACAGTAGTTTGTCCTCTACAATGTCACAAATAAATGAGGAATGGGATGACACCAAAGGTACAACCCAGAGTTCTGACACCGCTAGTAGTGATGTTATAACCCCAGGTCCAGACCAGGTGTTGGAAAATGAAAGCAGTAAGACTGCCGTGTTTACAATTCATCCAGGAGTGACTGTCCCATCTGATGACAAATCTGTATTCAGTACTGAAGAAAAGCTGTCATCTGAGTTTACAGAAACAGTAATGTCTCCTGGACCCGAGACAGAGGACTTCCCTACACCATTACCAAGTACGGCTATTGATGGTGCCCAAGCTCAAGATTTTCCAGTGTACACAGGTACATAGAACATCAGGAATTATAAACCGTATGCTATATTCTCCTTTCTAGAGAGACGTTGTCATTTTATAGCAGGTGTGGTATGTTACTGACATAAAACATTTCAAAGGTACCAACGATGCTGAAATGCTGGAATATTTTGCTTTCAGCAATTCAGTGTATTAGACTTCAAATTTATCCCTGAGCATCGTCTTGAGTCCTTGTCCCGGGATTTACATTGGGGCTCTAATTCTGTCTAAGTTGTTATTAAATGTCCGACCATGTACACACGGTCGGACATTCCGACGACAAAATCCGTCAGCTTTTTTCCAACGGATTTTGGCCCAAACTTGTCTTGCATACACATGGTCGCACAAAGTTGTCGAAAAATCCGATCTTTCAGAATGAGGTGAAGTACAACACGTACAACTGGACTATAAATAGGCCAGTAGACAATAGCTTTTGTCTCATAATTTATTCCGAGCATGGGTGGCACTTTGTGCATCGGAATTGTCTACACACGATCGTAATTTAAACGATCAGATTTTGTTGTCGGAAAATTTTAGATCCAGATCTCAAACTTTGTGTGTCGGAAATTCCGATGGAAAAAGTCAGATGGAGTCCACACGATTGGAATTTCTAATAACATAGTCCGATCGCACGTTTTCCGTCGGAAAGTCGGCCTGCCGGATTTACTTAGGATTATCACTAGCAGCCACTATGGCTGCTAGCAATAATCACTGTCTTCTCCTGACTGGGACTATTTCCCCCACTGGGAGAATACATTGTCCCGGCAGGAGAAATTCCCCTGTCAGCACTATCTGACCCATAGTTGCAGAAAAGAAATTCACACCTCCTTATGGCTTGCCTTAGGCTTTTCTTCCACTTTAAGCTCATGGTTCAGTTTGGCACTGTTAAAGTGTATGTAAACCTTAAAATCTATCTTTTTTTACTTGCTCCCTTTTGCTCAGTTAAATAGAACATTTGAAATGGTATATCTGTTCTACAAATGCAAAAAAAAAACTGCTAGAAATCTCAAGTGCTGGTAACTTCCTGTGCAGTCTGCTTCTGCTGACTTATCACATCTAAGGGATTGCAATATATCAAATTTTTGTTCTTGTGTTTAGATACACTTTGTAACAAAACGTCCCACACTCTGCTTGAGTGCTTCCGTCAGCATATATCGCTTCCTAAGTCCTGGAACACTAGACCAATGGATCTGGCTATAATAACCCCCAAGAACCAGACAACACCAGTTTTGGTGTACATCAGGAATAGCCTGCTTTATTTGAGATCTCACACAAATATATACACCAGGATGACAATACAAACTGTAACCAGAAACCTAATTAACATGAGCTAATTAACTATTCCTTTAACCAGACAGGTGACTCAGAGATATGACCTTTGAGGGCAAGCCTTGACGTCTCCTAGCTCACCGACTATACAATACACATTATCATAAATATCAACACAGAACTCCTTCATACAATTGCAGGGTTAATTAGCACAAACAACAATGGGTTAAAGACTCTTAGAAGCCATACTAGACTTATTTACATTTTAGCAGACAATGGACAGACAGGTGGCTGGAGTTGATAACATCAGCATCTTCTAACAGTATGTGTCCCAACAGTATGAATTAGTCACTATTTCTAATATGGCATATACCAGGTTCCCAGAGTCTGTGTGTCATGGGGGGACATTGACCTGAATCCAAAGTAACACCACCTCAAGGGTCCCCAGGCATACAGCTCACAAAGAGCACTGTTCTCCCAAAATCCAGGTCCTATAATCAATATGCAAGAAGCCAGCATTCAGTCCCCTCAAAAGGCTCTGTCCCGGTGAGTCCATCACACACTTTAAAGCAGAATGTCACCTCAAAGGGGAAGTTCCACTTTCTGCCTTCCCTTCCCCTATTCTATTACTACTTTTTTGGGGGCAGAGGGGGTGAGTACCTGGTTTTGACGGGTACTCGCCTCCTACTTCCAGTCAGATCATTGTGGCACATCCATTGGAAGTTATCCTCCCCTCCCTCTCTGCCCACACCCTTCTGGGACATGTCAGAAGTCCTAGAATGGTGCGGGACAGTTCACAATGTCCAGTGTGACTGACACATCCGCAGTGAGCAGCCGGCTGTGAAACCACTAGGAATCACAGCCAGCTGCCCACAGTATACATGCCGGGGACCTGAAGAGTGGTGAAGAATTGGTTTTGGCTGAGGACAGCGCTGGACCCCCTGAACAGGTAAGTGTCCTTTTTTTTTCCCCAGCAGTCAGCTGCTTCAGTATTTGCAGCTTCTGACTTCACAGGGTGAAGAACTGTTTTATATCAGATCTCTAGACAAAAATAACAGCAAATATTAATAGCCCATTAAAAGAGAAAATAACAAAATCCAGAGATTTTCCCTGCGGTACTTATTTCTGCTGGTAGACATCCTCAGTCAGATGACCAGCATCATTCAACTGGCTTCCTTTTGAACTCAGGAGATCATGGGCCTGCCTGTGACTGGAAAGTAAAAGGAGAAGCAGCACAATCTGTTTTCTCCCCATATAAGCATCTTCCCAGCACATGAACTAATTGGTTCCATGCACATCATCTTCATCTTCCATTCCAGCTAAACTTTGCATAGTGTGAGCCAAGCATTCAGCTCACAGTTATGGCGCAGCCCAATGGGAGGGAGAGCTTGACAGGAAGCTGTAAACCCAAGAGCAAACGTTATACATTACAGCTTCCCAGTGTTTAGATATTGAAGCTGGATTACTATTTTTTTTTTTTAAGCTTTCTTCCATTACTTTCACCAGGTTATCTTGCCAGTAACACACTCCCATACTTAGGCCAGCCATACATGGATCACAATTGCTCTGTAGAGATGGCCTTGTGGTTCTGGCGGTCGGTTCACGGCGAACTTTGCTTGTTTGCGATTCGCCAAACCAGCGGACTTCTGGCACTGTTCGCGGCAGCCTTATTCGTTTACATTGTGAAGAACTTTGACCCATGACACATCTATCATGGGGTACAGGACAGCCAATTGAGACATTTCAGCACATGGACATGCCCCCACCTTATAAATAGACCTGATCTGGTGGCCATTTTACATTCTGTCTTTTGTAGGGAAAGGACGCTGTGTGAAGCAGGGACAGTCAGTCTAATCACTAGCTAGCTATAACTATTAGGTCCACAAAAGTCCTTTTAAGGACTGGTATAGGTGTACAGTATATAGGGTTGTAATACACTTATAATATACTTTTTTTTCAAATATAGAAAGTATATTATGGGGCACTGCTGTGCTGCTGACCGATTATGTAGCTGTCTTTTATCAGTGTAGGGAGGGACAGTTTGGTGTTTGGAGCAGGGACAGTCTGCAATTCACTAGCTACTAGCTAGCTACTATTAGGTCCACAAAGGTCCTTTTAAGGACTTGTATAGGTGTACTATTTGGTGTGCAGTATATAGGGGTGTAATACACGTATAAAATACTTGCACATATAGAAAGCATAGTATAGTGCATTTCCACTGTGCAGCATTGTGAACGCTGAGCGGTTCTGCAGCGATACTACAAAGAGTGACAAACGCAATCAGAAAAAAAGTATTATAACTGGTGCGATAGACCAGTGGCCCTCCAAAACGACAGATTGAAGCGGGGTGTTTATATACCTTCTTCCACATATACTGCACTTCTCTAGAGACTTTTGTCACAGGGTCATTTAAAAAATGACAGGCAGAGGAAGAGGCAGGCCCTTCTGCCGGGGTGGTAGGGGTAGGGCAGGAGCAACAGTCTTGAGCCAAAGTGGCAAATTGCAGAAGGTGCGTTCGATTACGTCAAAGGACACACCAGACTTGGTTGAGTGGCTCAGTCAGCCTTACTCTTATGCACCCTCCTCAACCTCTCGATCTGCACCCTCTTCTTCACTCTCTGCTGTGTGCACCCCCAAAGACACTACCACCAACACCACCACCATATACCCTCTGCTTGAGTCACAGGAATTATTTTCCGATCCATCACAAGACATTGCCGATGCGCAGCCACTCTTGGCATTGGATCAGGAAGAGGAGGTAGCAACAGCCACCACTCAGCAGTCTGACGACAGTACCCAGATCAGCCCAAGGAGGAGGTTGGTCCCCGGTGTTGCTGCCTACTCCGAGATCTCTAATTATAGCGGTGGGGAAGGTGACGTCGATGATGACGTGTCTAGTGATATCACGTGGTTGCCCACAAGAGAGGAAGAGGAGGGGAGTTCAGAGGGAGATATGGACCAGCAGATAGGAGAAGCAGGTGGAACTTACATTGCACAGGAGGGACAAACCAGACTGCTAATGTATCGGGAGCAAGGCATCAACCATGTACGGTCACATCTGGCGCTCCCAGGACGCCGGCACATGGCTCCACAGTGGGAGCTTTTTTTAACGTGTCCGTTGCTGACAATAGTGTTGCCATCTGCAGCTTTTGCAGTCAACGCATAAGTCGCGGTAAGCCCAACACTCACCTAGAGACGACCACCTTAAGAAGGCACATGAGCTGCCATCACTGAGCCCAGTGGGAGCAACGGAACCCACAAAGCCACACTCCAGGCTCTCACCGTCCAGCCTCGTCTTCTACTTCTCCTTCTCCTCACAATTGTCCTCCACTCCACCTTCCATCGTGCCGTCGTCACCTTTTTCTGGAAAAAGGCAGGCTTCCATGGGCCAAATGTTCGAGCGTAAAAAAATGATGACGCCGCATAACCCTCTTGTCCATCGGTTGACCGCTGGCTTGTCAGAACTGATAGCTTGCCAACTACTGCCATATAAACTGGTGGAGTCGGAGGCCTTTCGAAAATTTGTGGCCATTGGAACACCACAATGGAAGGTCCCAGGAAGGAAGTATTTCTCACAGAAGGGCATCCCAGAGCTATATGGCCATGTTCAGCAGCAAGTGAATGTATCTCTGGCACACAGTGTCAGTGCCAAGATACATCTGACCACAGACACATGGTCTAGCAAACACGGGCAGGGAATGTATATAACTTTTACTGCCCACTGGGTGAACCTTCTGATGGCTGTCAAGCATGTAACCTGTGGCACCCGTGTAGATTTGGTTTTCCGCAACGGATTGCATGCAGGCCTGCCTCTTCTTCTCCTCCTCCTACTCCATCCTCCCTCTCCTCCTCGGCTGACTCCTCCTTTTCCACTGCTAGCATCTCTTCCGCTGCGCCGCCCAAGATCCCCAGAACCTATTTGACATGCCAGGTGAGACGTTGCCATGCTGTGCTGCGTCTGTTGTGCCTGGAAGCCAAGAGCCACACTGGCCCTGCATTCCTTTCAGCTTTGCATTCACAGGCAGATTGGTGGTTAACACCGCTCAATTTGACAGTTAGTAAAGTGGTGTGTGACAACGGTATCTGCTTAGCACATTGAAACAGGGCAAAATTACACACGTGCCATGCATGGCACATGTCTTAAACTTGGTCGTGCAGCGATTCGTTGTCAAATACCCTGGGGTCCAGGACATCTTGCGGCAGGCAAGGAAAATCTCGGCCCATTTCAGAAGATCTTACACGGCCATGGCTCGCCTTGCTGACATTCAGCGGCGACACAATCTGCCAGTCACACGTCTTATTTGCGATTGCCCGACGCGATGGAACTCAACCTTCTATATGCTTGATAGGCTTCTCCAGCAGAAACGTGCGGTTAACGACTACCTGTACGAACTCCTGCGGCAGAACAGGTTCTGGGGAGCTTGTTTTTTTTTCACCGCACCAGTGGCTGCTCACGAGCGACGCATGCAGACTTTGCGGCCATTTGATGAGTTCACCAAACTGGTCAGTCACAGCCATGGCACCATCAGTGACCTCGTACCTTTATGCCTTCTTTATGGAGCGTGCATTGCGTCGTGTCATTGATCAAGCCGTGCAGGAGCAGGAAGATGAGGAAGTCGCAATGCTGGATGAATTCCCAGGAGGGCTACTCTATCTGAGACAAGTGAACAAGAGGAGTCTGAAGAGGAGTCAGAAGAGGATGGTGCCAGGGCAGATGAGGAGGAGCAAGAAGATCATGCTTTAAACCTTTCCGGGATCCCTGTTGTTGTCCGTGGATGGGGAGAGAACGAGGACGACGACATTATCCTGGATTATGAGCAGGAGCCAAGCCACCACACCGCTTCCAGTTTAGTGCAAATGGGGGCCTTCATGCTCCAGTGCGGATTGAAGATGTGTTGGTCACTTCTGATATGAGATCATTCTTTCAGCCGCCCCATCGACAGGTCTCATCCGGATCCAGCATCAGGGAAAGCCTAGACCGACAGGTTTCCGACCACATCGGGTTAACGGCCGATGTGGACGCTCTGAGAAGTGATGTACTCCCTGGACTACTGGGTGGGCAGGCTTGACCTCTGACCAGAGCTTGCCCAATTTGCAATGGAACTGTTAGCTTGCCCCCTCGTCCAGTGTCCTGTCCGAAAGGATGTTCAGCGCAGCAGGGTGGATCGTGACCAATAAGCGCACTCGCCTAGCTCATGAAAGTATTGACTACCTCACATTTCTAAAAATGAATGAGGCATGGATCTCGGAGGAATTCAACACATGTGACCAGTAGACCATTTATATGCATAACTCTAGAAACTATTTATTTAATCGAGCACGTGTACCTTTTTTCTACCTTTTTGGCTCACTTCCTTGTACAAAAAAAAGCATGCCGTACTATATGCCCGTACCCTTCTGTTTGGAGAGGTTGAGCGGTGTCATATGTTTGGGTCCCGCAGCGAGTTGCTAGTATCAATGCTGGTGTCAGTGCTCTCTATCTCGGTGCTGGTGTCAGTGCTCTCTATCTCGGTGCTGGTGTCAGTGCTCTCTATCTCGGTGCTGGTGTCAGTGCTCTCTATCTCGGTGCTGGTGTCAGTGCTCTCTATCACGGTGCTGGTGTCAGTGCTCTCTATCACGGAGCTGGTGTCAGTGCTCAGTCTCTATCGCGGTACTGGTGTCAGACAGTGAGGGAGATAGCAGCGGAGAAGCCAATCAGCAGGCAGTCCCAGCACCATGGCTGAGGATCAGCACTGGACTGGCACCTCCGGACCACTGCAGTGGAGCCCTGCATAGGTGGGGGTAAGGGCCGGGCAGAGGGAGGGGTCAGGGGTTCAAGCACAGGTTGGCACACTGGGACACTGGCACAGGACTGCGCTGCCCTTACTGTCGCATTGATCATCTCCTGCACCCCCTTCATTGCCTGGCCTGATCTTGCCTCTCCTCCATGGCCTTCATGCGCTCCTGAATTGTCAAAATTTCACAGATAAAAAAAGAATGCTTGTCGTTGTCGATCCCAGATTCACTTAATACTTTTGTTATGTCAGTGTCCATGTTGTGGAACTATGTGTGAACAGCTAGTAAGTATTTTGTGGCTGAAAATATGACCTGGAGGTTTTAAAGTTTGCCTCCCATTAAAGTCAATGGGGTCCGCCGCAAACTTTGCGGTTTGCGAACTTTTGGCCCAGTTTGCGAAACGTCCAGTCGGAAGTTTGTCCATCACTATTGCTCTGGTTCAGAAAGGACACAACTGCCCTGTTGGAGATTCCCTGCTAGATCAGAACTGCCAGCTATAGCCAGCAGTGCTGATCTAGCAGGGAAACTCCAACAGGGCAGTTGTACAGCGTATTCAGGGAAGTTTCCCCACTGTCTGAATACAATAGCTCAGCGGGAGAAGTCTTATTTTTTTTTTTTTTTTTTTTCGTTCAACCCCCTGGTTTAATGGAAAAAAAAAGACTCCTCTATTGGCTGCCTTACACTGGTCCAGCTTGGACCAATGTAAGCATGCACATCTGATACCTAAGGGACTGCTGGGGAAGCTGACAATCACTGTAGCACCAGCGCTACTGCCATGATTGTCTGGGTCCTGTGCTGCTACTGTCACCATTTACAGAACCCCTTGTAATTTTTCCAGGGAATGCAAGATGATCTCTGATTGGGCAAGGTGAGGCATCTGGCGCTATACCTATGTATGGAAGTGTGTCTCCAGGGACTTAATAAATTAAAGGTGTTATTATAACCTGATATATAGGTGACAATGTGCAATATGCTATTCCAATAAAAAATATATATAAGTGAAAATTGAAAAATGTGTAAATAAAATTATTTGTCACATTGATAGATATTTGCCAGCGTGCTGGCTGTGAAATAAAATTATGTGCAAAACCATAAATGAGTGATCACTACTTATCTGAAACGTATAAATACCCAGAGCATATAAAGTGCTGCTGCTAAGTTTGAGTTAATATATAATGACAAGTATGAAATATGAGCACAGGTTTACCAAACTATAAAAATTTTAAAGTGCACAAATGTGACGGTAGAATGTGCATGCAATAATAAAATACACAATAAATATATGATAGATATCAATACATCAAATGGAGCATTCCAAAAAGTGAAAAAAGTGAAAAGGTAAAATTGGAAATATTAGTCCAAGAGAATAAAAATGTATAAAAAATATAAATGAATAAAAAGAATATATATGCAAAAGAGCAAGAAGTCTCTGGTGCAGTGCGATAAATGTGGTTTCTTCCGTGAATAAAGGAGGGGATGTGATAGATTCAAATCTATTCTTCATGCATTGTGGACACTTCTAGGTTGTACTCTCACCAGAAAAATAACCCCATCCGGGGAGGATCAGCCTTCACAGTATGAGCTACTGTGTCGCTCTCTGGCTTGCTTCCAGTGGACTGCTGGGGATCCCTCGTTATTTCCCGGTGGAGAGTGCCACAGTATGTATATGTTAAAACATACATTATCTGAAAATACGTTTCAGATAAGTAGTGATCACTCATTTATGGTTTTGCACATAATTTTATTTCACAGCCAGCACGCTGGCAAATATCTATCAATGTGACAAATAATTTTATTTACACATTTTTCAATTTTCACTTATATATATTTTTTATTGGAATAGCATATTGCACATTGTCACCTATATATCAGGTTATAATAACACCTTTAATTTATTAAGTCCCTGGAGACACACTTCCATACATAGGTATAGCGCCAGATCTATTCACAGCAACCCCCAATCCAACATTCTCCACCCCACCAGGTGGATACTAATAGAGGCAGCTCCTACCTATTTCATTTTAATTTATTTGATTTATACTTACATATAAGCTCCATAGCGCAACCTACCACCCCTGTTCCCAAGGTGAGGCATCCCTCCTCTTCACTTCATCCAATCAGAGAGTGCTTTGTATACATTTAATAAAATTCAAGATGTTCTGTGGCAGCGATGCCAGCGAGTGACCCCTTCTGGTCAGTATGCAGTTCAACAGCTGCTCAGCACATGACCTTTAAAAATTGTGGTGAACACTGTAGTAGCACTGACTACTACAGTGATTTTCAGCTTTTACAGCGATCCCTCACGTATTAGATATGCATTCCAATCAAAGTATGCCATTAAGATCATACCTGGAGTTCAGCTTTGGGTAAGTAAGTTTAATATATATCTTTTCTGTGCAGTTAAAATAATTTGAAATTGAATATTAAGACTCATGCATAAACCCAATTGTGACTGGTTCTCTTTTTTAATTATTTTTACTCTTTTTTGGAATATGTGTATGGGATTTTATTCCAAATAAATAAAATAATTTAAATTTTAAATCTGTAAATTGTTGGACACTTTTTACAGATGACTGTGGTGTGATGAAAAATTGGGATTTATGTTACATAAGGACCTCTGTTTGATGAAATTGCTCAGATAGACGTCCTGACCTTTGCTTGTGTTCAGTTGATAGGAAGCATTCTTTCTCTTGACTGTTTGTTCCTGCCCTCGGACAGACGGGCTGTCAGAGCGAAGCTGTGTTTTGCTGAGAACGGTGTTATATTATGTGCAGTGAGAGAAATGGCTGGTAATTCAATTACCAGGATAGAGATAGCAAAAGTCAAAGCTGCCTGAGAACATCATCGAAGGCTTCAACTTTCCTACGCCAACAGCTACTAAACCCGATGTAGAAGATGAAAAATGTTTTTTTTTTTACCTTGGCTTGTTTTTTGTGTGTTGTAGCTGATCAGTTTGTACATCAATTTGTCATCCTTAAAGTGAAGGCATGCTTTACTCATACCAGTCAAAGTATTTGGTGCACAATAATATGGTGGCCCCAATACCAACAAGCATACTTAAAGCCCAGGCCCAGCCTTGAAAAATAAGGCTGCTCAGTTTAAGTTACCTAAAGTAGAGTTTTAGCCTTACGTTATCTTTAGTTTATTTGGGCCAAGCTGGTCCAAACACATTATTTCTGTTAAACATGGACCAAATGTACTCTTTAAAGTGAACTGAAGCTGGAACTCTACTTTAAAGCCAAACTCCAGGTTTACTTTCACTTCAAATAGTTCATTTTAGCTAAGCTGGCCTATTAAAAACTATTTCTTGTACTAATAGATGCACCCACTTTCATAGCATTAGCAACATACAGTATAGAACTCTGTGTTGTCGGAGTGGTTCCAGGAATTCCTGTCTGCTGCCGAAACTAAGAGGAGTCTGGCTGAGAGATGCTCAGCCATTCACAGGAGAAACTTACATTTTTATCAATGCCTACATAGCTTCTTCTGGCTGAGATTGTGACATCATTTGCCCACCTAAGCTAACTATTTAAACGGAAAGTAAACCTGGATTTGAGCTAAATCTGGGGCAGAGTGCCAGTTTTCCTGTTGGGAGAATGCCCAACAAGATCGTCTTCTTCGTCTTCTTCGTCTTCGTCTTCGTCTTCTTCGTCTTCTTCGTCTTCTTCTTCGTCTTCGTTCCAAACATTTCCAAAAGAGGAAAAAGCAAAGCGTCAATGCAGCCTTAATAGGCATATTAAAGCAGGGTTCCGCTTACAAAAAATAAAAATAAAATTAAAAGTCAGCAGCTACAAATACTGCAGCTGCTGACTTTTAATAATCGGACACTTACCTGTCCCAGGGTCCAGCAATGCGGGGTATCGAAGCCCCGCTCGTCTCCCTCTCCGCTCGGCAGCGCCTGCATTGTAACTGTGGGCGCCCGGCTGTGGCCCTGATTGCCCGCGCAATCATCTGGGCCCTGCGACGTGTCCCAGATTGACAAGAGGGATGGGGCAGAGCTGATCTCCCTTCCTGCGCCAAGGGAAGTGATGTCAAGAGCTCAGGCGCTGAAGGAGGCAGACTACGATGGTCCCCCTAGAAACAGACATTTACAGGTGAGTAAAAAAAAAAAAATTCTCCAAATGGTGAAAGGGAGACAATAGGATGCTCCATTCCGGCTGAGATTCCAGCTGCTGTTTGACTTGAAGCAGAACTCCAGGTATGAACTTAATTGCACGCTTATGCCAGCCATACAAGGATCGAAATTTGTCTGGTTCAGTGGGGACCAGCTGAATTTTGATCTGTGTATGGGCAGGGCGGTTGTACAGAAGTCGTTCTACTAATTGACTTCTGTACAACTGCCCTGTTCAAATTGCCCTGCTCGATCAGCACTGCTTGCTATAGCCGACCGCTCTGATCAGTGTATTCTGATGGCAGGGAAGTTTCCCCACTGTCACGCTGTTAGAATACAAAAGCTCAAAAGGGAGGATTCTCCCATTTACACTGAGTGTGTAGAAGGGGGAATCGATTCATTTTTTTTTTTTTTCCGTTCAACCCCCTGGTTAAATGAAAAAAAAAAACGTATCCATTGGCTGCAGTACACTGGTCCAGTTTACACAAATATAAGCATGCATATCTGACACCTAAGGGACTGCTGGGGAAGCTGAAAATCACTGTAGTACCAGCGCTGTTATGATGGCAATGATCTTCTGGGTCTTGTTCTGCCACTGCCACCATTCACAGAACCCCTTGTAATTTTTTCAGTGAATGCAAGATGATATCTGATTGTGTCACCATCCCTCCTCTCCTCTTCGTCCAATCAGAGAGTGCTTTGTATAAATTTGAGAAAATACAAGGTACTTGTGTCAGGCGTTGGGAGGGTGAAAGGGAAACAATAGGAATAAGCTCCGGGGCCTGTCTTCACAGCACTCTGCACTCACTAGTGTCGAGAGTGTCGGTAATGTCATCACATCAGTGCAAATTCTAAATCAACATTGGTAGTATCGTCCCATCAGTGATTAAAAAATGAATTCATTTGTATGTATTGATGGGAAGAAATCCAGGAGTGTAGGACTAAAGGAGTCACCATGTATGAATCCACTACCATGGGCAGAAGATTAAATGCGCTTACCAGAAGGTAACATCAATCAGGCATCTGATATGAAAGCTCTGGATAGCCCGTGGTGCAATTCCTCCTCCTCAGCTGAGCCACCTCAGACAACCTCAAACCGGCATGTGAGAATATGGATCAGGATGGCAATGTCCAACATGATAAAAAAAAAAAAACCTCCTTCCACCCCAGAACCATTTAGTAGGTTTGTGGTAAACGGCAGTAATAACAAACAGAAAGCCTCCACATAGTGAAAAACCATATGGTTACGGGTTTATTTTGAATAAAAAGGCTTTACATAGATTCCAAGATGTATTGCATCAAGTAAAAAATCTTCTCTGGGATCACAAAAGCATAAAATTCAAAAAGGTGCAATGGCATGGAAACGACTCATAATACTGAAGCATTTCGTCTACAAAGACTTCTACTGACAGCTAAATACAAAATTAACATAAATACGGCATATGTTACTGCTTTCAAACAAAGAGAGGCTGAGAGTGCACGGACTTTGGGGCAATACCCTCTAATAAGTAATAAAGTAAAATCTCAAATCAAAATGCACTCACAATCATTTGAGAAAGACATATCCTTAAAGTGTTACTATACCTACAAGAGTAACATCAGTCGCTATATGCAGTAAAGCATGCTTGGTATACTCACTGTGGAACCTAAAGGGTCCTCTACATTGTATAAAAAGGCTGTTTGATCCTGTCTTCTCTGATTTTTTTCCCCCCCTTCTTCCTCTGTCCCAAATATATCTCCTGATAGAACAGAGCCTCAGGGGCACTCTGCACATGCTCAGTTTGATGTGTATTGCTAGAGTTTTTTTTTCTTGGGAGGGTGCATGTGATCAGCACAGGGCCAATCAGCAATGTGCAGACAGAGGGGCAGGAGTCCTGCAGCCTCATAGGACAGTCGGAGTAGAATAAAAAAAAAATCCTCCTACAAGCTTTAACCAGACACTGATGAAAGTCACAAGCTTGCTATATACTGCTGATGCAAAAGGGTATTTAGCAGTTCATATTTACTAAAATTGCATTTCCATGTTCTGTGTACTGTGGGAGACCAGATATAGTGAATGCAGAGTCTGGGGTTTAGTAACACTTTAAGCCCCCCGCTGGGATACTATGTGATCTAGTTCTCTGGTTGGTAAACTGACAGTGCAGATGGTATGTGTTTCTGTATTCCGGAGCCTCTCTGCTCTACACGCTGACAATTCTCTGAGCTAGCATCCTGTCTTGCAGCCGAACAAGCTGGCGCTACCCTCCGAGTCGCGTGGTATAGGCAGCAGGAGGCTGATAGGATGCCGTTTGCTATGACAATGCGTTTCAGAGGGAGGGGCCTCCTTTTTCAAACAGTCAAATGGTCATGAAACATCATGAATAACGTACCTATGTGTATATATGTTTGTTATCCATGCTGTTTTATGACCGTAAGGCTCATGATTTTATCAGTCACAATTATATTTACATTAAACTATGTTTTGTTGTAGCCCTTATGAAAGGGGAGTTTGACCCCTAAAACCCATTGGCTGCCTTTTAGCACAATACCAATTAATGAAATTGGACTTTTTTATCTTTTGGTCTTGCACTCCTTCCATGTAATGCATGTTTTCTTGGTGACCTGCTGGGATAGCCACTGGAGGGTAGCCTTGTCTGTTTTGAACCACCTAGCCTTGTCAGTAGGCTTTTCAAAGGTTTTTGCCCTTTCACTAATTTGTATAAATGTATATCAAAGTACCAACACCTCCCTAAATTATTATTTTTTTTCATTGAAAAATGAATGCACAGGAGCAAGAGTGGCAACCTTTTAGCCATAATACTATCCAAATGCAGGATACTAATACACATACAGTGGATATAAAAAGTCTACACACCCCTGTTAAAATGTCAGGTTTTTGTGATGTAAAACAATGAGACAAAGATGAATAATTTCAGAACATCACAGGAAGCACCTCCATGTTTAACAGAGGACAGAATTAAAATTAGACTTGGGAAACTTAACATTAATAGATCACCAAGACCAGATGGCTTGCATCCGAGGGTACTTGGGGAACTCAGTCAAGTAATTGCCAGACCATCGTTCCTAATTTTTACTGACAGTCTACTGACTGGAATGGTGCCAACTGATTGGAGAAAAGCCAATGTAGCACCAATAGTTAAAATGTGGCAAAAATACATCCCTGGGAATTGCAGACCATTTAGCCTAACATCGATAGTATGCAAGCTCTTGGAGGGGATGATAAGGGACTATAGACAAGATTTTAGTAATGAGAACGGTATCATTAGCAGTAATCGGCATGGATTCATGAAGAATCATTCTTGCCAAACCAATCTATTAACCTTCTATGTGGAGGTGAGTTGCCATCTAAATAAAGGAAGGCCCATAGATGTGGTGTATCTGGATTTTGCAAAAGTATTTGACACCGTTTTCTGTAAACATTTACTGTACATGTACGTTGGCATGGACCATAGGGTGAGTACATGGATTGAAAACTGGCTACAAGGGAGAGTTCAGAGGGTGGTGATAAATGGGGAGTACTTGGAATGGTCAGGGGTGGGTAGTGGGGTCCCCCCAGGGTTCTTTGCCGGGACCAATCCTATTTAATTTGTTCATAAACGACCTGGAGGATGGGGTAAACAGTTCAATCTCTGTATTTGTGGATGATGCTAAGCAGGGCAATAACTTCTCCGCAAAATGTGGAAACCTCGCAAAAAGTTCTGAACTAACGGGGTGGGCAACTACAGTGCCTTGCGAAAGTATTCGGCCCCCTTGAACTTTTCAAACTTTTGCCACATTTCAAGCTTCAAACATAAAGATATAAAATTTTAATTTTTTGTGAAGAATCACCAACAAGTGGGACACAATTGTGAAGTGGAACGAAATCTATTAGATATTTTAAACTTTTTTAGCAAATAAAAAACTGAAAAGTGGTGCGTGCAAAATTATTCGGCCCCTTTACTTTCAGTGCAGCAAACTCACTCCAGAAGTTCAGCGAGGATCTCTGAATGATCCAATGTTGTCCTAAATGACTGATGGTGATAAATAGAATCCACCTGTGTGTAATCAAGTCTCTGTATAAATGCACCTGCTCTGTGATAGTCTCAGGGTTCTGTTGAAAGCACAGAGAGCATCATGAAGACCAAGGAACACACCAGGCAGGTCTGTAATACTGTTGTGGAGAAGTTTAAAGCCGGATTTGGATACAAAAAGATTTCCCAAGCTTTAAACATCCCAAGGAGCACTGTGCAAGCGATCATTTTGAAATGGAAGGAGTATCAGACCACTGCAAATCTACCAAGACCTGACCGTCCCTCTAAACTTTCAGCTCAGACAAGGAGAAGACTGATCAGAGATGCAGCCAAGAGGCCCATGATCACTCTGGATGAACTGCAGAGAACTACAGCTGAGGTGGGAGAGTCTGTTCATAGGAAAACAATCAGTCGTACTCTGCACAAATCTGGCCTTTATGGAAGAGTGGCAAGAAGAAAGCCATTTCTCAAAGATATCCATAAAAAAGTTTGCCACAAGCCCACCTGGGAGAGACACCAAACATGTGGAAGAAGGTGCTCTGGTCAGATGAAACCAAAATCAAACTTTTTGCCCACAATGCAAAACGATATGTTTGGCGTAAAAGCAACACAGCTCATCACCCTCAACACACCATCCCCACTGTCAAACATGGTGGTGGCAGCATCATGGTTTGGGCCTGCTTTTCTTCAGCAGGGACAGGGAAGATGGTTAAAATTGAGGGGAAGATGGATGCAGCCAAATACAGGACCATTCTGGATGAAAACCTGTTGGAGTCTGCAAAAGACCTGAAACTGGGACAGAGATTTATCTTCCAACAAGACAATGATCCCAAACATACAGCAAAATCTACAAAGGAATGGTTCACAAATAAACGTATCCAGGTTTTAGAATGGCCAAGTCAAAGTCCAGACCTGAATCCAATCGAGAATCTGTGGAAAGAGCTGAAAACTGCTGTTCACAAACGCTCTCCATCCAACCTCACTGAGCTCGAGCTGTTTTGCAAGGAAGAATGGGAAAGAATTTCCATCTCTCGATGTGCAAAACTGATAGAGACATACCCCAAGCGACTTGCAGCTGTAATCGCAGCAAAAGGTGGCTCTACAAAGTATTAACGCAAGGGGGCCGAATAATTTTGCACGCCCCACTTTTCTTTTTTTTATTAGTTAAAAAAGTTTCAAAAATCCAATAGATTTCGTTCCACTTCACAATTGTGTCCCACTTGTTGGTGATTCTTCACAAAAAATAAAATTTTTATATCTTTATGTTTGAAGCCTGAAATGTGGCAAAAGGTTGAAAAGTTCAAGGGGGCCGAATACTTTCGCAAGGTACTGTACATGGCAAATGAGGTTTAATGTAGAAAAATGTAAATGAATGCATTTGGGTGGCATAAATATGAATGCAATCTATGCACGTGGGGGGGGCAGGAGTTTCTCTCCCCTCTCCAGGAGGCAGAGGGAGCCCGGAACGATCAGCGTTTCTCCTCCTCTCCACCACCCCCCCCCCCCCCCACATGCCAATCTGGTCAGATCAGAGGCCCTCACGCATGGGAAAACAGTCTCTTTAGAGTGGGGGGGGGGGGGCACAGTGGGAAGATGGAGGGGGATGTGGCTTAGGGGTGTGTTTAACATTCCTCAACATCCACAACGCGGGACTGTGTAGGCTATAAGTGCACCATTTGCAGGCTGCATTTAGTGTGGTGTCAAAGGCATTCCCAAGACACATTTACTTAGCATCAGGCTGAGCATTAATAGCAGCGGCAGTTTCTGGACTATTTGCTCAGCAGTGGGTACTTTTTTTTTTTCTGGCAGTACCTCTGCATTTGTGCTTAGGGCTATGGTTGGCAAAAGGGGAGGTAGAAACACCCCAAAAAAGGGCCAAAAGGTGTCACCCTCAGGCTCTGAGGACCCTGGTCTTGCCTCTGCAACACCATCTCCCCTGAGAGAACTGGGGGGGTGGGGGCTGGTCAGAGTGAGCCATCGGGTCCATCAAGTGTTGCAACTGTTTTTAACATTTCAGTCCCTGTCTATATTACTGAGGAAGTTTTCTCCTCAGCCTTGGCGGCATTGGAAGAAAGGTTAGCGGCTTTAATCTCATTTTCCCAGAGTGGGCGAAAACTTGATAGGTCCCCTTCTACCACTCAGGACACTCAAACAGAAGAACAGTGGGAGGGAGAAGATGAATTCCCCTCAGGGGATCATAAGGAGGCTGATGACTCCTCTTCCAAGGGATCAAGTGTGGTAGAACCTTCTTCAGCTTCAAAATCTGAGAAATTGCTGGTGCAATCTCTTACTGAAATGGTCCGCTCAACATTTAATCTACCCTTAACGGCTGAAAAACCCACTTCTTGTTAGGGTTCACTAAAACCTCCTCAAGCTTTGCGTGACTTTCCTGTCCATTCGTTGCTGGAACAGCTTATGTATTCTGAGTGGGATCAGTTCTCAACACTTTATCCTACGGAGGAAAAATTTACTAAAAAGTGGGGTATACCAGCAATTGACGCAGCTATATCCTCTGTGAATAAAGGTTTGACTTGTCCGGTTGACAATGCTCAAATGCTTAGGGATCCAACCAATAAGAAATTGGAATTCCTGTTAAAAAACATTTTTTCTTGGGCAGGTTCAGTGTCTCAACCTGCAGTGGCAGCAATTGGGGTATGTAAATCCTTGAGGGACCAAGGTTATCCCTGATCAGCAGGCCCAGGATTTAGCCGAACTGCCAGGGGCTTTGTGTTTTGCATTTGACGCAATAAGAGATTCCATTCTTAAGACCTCTCGCCTTACGCTTGAGTTGGTGCATATGCGTAGAATCTTGTGGTTGAAAAGTTGGTCAGTCGAAGCGCCATGCAAAAATCTCCTGGCTGGTTTTCCTTTCCAAGACGAAAGACTGTTTGGGGATGATTTGGACAAATAAATCCAAAAAATATCAGGTGAAAAGTACCCTTTTGCCAGTTAAGAAAAGGAGTAAACGTCCCTCATTTAAACGGGCTCCTTCACCAGGGCCAGGGGCATCAGCCTCCAGGCAGTCGTGACGGCCTCCGCTGTCAGGTTCAAGAGGTAAACCTCAGGGTCAACTACAAAAGAAGAATACTAAAGCTTCTTTATGAAGAGGCGCCCCTGCTCGCTCGAGTAGGGGGGGGGGGGACTTTTCAGTTCTCAAGGGTCTGGCAGGAAGAGTTTCAAGACAGTTGAGTGGTCTCCACAATAACTCTAGGTTATCAGCTAGAGTTCCGAGAGTTCCCGTCTCCTTGTTTCCTCAGGTCAAACGTCCCCAAAGATTCAGAGAAAAAGAAGTCTCTCTTTCAAGCATTAGACCGATAAAAAGTGATCATGGTGGTCCCCATGGAGGATCAGGGGTTGGGGTTTTATTCAAACCCTTTCACGGTGCCAAAACCAAATGGAGATGTCAGACCCATTCTAGATCTCAAAGATCTAAACCGATTCCTGAATATCCTCTCTGTTCGCATGGAATCAATCCGTGCATTTGTCTCCATTCTATAAGGAGGAAAACTTCTGGTGTGAATCGACAATCGATGCATACCTGCATGTGCCTATTTTCCCCACTGACCAGAAATATCTACGTTTCAAGATAGAAAACTTTCAGTTTGTAGCTCTGCCTTTCGATCTAGCTACTGCACCTCGGATGTTTACAAAAGTTCTGGCCCCTCCTCTGGCCAAATTAATGTTTCAAGGTATAACAATTATAGCATTCCTAGACGACCTGCTCTTGATAGACCAGTCAGTAGCCCGCTTAGACCAAAGCATGGTCACCACAATCAACTACCTGGAATACCTAGCTTGGATCCTCCACCTAGAGAAATCTTCTTTAAAACCATTAAGAAGACTAGAGTACTTGGGTCTGATGATAGATACAGCCTAGAAAAGGGTGTTTTTACCCCAGGCAAAGATCAGCTCCATAACGGTGCACCAGAGCCCCAGTTGGTGGAGGATATTCAAGAATCTACAGAAGGGGAAATCCTTCATGCCAGTTAACGAAGGTGGTAACAACAGCCTTTCAGGTTGGGGAGCAGTCTTGGAAGAAGCGACTGTCCAAGGAAAATGCCCATCAACATTCTAGAGATTCGGGCAACACGCTTAGCCCTAAGGGCCTGGACGTTCAGATTGCAGAATTGTCCAGTCAGGATTCAATCTGACAATGCCACAGCAGTGGCTTATATCAATCACCAAGGGGGCACCAGAAGTCATGCAGCCCAGGGAGAGGTAAACCATATCCTAGCCTGGGCAGAAAAGCATATGCCATGCATATCAGCAATCTTCATTCCAGGGATAGAGAATTGGCAGACCAACTACTAGAGTAGCCAGCAGTTATTCCCGGGGGGAATGGTCTCTTCTCCCTGACATCATCTTCCTGGTTATATGCCAAAGATGGGGGGTCCTGGATGTAGATCTATTTGCGTCCAGGTTCAACAACAAAGTCTACAACTTTGTATCAAGAACAAGGGATCCGCTTGTGTGCGTAACGGATGCCTTAGTGACCCCGTGGGGATCGGTTCTCACTGATTTATGCATTCCCTATTCTGAATGCTACCTCGTCTTCTTTGCAGGATCAAGCAGGAAGGGAATTTGGTGGTTCTTGTGGCCCAGAAGGTCATGGTATTCAGAGATCATAAGGATGGCAGTAGGGGACCCATGGACCCTACCACCATGTGATCCAGCTGCAAGTCTGCTGTTTTTTCAGAAGCACAAGCTCTCCAGCAGAATGTATCAGTTTACATGGAAACCACTTAAAGAATATTTAAAACCCAAGATTTCATATTCCTGATATGTGCCTGCTGTACCATGTACTTGTATTAAAAAGTATCCTGTTCTCTTTGTATTGCTTATTTTGTGTGAAATTCCTGGTTTTCCTGCCAGTTCTTTTGTTTGCCCTATTAACAACTGACCACACTAATCAGGAGAACACACCATGGTCCGTTTTCTAGCTCTGGTGGGAACTCTGCCTGCTTTCCTCCAATGATCAGACTTGTCCTGACAGCTCCCTCACACAGCTTTGTACTGGGATGATCAGTGCACTGCTGCTTCTCCTCTCCCTGCTCTTAGGCAGCCTAGAATGGCGGGTATTGCATCACTATAAAGTATATGCGAACCCTCAACATGTAAAACACATTCAGTTTAAAGTATAAAGGGAAAACAAAACTTCTATGTATACATAAAAAAAATTATAAATACCCTTTTTAATTTTTTTTTAATCATTATTTTTTTTTATAAGTGATCACATACCCTCTGTTCTCAGCTGCATAAGGACCTCAGAGAGCTGGAGGGAGCAGCACACTAATATTCCCATCTTCCCTGGCTGTGCGGGGGTGGGGGGGGGGCAGCATCTGATCATTGGAGGAGTGCAGACTGATTTCTGAGTTCAGCTAGAGACCTACCCACAATGTGCTCTGCCTAGTGTGGTCAGTTTTTAATAGGAAAATGGAGGGACTGGCACGATCACCAGGTACTTTTTCATACAAGTGCATGGTACAGCGGACACATATCAACTTTTTGAAATGTTAGGTTTACAAAAAATGTTTTTAACACTGACAGGGGTGATTAAAATGATCAATGAATGAATGATTTTATTAATGTAAAGCCTTTATCCCAAAAGGGGGGGAAAAAAAGTTTACTCTAACTTCATATAAAGTATAAGTTGGAATTTGGCTTGCATTTTTTGAGTATCTAAATCTGCTTATACATTTAACACTACCCCCCCCCCCCCCCCAGACTGACAATGCTGCTTTCTAGGGGTGTTGAAATAAATCGTAGCATTGATGTATCGCGATTCGACCACCCACGGTGCGGTTTTGATGCTATGACTTGCATAATCGATTTTCTGATGACGTCACCCGTGCGCCGCTATATGCCCTGCCTCTGAGTCTGAACTGAACTCAAAGCAGCCGAAGGAGCTATGGGCATTAGCCGTGCCTCTTTTCCTGCCCCTTGCTGATGTCATACCCAGCCATCCGGTGTTGCCGTGTTGAGCTGGCTGCTGCGAGACACATGGAGTGAGGGTCCCCCAACTCCCGATGAGTCATGACCCAGTCCCCAGAGCCTTCCTCCTTAGCTCACCTCACATTGTGCACAGGCTACCTCCATCCTCTACACCAGGCTGCTGTAAAAGACCCGAGACTTAGACATAGGAGGTGCATAGGGAGCTGAAACAAGGGTTTTCCCAACCTCCCCAAGGGATTCTGGGTTCCATGGGCCCCCCGCCCAAAGTGACTCCCGTCACAGTCGGTATACCCATCCTTTTCCTGTGTGAAGACCGAAGATAAGAAAGCATTTAGCAAAGCTGCATTCTCCTTTGTCATCTGTAACAATCTTCCCTTCTTCGTCCTTTATGGGGCCTCTGTGTTCTGTCCTGGAATTTTTACTGTTAATATATTTAAAAACTTCTTGGGATTATTTTTACTCTCCTTCACTGTGTCTCTCTCATAGTCTTTTTTTAGCCGCCCTGATTGCATTCTTAAACCTCACATTGCATATCTTCTATTGTTGGAATGCTGACAATGACCCCTCTGCTTTGTACATTTTGAAGGCCATTTTTTTGTCCTTCATATGACATTTTAAGTTTCGGTTCAGCCACCCAGGTTTAACCTTTATTATTCTATATTTATTACCCCATTGGAATGCACTCTGTGAAGCTGCAATATAATTTTATTTTCTTACATCAGGGAACACAGAGCCATAGTAATTACTATGTGGGTTATATGGGACCGACAGGTGCTGGACACTGGCACGCCCCTAAGGCATGTATGTTCCCAATATAATCCCTCCCATTTCTGGGAGTCCTCCGTTTTTTTTGTTTTTTTTTGCCAGATGTCTAAGGTGTTGGGCACGAGTAAAGATGTGCTGTGTGGAGCTCCACAGGCAGTAATCCTTTGAGAGCCAGCCATACAGACCGGATCCGTTCTGATTTCTTGTAATGGGCTAAATGAATGGTACCTGAGCCTCGTAATCCAAAGTAACAAGGTTTTGCTTGCGAATGCTTCTCTTTGAGAGCTGGGCCCTGGGATCCAGTACTTTTTGGTAGTAAGGCCATAAAGTTTTACTGGCAGGGTCCCATCGCAAGTCCAGGAGTGTGGGTTAACCTGAGAATTCCCTGGTTCCTGAAGGTTTCGTTTAAGGTCTCGGAGCCTACCGTCAAGGGTGATGATTCGGCTTTTATCTCTGATAAAACCTTGCTGCGAGGATAAGGTAAGGGATATTTTCTCAGGAGTTTCTCCTTCTATGTATTGTGTTGTCATATCTATGTGTCTCCACTGGGGGCTGTATTGGGCACTCACCATCCTGATGCTGGAAACAGTAGAAGCTTTCACTCTCCTATCCTTCAGCCGGCTCAGACCCTCTGGTAAGAAAAGGGGGATCTGATCTCTTCCTGTGCCCCCAGATTGGCGTTTTTCTCTTCAAGGGACATGCCAGACCATCTGCCTTGTGTGTTTGTTTGTTTTTTTTGTAGAGGGCAGACCTCGGGTGCTCTAAAAAAGCGGAGGGTTTACCCCCCGCCAGGCTGCAGGACGCCGCTCGCTCTGGAAAAACAGCTCCTTTGAAAAAGGAAAGGGGGGGGGGCGTGTAACGACACCCCGAGTATGAAAGGGGTTAAAGCCGTTTAGGACATTTCCTTCCTGAACACCAAGGCAGCTACCAAATACTTCCATCAGCCGAACAAGAAACCCATATGAATAATTCTCCCCCAAATACGAGACAAGGCTCTGTATTGAGGTTCAAACAGAAATGAATCTTTATTGGAAGGAATACAGGCTCTTTTATACAGTAAAAGAGGAGGTGCATACCTCCTGCTCATATTACTCTGAACATACACCTGTGACCAGAAACCTAATTAACATGAGCTAATTAACTAATCCCTTTAGACAGCCTAGATGACTCAGACATGACCTTTAGGCCAGACTTGCAGTCTTGTAGCTCTGAAAACACAATCAGCATTTCACAAATCAACACAGACTCTTTTACACAATAGCAGAGTTAATTAACACAAACAACAATGGGGATCTAATGACTCTTAGATCCCATACTAGACTTATTTACAATAAACACATTCTAGCAGACAACAGACAGGTGTCCTGAGTTGATGACATCAGCACCTTCTATGAGCCTCAACATTATGAAGCCATCACTATAATATGGCATATACAGGGATCCCAGAGTCTGTATTTTGGGGGGACATGGATTTGAATCCAAAGTAGCACCACCTCAATGGTCCCCAGGCATACCGCTCACAAAGAGCACCGTTTCCCCAAATGCCAGGGCCCATGATCAGTCGGCAAGAGGCTCGTATTCAGTCCCATCCAAGAGCCTCTGTCCCGGCTAAGTCTGTCACAGGCCGTATTCCGCAGGGGGGGGCCTGGCTAAAGGTGCTAGACGCCGGCCACACGTCCTGGAAGTGTTTAAAGCACTGTGAAGGAAGCTGCTGCCTGGCGGTGGAGGGACAGAGCAGAGAGGTTGGCTGGATCAGGTTTGGTGACACAGGCATTTCCCTTTGACAACATTGTACTTTAAAAGCTAGGATTAATAACCGTTATTGTACTGTACTATAGCCTAGCAAGTTTGCATTGTTTTGCTGATGGTGCCACTGCTTTGTGCTGTAAGCTATGAGTGGCAAAGGGACCAGGAACTCTTCTAAGGGTTCTAAGGGGTCAGTGGTATACAACAAGCTAAAAACCCTTTCCAAAAGAATGTCATCTTCCCCTGAGAGGTATACGGCTAGTCAGATGAGCCGTCAAGGGTAGAACATGTCAGTCCCTGTATATATCATACAAACAGGTTTTTTTCTTCTACCATTAAAAAAAAAAAGATTATTGCTATGATGTCTTTCCATAGTAGGACTAAACATAGCAGATTCCCATCTAGTCCTCGGGGCCCTTTTGTTGAGGTGCAGGAGGCTGGGGTTCAGGTAGATCTTCCCAAATATTTGAAGATGCTTATTTCTCCTCTTCGGAGGATCCTAACAGGGAGGGAGTAGCCTTACAAGTCAGGTGTTTGTCTACTCCCTTACTTAACCCTTTTGGTGCCTGCAGCACAGATTCTTGAGGTATCTACCTCTATTAAGGTTCATTTGAACCTCCCCCACCTGGGGATGTTTTTTTCCTATTCATGCATAGCTTATGTATTCTGAATGGGAACATTTCTATGAAGAAATGGGGGGGTTCCAGCAATTGAGGCTGCAATCACATCAGTGAGTAGAGTCTCACGTGTCCAGTGGATAATGCACTGATGTTAAAGGATCCAGCAATTTAAGGTTGGAACTTCCTTTTAAAGACAAGATGTCTTTTGCAGTTCTTGCTGCAATTGGTGTATCTCAGTCCATTAAGCCTTTAACATCTGGTCCACTATTTTAGTGGAGCACATTTTTGAGTCACGCTAATTCATTGAAAAATGTGGACTTCTAAGGGTTAAGGAACAGTTTGTGAGATACCTGAAATTCTGCCTGTACATCTAAAATCTCTCTTTACCAGTAAAAGGAGGTTCCAACATTTCTCCTCTAATCATGCTGCCTCTCCTATGCCTGGAGCATCTGCCTAAAGGCAAGTTCGACGGTCTCATTCGTCAGGTTCAGGGGAAAGTCCCCAAGGGTAGCCCCAGGATCTTGGGGGCAGAAAGCCCATAAAGCAGAATGCTAAAGCCTCCTCATGAAGGAGCACCCCCACTCGTTTGGGTGAGGGAAAAGGTCTGGCTGGAACAATGTCAAGAGCAGTGGTATTTCTGCAATTTTTTTCTCTAGATTACGACTAGAGTTCCAGGAGCCCAGATGGCTCAGTCGGCTTTGATCTGAGGGTCTGGGGTTCGGGTCCCTGTTTGGGTGCTGCCTGTGGGGTCCTTGGGCTGCTGATGCGGCAGTGTTTATGCAAGAGTTTCCGTCTCCTCAGAGAATGTTCCTAAGGATCCAGAAAAAAAGAAGTCTCTCTTTCTGGCTTCTGGATCAGCTGTTATCCCAGTCGGTGATATCAGAGGTTCCCTTAGTGGAACAGGGGGTTTTGGCTCAAACCTTTTAAGGTTCCAGAGCTAAACAAAGAGGTAAGACCAATTCTAGATCTCGAAGATCTAAATCGACACTTAAACATCTGATCCTTTCAGAATTTGATCATCCTGCAAGGAGGGGAGTTGCATATGTCCATGTGCCAAAGTTTCCCGCTTACCAGAAATTTCTGCGGTTTGAAATATATAACATTTTTTTTTTTTTTTTTTTTAGATTTGGCCTTGCCATTCAGTTTAGCCACAGCACCACGAGTGTTCTGAAAGACTTTGGCACCACCTTTAGCCAGGCATAGCGGTCCTAGCCTATTCGAAGATCTACTTTTAATACATCATTCAGTCTCAGGTCTAAAACCAGAGTCTGGTCTCAGCCGTGAATATCTGAAATCTCTAGGTTGGATTCTCAACCTAGGAAGATTCTCCTTAAAACCATCAAGGAGATTACGATACTCGGGGGGTGGGGGGGGGGGGGCTGGTTATAGATACCATACAGAAGAAGGTATGCTTACCCCAGACGAGAATCGGTTCCATTGTAGGATTATCAGAGCAAAGGAAAATTCCTTCATTTGGCTGTACAGGAGATTTTTAGGGGAAATGGTGGACTCCTTCAAGGCCGTTCCTTACGCGCAGTTTTACTCAAGGACTGCTTCAAGACACCATCCTGTCAGTCTGAAATAAAGAAGATTCAGGCCTTGTTTGTTTCCAATACGCTTGGCTCCCAACATAGGTCAGAGCCTAAATTGGTGGTTGCTATCCAGCAAAAGGGAAAATCTTTATCCTGCTGGGGAGCAGCCCTGGAAGAAGATTCTGTCCAGGGGAGATGGGCCAGGTTAGAGGACCTTGCCTATCAACTTTTTTGGAAGTTTCAGGCAGTACATCTGGCCCTAAAATCTTGGTCTCGTGGTCAGACTACGTGGTCAGACTACGAGACTGTCCTGACGGGATTCAGTCTGACAAGACCACGCAGGTAGCTTACATCGATCACCAGGGGAGGCACGAGAAGTCGTGCAACCCAAAAAGAGATGAATAATGTTCTACCGTGTTTCCCCGATAGTAAGACACCCCCGATTGTAAGACGTATCGGGAGTTTCAGAGGGGTCGGCTAATATAAGCCGTACCCCGAAAGTAAGACATATGTCTTACTTTCGGGGAAATACGGGGGTATTGCCGCCTCCAGTGGCGTACTAAGAGTGGGGCGGGGGGTGCGGGCCGCACCGGGTGCCACACCCTGGGGGGGGGGGGTGCCAGGCCAGCGCCCTCCCCCTCCGACTGAAGAGACAGCACCGTTCTGATCAGTCTCGGGCAGCGGCTGTCACTCACAGCCGAGCAGAGCCTCTTGTATGGCTACACAGTGCTGTCCATGAAGGAGAAGGAGGGGGAGGCGGCTTCACTGAAGCTGCCTCCCCCTCCTCCTCCTCCTCCATACACAGCACTGTGTAGCCATACAAGAGGAGGGGGAGGTGGCTTCACTCTGCTCGGCTGTGAGTGACAGCCGCTGCCCGAGACTGATCAGAACGGCGCGACGCAACCACAGAGAAGGGGATTATTGCGCCAGGTCCCGGATCACTGCCGACAGGTGTCACTGGCTCTGTGTCCTCCCGGTACAGGTCAGTGCTGGTCATACAGAGAGAGACCAAGGAGGGGGAGGGGGAGGGGGGGTGTGAAGAGATTCTCTGCAGCTCTTATTATGTAACCGCAAGATGCAGCTGAGGAGGACTACAAGTCCCAACATACCGGGCTGTGTGGGCTTACAGTTCTCCTCTGCTGAGCATAGCAGCTTTGTATGCCTGGACTTGTAGTCCTCCATAGTGCAGCCTTGCATGCTGGGACTTGTAGGCCTCCTCTGTAGTACAGTGCAGCCTTGCATGCTGGGACTTGTAGTCCTCTGTAATGCAGTGCAGCCTTGCTTGCTGGGACTTGTAGTCCCCTTCTGTAGCGCAGTGCAGCTCTGCATGCTGGGATTTTTTTCCAATATAAGACATACCCCGAAAGTAAGACATAGTGGGGCTTTTGGGGATAAAAAGAAAGTAAGACACTGTCTTACTTTCGGGGAAACACGGGTAGCTTTGGCAGAACACAACACTCCTTGCCTATCGGCAATTCAGATTTTTTGGGCATGCTACTTGAGACACCAACAATTATTTCTGGGAGAATGATCTCTTCACCCCGATATCTTCCTAGCAGTATGTCAGATGGGGTATTCTGGACATGGACCTGTTCGCATCCAGATTCATTAACAAGGTTGACAACTTTGTCGAACAAGGGGTCCGCTAGCAGGCGAAACAGATGCATTAGTCTTCCCAGGGGATCAGTTTTCACTGATCTATGCATTTCCTCCAGTTTTGCTACTTCCACTCTTTCTCCGCAGGATTAAGCAGGAACAAAAGGAAGTGATTCTAGCGGCCCCATCGGGTCCCAGAAGATCTTAATTTACCGAGATCATAAAGATGGCAGTAGGAGTCCTTTGGACTCTGCCATTATAGCGAGACCTTCTTGCACAAGGTCCGGTATTTCATCCTACCTTACGGACAAAATGTTTAATAGGTTTGACTGTTAAATCCCACTTTATATAAGATCGTGGGTGATCTCCTTCGGTAGTGTCTACTTTGACTAGCCGGCTTCCAGACTCACTTACTTTTAGAGTCTGGAAGGCATAGCTATCTTAATGTGGATCCGGGGGTTGGCACCCCAAGAAGTATGTCAATAGGCAGGATTCCTGATTCCTGCATATGGGATCTGAAATTAAGCTGACCTTGACTTCTATCAAGAGCCAGATCCAGGCCTTGTCGGTGTCTTTTTCTATGGCCTCTTGCTTCCCACTCTTGGTGCGTAGCTTATTCAGGGGTAACACGGTTTATTCCCCCTATCAAGGCACCTCTAAATCCTTGGGATTTAAAATTGGTCTTATCGGCTTTGCTGAATCAGCCGTTTGAACCTTACGAGAAATTCCCTTGGCTCTTTGACAAGAAAGATAATCTTTTCTGCTTTCCATTTCTTCTGCTAGAAGAGTACCGGAACTAACGGCTCTGTCTTGTAAGAGCCATATTTTATCATGCATAAGGATGAGGTGATTTTATGTCCTCATCCTGAATTCTTACCAAAAGTGGTAACAGGTTTTCATTTAAACCAAGATATTATTATTCCTTCTTTTTCCCCAGAGCCTTAATCTGGGGAAGAGAAAGCACTATATTCTCTTGATGTAATAAGAGCGATCAGAATCTATGTAAGGGCGACTGCTCAGGTTTGCAAAACACAGGTCTTGTTTGTACTGCCAGATAGTCTAAGATGTGGACAGGCAGCGTCAAGATCCACTATTTTCCAAATGGATTTGTCAAGGTGATTGTTCAAGCTTCAGCTTAAAGAAAATTCTTCCTTCTCATATTAAGAGCACACTCATCCAGGGCGATTAGTGCCTATTGGGTGGTGCATCATCAGGCCTCTATAGCTCGGATCTGTAAGGCCACGACTTGGTCTTCGGTTCATACGTTTATCCGATTTTATCAAATCGATATTAAAGGTCATGAGAATATTGCCTTTGGGCACAGCATATACTGCAGGCTGCAGTATGAGTCCTCTGGCCTCCTGTTTTTTGTTCTGTCTCCCCCCCTTTCAGTTGCACATAGTAATTACTATGGCTCTGTGTCCCCTGATGTAAGAAAAGAAAATAGGATTTTTAAAACAGCTTACCTGTAAAATCCTTTTCTTTGATGTACATCAGGGGATACAGAGGTCCCTCCCTTCTACTATACACTTGTATTGCTTGGCTAAAAAACTGAGAACTCCCAGTAATGGGAGGGGTTATATGGGGGAAGTACACGCCATAGGGGTGTGCCAGTGTCCCAGCACCTGTCAGTCCAATATAACCCACATAGTAATTACCATGGCTCTGTGTCCCCTGATGTACATCAAAGAAAAGGATTTTACAGGTAAGCTGTTTTAAAAATCCTATTTTTGGTTATGGGTTTAATACTGCATTAAAGGATGCCAATGCCTGCTGTAGATCTTTATAGAGAATAACTCATGTAATAATCCAATGCAAAGAGCAGAGATGAAGTGCTGTAGCCTGTAGCAAATAATTAAACTTCACTTTTATCAATATAGGGCAATCAGACGAATGGAAAGTTTCTGCTGGAAATTCAGTATGCCTTAAATACTGTGTGTGTTTTTTTTTTTTTATTCATTTTTGTTTGCTGCAGTCAGTGGTTTGTTGTTTTGTTCAGCAGATGTCAAGCAACCAGACTTGGACATAAGCGAGAACACAAATGTCACCGTGGCACCTGCTATCACTATGGATGTTTCAAGTCAAGAAAACACCAGGGAGCCTGGCATGATTGATAAAGCAGAAGAGACAGTGAAGGAGAGTACAGCTCCACAGGTGGCGATACCCCGCAATGAGTCTGCTACTGCTTCTCCCACTACGACTCAGGCCTTTGAAATGCCTAGCACTGAAAGTACACTTAATGGTAATGTTTATTCTATCCACCTGTCCATCTATCTTCTGGCTCTGACGGTTTTATGTCTTTCTTTTACTGTTGGATAGACAGACAGGTTTAGGTTGTTCGGTACTGCAAAGCATATTCGTTTATAAGAAGATAAGGCTTTCAGTAGCCTTAAAAGTGATATTAAAGTCTTTTATTTAATTTAGGAAACATGTTATACTTACCTGCCCTGTGCAGTGGTTTTGCACAGAGCAGTCCCGATCCTCCTCTCCTTGGGTCCCTTGCCAGTGCTCCTGACCCCTCCCTCCTGTCGGGTGCCCCTACAGCAAGCAGCCGCCTCTCTATCTCCTCATTGGCTCACTGTCTTTGATTGACAGCAGTGGGAGCCAATGGCTCCTGCTGCTGTCTCAGCCATTGAGGAGGGAGAGTTCCTGTACAGTAGAGCTGCACGATTCTGGGCAAAATGAGAATCACAATTTTTTTGTTTATAATAAAAATATCACGACTCTCTCACGATTCTTGCGACGTAAAATCTTTCACATTATACCAAAAAAAAAAAAGAGCTAACTTTACTGGTTAGTTTTTTTTTTTTTTTTTTATCCACAAAAGTAATAATAATAAAAAAAAAAAAAATTGCATTTAAAAAGGCCGCTGCGCAAATACAGTGTGACATTAAAATATTGCAACAACCACCAAAATAATGATTTTAACTTGAAACCAGCAAATGTCAGAAAAAGGTTTTAGTGCCAGTTCACACTACAGCGACCTGAAAGTCGGCATGACTTTGCCAGGAAACTTGGAGGCAACTTGAAGGCGACTTCAGGTAATTCCTGGGTAATCTACCTGTAATGTGGATCCAAATCACATCAATTAAGATAAGGATCCGACTTGGAGGCAACTTCCATTGAAATCCTATGGGTACAAGTTGGCTAGAAGTCGCTGTGAAGTAGTACAGGAACCTTTTCAGAAGTCAGAGCGACTTCAGTAGTTTACATTAAGACAGCTCTCATTCACTTTAATGGAATTTCTTATGTCCAGCGACTTGTGTGAACCGGTACTTAGTGTTTAAGTGGTTAAACTTTTTCACTTACACACACAGTCTGTTCCATTGACAAAATGTTAACAATGTATATACTTAAGTTCAACTGATAAGGAATGTTTTTTTTTTCTTGCCCAGTTTTTTTTGGAAGGAAAATGATGAATGGTTTTCAACATTTTTAACAAATAAGGCTGGGTTCACACTGATGCGACTGTGGGTCATAGCAGGGGTCCAGTGCGTCTTTGTTCACCAATTCAGGTGTGAATCGGGTTCGAATTTTTGCCTGAATGTGCACCTGAAATGGAGCTAAAGATGCACAGGGCCCTTTGCTAATGCAGACCATGGGCGTCCGGAGGGTTATCAAATTTACCTTCGAGCTGAAGCCCCTGGTCTTTTTCCCACCTAGCAACACCCCTGGATACATTGTATGTCCTTACATTGTCCTTAGAGAAGGAAAAAAAAAAGTGTTGTGTAGAAGAAATAAGAAAATCATAATAATAAAAAATATTCTATATATATATATATTCTATGTTATTTGGAAAATCCACTGTGCACTTGGAAGTAAAGTCGCTGTAGATCCGAGGGAGACATACAAGGAAAATAAAAAACAGCATTTTAGCTTGCACATGATTGGATGATAAAATCAGCAGAGCTTCCACTCATTTCAGATCTGTGCGCGAACCAGGCATATTCAAAGAGGAGTGTGGGAATGCCTGAGGACGCAGAGGGATGTGTCCGCAAGGTCATGTGGCGCTGTGTATGAATATAATGTCCACACACAAACAGCACTCGCCGCATAGCTGAGGGGGAAGCGCTGAGGGTGGCAATCAGGTTCCACCTGAGGCTTTATATCATGGACACTCTGATTTTCAGAAAGACTTTTTAACTGAAGAGAGGCAGTCTGTCACACAAAGAGACACCAGAGCGCTGGGCACGTAAGGGTGTAAACAGGCATTTCCAAAAAGGAAAAACTTGTTACTTAGCAACAAAAGAACTGTTATTTCGGTGACATTGTCTTTGCTAGAACTGTTGTCAAGCAAATATTTTGTGTGTACCTCTGCTTTGTGCTTAGCACTATGTCTTCCAGACCTACCGTAAAGGTACCTAAGGTGTCACCCCCAGGCGCTGGGAATCCCAGTTATTCCTCCATACTGTCTTCCTCTTCGGAGAGATCAGACATGGCAAGCCAGGGTGAGTCATTGGGAGCTAGCGGTGGTGTAACTGCTTCACACACTTCAGCCCATGTATATGTGACTGAAGATGCATTTTCCTCTGCCTTGCAAGGCTTAGAAGGAAGATTAGCGGCTTTTATCGCATCCTCCATCCAAGTGTATAGGAAGAGTCCTAGATCCCCCTCCCCACCTTAGACTCTTTACAGTCAGTGGAGGGTCCAAAAGAATTATGGGGATAGGATGGGGTATTGCCCTCAGATGATCGGGAAGAAAGACAAGCTGATTATTCCTCTGTGGAGCAAACAATACTTGAAACTACTTCACAATCTGAAGTACAGAGCCTTACAAAGATGGTTCGCTCTGCTTCATGCTACCCCTAACAGAGTTAGCTGAAGGTCCGGTCTCCTCTTTGGGTTCCTTGAAGCCTTTACAGCCTTTGCATGCATTTCCCATCCACGCATTACTGAAAAAGCTTATTTATACCGAATGGCATAATCCGGATAAGCATTTTTCCCCTGCAAAGAGATTCTCAAGTCTCTATCCTCTGGAAGAAAAATTGACTAAAAGATGGAAAGTTCCAGCAGTTGGTGCTGCAATTTCCAATGTGAAAAAAAGTTTAACTTGCCCAGTGGACAATGCGCTTATGCTTAAAGATCCAACAGATAAGAAGTTGGAAGGTCTGTTAAAATCCTCTTTCCTTAGCAGGTACTGTTGCTCAGCTGCAATTGCAGCTATAGGCATCTGTCAGTTCACAGATGCTCTCAAATGAGCTCCCTGCAAAACGAGCACAGGAATTGGCCGAGCTACCTAAAGCATTATGCTTTGCTATAGATGCTATGAAGGATTCTATTTACCAGGCATCATGCCTTGCGCTTGTACATATGCGAAAGACCCTTTGGTTAAAGGGTTGGTCAGCTGAAACGCCTTGTAAGAACCTTCTAACTAGTTTCCCCTTTAAGGGAGAATGATTGTTTGGCGATAGTTTGGATAAATACATTTAAACAATTTCCAGCGGAAAGAGTACTCTTTTGCCAGTCAAGAGAAAATATAAGCGTCCTTTGTTTAAACAGACCTTTTTTCCCCCGCACCAAGGGCATCCATCTCTAGGCAGGGGCGACGGCCTCTGCCATCAGACTGTACGGGTAGAGCCCAGGGTCAAACCCAGGCACAAAGGAAGCCCTGGGGCCGCTAGTCTGCAAAGCAGAATACCAAGACCTCGTCATGAAGAGGCATCTCCCCTCACCAAGATGGGGGGGAAGATTTCTGAGGTACTCAGAAGTCTGGCAAAGGGAGATTCGGGACAAATGGACTCTCTACACAGTGTCTCTAGGATACAAGCTAGAGTTTTTAGAGTTTCCACTGTCTCGTTTTCTGAGATCAAACGTTCCCAAGGATCCAGGGAAAAGGCAATCCCTGTTGCAAGCATTAGGCCGATTATTGGCTCAAGGGTTGATCAGACAGATTCCCAAACAAGACCAAGGTTTGGGGTTTTACTCAAACCTATTTACGGTGCCAAAGCCAAATGGGGATATCAGACCAAGTCTAGATCTACAGAAGCTAAATCAGTTCCTGAAGATCTGCTCCTTTCGCATGGAGTCAATCAAGTCAGTCGTTTCCATCCTGCAAGGAGGAGAACTTCTGGCATCCATCGACATCAGAGATGCATATCTGCATGTCCCTATATTTCGTTCTCACCAGAGGTTTCTGTGGTTCGAAGTAGAACAGAAGCATTTTCAGTTTGTAGCCTTGCCCTTTGGGCTTGCTACAGCACCTCGGGTATTCACAAAGGTACTAGCCCCACCTCTAGCCAGGTTAAGGGCACAGGACATAACTGTCTTGGCTTACTTAGATGATCTATTGTTAATAGAACAGTCAGTGGCTCGCATGAAGCAAGGTGTAGCCATTACAAGCAGTTACCTGGAAGGTTTGGGTTGGATTCTCAACCTAAAGAAATCCTCCTTAAATCCACTAGAAGGCTGGAGTATCTGGGCCTGATCATAGACACAGCCCAGAAAAGGGTGTTGTTGCCTCCCGCAAAGATCAGCTCCATACAAGAGCGGGTGAGGATGATCAGGTCGAAGAGAAATTCTTCAATTCTCCTTTGCATGAGGTTATTAGGGAAGATGTTAGCTTTATTCGAAGCAGATCCCTATGCCCAATTCCATTCGAGACTGTTTCAAAACAGTATCCTGTCTGCTTGGAACAAAACTATTCAAGCTTTGGACTTGCCAATGTGGCTGTCCCCATGAGTGTCCCAAAGCCTCAGTTGGTTACTATCTTGGAACCTGCTGAAGGGAAAGTCCTTCAGACCAATTATCTGGAAGGTAGTAACGACAGATGCCAGCATTTCAGGCTGGGGAGCAGGTGCCTTGCCCATCAACATCCTAGAGATTCGGTCAGTGTATCTGGCTCAAAAAATCGGGACCTCCAGGTTAAAGAATTGTCCTGTCAGGATCCAATCCGACAATGTCACGCCTTCTAGCATCCAAGTTCAACACAAAGCTAGTCAACTTTGTGTCTAGGACAAAGGGACCCACTCCCATACGGAACAGATGCATTGGTGAACCCGTGGGATCAGTTGTCACTATGCATTCAGTTGCTACCTCGAGGAGTTTGCAGGATCAAGCTGGAAAGAAAGTCGATAATACTGGTAGCACCAGCATGGCCCAGAAGGTCATGGTACGCAGAGATCGTAAAGATGGCAGTGGAGGGTCCATGGCTCCTCCCACTATTTCCAGCCCTGCTATCTCCAGGGCCGATATTCCATTCTACTCTATGAACGCTAAATTTAATGGCTTTGCTATTGAGACCCACATTCTGAAGAAACGTGGGCTTTCCAGGTCAGTTATCTCTACTTTGATTAATGCTAGGAAGCCAGCTTCTAGCCTATATATTATAGAGTCTGGAAAGCTTATGTTTCCTGGTGTGAATCCAAGGGTTGGCCCCCTCGGAGATATATTATAGGCAGAATCCTTGCCTTTCTACAGTTGGGCGTAGAGATGAAGTTGGCCCTAAGTACTATTAAGGGCCAAGTCTCAGCCTTATCAGTTTTCTTTCAATGACCGCTTGCTACGCATTCTTTAGTCCGGGGTTTTATGCAAGGGGTGATGCGGATTAATCCCCCAGTTAAATCACCGTTAACCCCTTGGGACTTAAATTTAGTTTTGTCATTGTTACAAAAACCGCCATTTGAACCCCTACAGCATGCTCCCTTAGTCCTTCTGACTAGGAAGCTGATATTTTTGGTTGCTATATCCTCAGCAAGGAGGATTTCAGAATTGTTTGCTCTTTCTTGTAAAGAGCCATATTTTATCATTCATGAGGACAGAGTGGTGTTACACCCTCGTCCAGGCTTGGTGGTTTCAGGCTTTCATCTGAATGAAGATATTGTCCTGCCATGGTTTTTTCCCAAATCCATGTTCCAGGGAAGAAAAGTCACTACATTGTCTTTATTGTAGTGAGAGCAGTGAAAATCTATTTAAAGAAAACTGCTCTGACTGAAATAAGACTGATGTCTTATTTCTTCTGCCAGAGGGTCCTAAAAAAGGACAGGCAGCATCAAAATCCACTGTTGCTAAGTGGATTCGGCAAGTTATAATTCAAATTTATGATTTAAAGGGTTCTCCCTTTTCAAGTTAAGGCACACTCTACCACAGCGGTTGGTGCTTCTTGGGCAGTGCGTCACCAGGTCTCCATGTCTCAGGTCTGCAAGGCCACCACTTGGTCTTCAGTACATACATTTGCAAAATTTTATCAAGTGGATATAAGATGGAATGAGGATATCGCCTTCGGGCACAGTGTGCTGCAGGCTCCCTCCCCTCAAGTAGCATTGCTATGGGACATCCCACTTACTAAATACTTGAGGCTCTGTGTCCTATGATGTACGATAAAGAAGATAGGATTTTTAAAACATCTTACCTGTAAAATCCTTTTCTTGGAGTACATCATAGGACACAGAGCTCCCGCCCCTCTGTTTTATGGGGTGAGAGTATATTGCTTATATTGCTTGGCTACAAAAACTGAGTGCTCCTGGAAGGAGGAGGGGTTATATAGGGTAGTCAACTTCCTGTATTGATTATACCAGTGTCAACACCTGAAGGTAGGCCCATAACCCACTAAGTAAATACTTGGGGCTCTGTGTACTCCAAGAAAAGGATTTTACAGGTAAGCTGTTTTAAAAATCCTTTTTTTTTATTTATTTTATTTTTTTGGACAGGTATTCTTTGATAATATAAAAAAAGCAGCAGATCTCCATTACCATTTACCACCAAATGAAAGCCCAATTTGTCCTAAAAAAAAAAACAAGGTATAATTCACCTGGATGCACAAAGTAGTTGTGATGATATGTAAGACTTTACTAACATATGAAAGTCACAAAATTAGGTTTAGGCATAAACGGGTACAAACAACAACTAACATACACATATGTGGTATCACTACCGATCATCAGGAGCAGGAGAATTTATTGTGGCTTGTTTTTTGGTGGCAGGTTATGTTAGTAGCAAGAAATATACAGCTAAATTAAAAAATATATATTTTTTTTACTATATTGGGTCAGTTTTTAGTCCACCTGGATGCTCAAAGTAGTTATGATATGTACATTTTTTTTCTAACACACGTCAAAGTTGCAAAATTGGCCTTAGGCATTAAGATTTGATTTACCCTTGCAAAGGGGTTAAGGTAAAAAAAAAAACCTTCTGCCTTTGGAACCACTTTAAATTGTAGCCCTAGAACATGTTTTTTTGTTTTTATATTTTTTAGGAGGCTATTCACATTTGTCTATTTTTCTGCAGACAAAAAATGAATTTTACAGTAAGAAAATGGTTTTCTAGTAGAAATACCATTATTTCCTGTGTGGCAGTTTCACAGTTCTGTATCTATGGATATAGCATCTACGGCAAGCACTGAAATTGCACTCCTGTCCTAACACCTGACATCCATATTTTTGTTCATTTTACCATAATATCAGCGCAAAAATGCAAGTCAAACTCATTAATCATTTAATTAACAATATATCCTTAACAGCGAGTATTGTTTTATTAACCCAGCATGCTGTAAGTGCAGTCTAATCCACCTCACTGCAGTTGCTCCAGGCGTCTGCCGTGTGCCCTAGCAACACTCATGCTACATTTCTGTGAGTGTCTATCGCTGCAGTCTTCACATCAGAGTAGAGCTGCACCATTTTGGGGGAAAATGAGAATCGCAATTCTTTTGCTTAGACTAAAGATCACGATTCTCTCACGATTCTTTAAAATGGTTCATTTAAAAAAGAAAAATCAGCTGTAGATGGAGCATGAGCAATCAACGTGCCACTCGCTCCCGATGCTCGGGCAGGTTATTCTTTTAATGCAGCAAGGAGTAGATGCTTTTCTCAAAGGGGCGGATGTATTGTTATAAAGACAGCAAGGGAATGCATCCACTCCTTTGAGAAAAGCATCCTCCCATTATAATCGTGTTGATTGTGTTCAATGTATAACCATACATCCGCCCCTTTGAGAAAAGCATCTGCCCATTATAATAACCAGCCCTGAGCATCATGTTGATTGTGTTCAATGTATAACCATACATCCGCCCTTTTGAGAAAAGCATCCACCCCTTGCTGTATTAAATGAATAACCAGCCCCAAGCATCAGGAGCGAGCAGCACGTTGATTGCGCTTGCGCAGTCCAGGCCGGGCACTAGGCTCTCTGCTGACAGACGTCAGTTCCGATATTCCACACTGGTTTTGACAGGGAAATCTGGAAAATCAAGTTAATCCAGCCTGGAGATCGTGCGGGGTGGGTGTGAATCGAGATTGCAATTTTTATACGATTAATCATGCAGCTCTACATTCAGTCTTCTGAGCCTCAGTCTCATCAGAGTCCTCTGAGTCCCCTTCACATCAGAGCCCCCATCACAACAGTGTCCTAACTTACAATTAGTATAGTAGCCAGAGAGGAGGGGAGGCAGAACAGGTCTGGACAGAGGTGGACTTCTATCCTTTTCTGAATGCTGGGGGCTGCCCTGGATGTCACCTGCACTTGATCAGCGTCATGTATTTCCATGGTGTGGAGGAGCTGGCATTGGCATTAAATTGGGAACCCTAGGGAATCTGCCTTTTAAAATAAGATTGCTTTAAACTGCTAGGAGGTGCTAGCAGAATTTTTGAGGGTGCTACAGCACACCCAAGCGCTCCTCTGGCTCCACGGCAGGATACCTCTCCCTTCAAGAGATGCGTCCAGGGCATGTTCCATACCCTGGATATGCCACTGAAAATGCCACTGCTGGTTCATATGTGTGTGTGTGCTATAGTTGAGTTGTTTTTAAAGTGATACTATAAGAGCCCATTCACTCCTACATGTTTGCATTGCAATGTGGATGCATGGGTGTGAATAAAGCCTAAATTGCCAGCCTAAAACAAAAAATGCTCACAATTCTAAAATAATTTTCATAAAACAAATACAGAAAACACTCCAGATTAAGATATTACATGTGCTATTATAACATATGTATTACATACATTGCCTTGAAAAAGTATTTATACCCTTTGAAATTTTTCCCATGTTGTCATGTTACAACCAAAAATGTTAATGTATTTTATTGGGATTTTGTATGATAGACCAACACAAAGTGGCAAATAATTGTGAAGTGGATGGAAAATTATAAATGGTTTTCAATTTTTTTTTAATATATAAACATCTGAAAAGTGTGGCATGCATTTAGACCCCTTTCACACTGGGGCATTTTTTATGCGTTTTTCATGCACTTTAGCGTTAAAAAAAAGCGCCTGTAAAGAGCTTGAAAGAAGCCTCATCTGCAATCCCAATGTGAAAGCCCAAGTGCTTTAAGAGCCCTTTCACACTGCCAGAGCCCGAAAAAACGCCTGGAAAGTGCAGCTTAAACTAGGGGAGCTTTTACCAGCGTTTTCGAGCGCTAGTATGGCGCTTTTAACCCCTGCTAGTGGCCAAATAATGGGCTAAAAGTTCCCACAAAGCGCTGCTGCCAAAAGCTCTTTGCAGGCATTTTGCAGGAGCTTCCCATTTCAGTGGGAAGGGGCGCTTTAGGAGCGGTGTATTCACCACTCCAAAAGAGCTGCAAAGAAGCTGCTTGCAGGACTTTTTTTGTGACGCTCTGCCAACGCAGCGCCTCAGTGTGAAAGCACTCGGGCTTTCACATTGGGATTGCAGTTGAGGCTTCATTCAGGCGTTTTACATGCGCTTTTTTTTACGCTAAAGCGCCTGAAAAACGCCCCAGTGTGAAAGGGGTCTTGTATTCAGCCCTATTTTTGCAGATACCCTTAACTAAAATCTAGTGGAACCAAGTGCCTTCAGAATTGGCCTAATTAGTGGATAGTGTATTAGTGTAATTTATACAGCTGTTCTGTGAAGCCCTCAGATGTTTGCTATAGAACCTTAGTGAACAAACAGCATCAGTAAGACCAAGGATAAAGTTGTGTAGACGTTTAAAGCAGTGTTAGGTTATAAAAAATATCCCAAGCTTTGAACATCTCAAGAAGCAGTTTTCTATCTATCAGCCGAAAATGAAATGGGGATGGCACAACTGCAAACCTAGACATTTCCCAATATCAAGTCACGCTATCAAGTGAGTCTGTGCTGAGAAATAAGATACTTCAACCTTATTGTAGTGAAAAAATAAAATTAAACAAATTGTACATAATAGTCCATTCAAATTGTTAGTTGATCTCCACTGTGAATTAAACACACAATACACCCGAGAATGGTGATGAGAGAAAAGGTCTGCATCCAGCATCTTCACAGGAGTTGCAACTTTTACAGGTATGTTTTAAAAGATGTTTCCCAAAAGTGAGTAATAAAAGGCTTTCATAGCATAACCATTGGATATTTATTTCATTAAAAATTAAGAAGTATTGCACTTACATTTGTAAAAAGCATTATATGCAGTATAAAACAGCGATCTGGCCGGCTCTTAATAGCAACCTGTGGTTCCGGGACTAGCGTGTATCGCTGTGACGTCAGCACGTTGCTACTCCCTAGACCTAGACATGGCTGTCCACCTAAATTGAGAGGTCGGTAAAGAAGAGCATTGATCCCAGAAGCAGCCAGGAGGCTCAAGGTAACTCTGGAGGAGCTGCAGAGATCCACAGCTCAGGTGGGACAATCTGTCCACAGGACAACTATTAGTCGTGCTCTCCACAAATCTGACCTTTATAGAAGAGTGGCAAGAGGAAAGCCATTATTGAAAGAAAGCCATAAGAAGTCCCATTTGCATCTTTTGAGAATCCATGTGGAGGGCATGGTAAGCATGTTGAAGAAGGTGCTCTAGTCAGATGAGACCAACAATTTAAATTTTTTGCCCTAGAAAAAAAAGACACTGTGTGTGGCGAAAAACTTACATTGCACATCACTTTGAACACACCATCCCCACCGTGAAACATGTTGTGGGGATTCTTTTCTTAAGCAGGGACAGGGAAGCTGGTCAGAGTTGATGTGAATATGAATGGAGCCAAATACAGGTCAATCTTAAATGAAAACCTGTTAGTCTGCAAAAGACTTGAGACTGGGGCGGAGGTTCATCTTCCAGCAGGACAACGACCCTAAACATACAGCCAGAGCTACAATTGAATGGTTTGGATCAAAGCATTTTCATGTATTATACTGGCCCAGTCAAAGTCCAGACATAAGTCCAATAGAGAATCTGTGGCAAGACTTGAAAATTGCTGTTTAGACGCTCTCCATCAAATCTAACAGAGCTTGAGCTATTTTGCAAAAAAGAAAGGGCAAAAAACTTTCTAGATGTGCAAAACTGGTAGAGACATCTTCAAAAAGAATTGCAGCTGTAATTGCAGCAAAAGGTGGTTCTACAAAGTATTGACTTAGGGGGCTGAATACAAATGCACTCCACACTTTTCAGATATTATTTGTAAAAAAAAATTGAAAACCATTTATCATTTTCCTTCCACCTCACAATTATGTGCCACTTTGTGTTGGTCTATCACATAAAATCCCAATAAAATACATTCACATTTCTGGTTGTAATGTGATCAAAATGTGGAACATTTCAAAGGGAATGAGTACTTTTTCAAGGCATTGAAATCCTTTATTTTGTCTATTTATATTCTGTATTGTTCAGGATTGACCTAGTTGGGTGCATAAATGGACACTAATGAACTGACTATGTCATTATTTTAGGTTCACTCGCTAAGGACGAAGATGATTTGGCTGGTTCAGTATCTTCAGTTATTCTTAAAGCACCAGCAGAGACTGAGTCCACCACTGTTACAGTGGCCACATCTGTCCCTCAAGTCAGTGTGATGGCTCCCCCAGCAAGAAGAATCACAGCAACACCAGCCTTTGGGTCAGATAGGCTGGAATCAGATGGTAAGGGTGGAGTAATTTCTTCTGAAATTGAAATATACTTATTTTATTATTTATTTGTAGAACAATAACTTTTTTTGTGGTAAAGGTGTAAAAAAATACTGCGCTGTGAAAAGATGTGTTCTACCCAGCTGCCAACACTACTGAAGACTACACAGTAACATACAAAAATTAAAACAAAAAAGTGTGGCGCTTAGGTGGCAACAAACCACATGAATCAGTAAGGCACTAATTCAAGCAAAGAAAATTACATACACTTCAAAAAAAGAAAATATGTGTAAATTCCGTTGTATATCAAGAGATCTTACTCCCAGGTGGAAGAGTGCATGAACCTCATGCACACAAAAGGTTAAGGTAAATAAAATAAATTTAACATATACAGTCCATCAAGTGAACATCTAACAGTCCTTGAAATGTGTAATATCAATCACAATTCCAAACTTGAGGTGACGTGAAAAAAGGTGAAATTCAACTTCTGATGTGTAGAATAATACCACCACCACCGTGATAAAGAAGGGGAGAGGAGGCTTACCAAATGACGTGGACTCAGAGGAAGGCTTACGCCTCTCGAGTCAAATGGGCCTGTAGGTTAGCAAACCAGATAATCATACATCTAGTATGTAATCTCCCGCAAGTCTTCAGGTCATGAAATCATCCGTAGCGATCCTCCTATAGTGCTCATCCCACGAAAATAGGGGGCTCAGGTATCAAAGACCATGGAAGTAGAAAACTAGCATAGCGTGATACCGTTTTAACATCCAATTTATTAAAAAATAATAATAAAATTACACTCACATTTGGTTCAATCGTAATAACATAGTCAGAAAGTAGCGATGTCTGTAAGGGTGTCCACCCGACGCGTTTCCTTACAGACATGAAATCATCCTTACAGACATTCACTTGATGGACTGTATATGTTAAATTAATTTTATTTACCTTAACCTTTTGTGTGCATGAGGTTCATGCACTCTTCCACCTGGGAGTAAGATCTCTTGATATACAACGGAATTTACACATATTTTCTTTTTTTGAAGTGTATGTAATTTTCTTTGCTTGAATTAGTGCATTACTGATTCATGTGGTTTGTTGCCACCCAAGCGCCACACTTTTTTGTTTTAACTTTTTTTGTGATACATAACTGTTGATCATAACTGTTGGAGAGATTTTTCAAAAATGAGGAATTTCCATTTGGATAGGATTTATTAGCAGTGCAACTTCCTTGCTGATTGGTTGTTTTGGGTGGAGAACAACAGGAAACGTTACATCTTCCCTGCTTTTTTATGAAAGTCCAGTGCTTAAGCCTCCCGTATCCCATTTAGAACTGCTCTCAAGGGTCCTAAACATTAGTTTAGTGGACACAAGCATTCGTTTAGTGGACACAGGAGGGTCTCATCCAACAGGTAAGGTTTTCCTATTTTCTTGATGATATCGCAGACTCCTTACCCATTAAAGGAATTAGCAGGAACAGAAGGAAAAGCATGCTATTCTGCTGGTGGACCCAAATATCAAAGAAATTCAGTGTGCGTGAAAAATGGACAACTTCTTCAAGAGCTCTAAGGTGAACTTGTTGGTGTGGGAAGGGGGGTGTAAGGGTCTGAGTCTGCTGTACAGTCCCCTGAACAACCTAGATTTGGGGTGCTCTGTGCTGCAGATAACAAAATTTAGTCATTCCCTTATATGTGTATCCGGTTCCCGACCGGCGCACGCCGATGTACATCGGCAGAATGGCACGGGTAGGCATATTGGCATACAGGTACGTCCAATCTTCAATGCCGATTGGGACCCCCGTGAGTCCGGTCGCGGGTCCTGCGGACTCGATCGCCACGGGCATACCCGCGATCGTCTCACGGGGAGGCTGTGTAAACAGCATTTCCCCATTCTGCCTAGCAACTAGTGGGACGGGAGGCCCGGTAAGAGTGGCGGAAGGTGGCAGGGGGGAGGGGGGGTTGTCCCCTCCCGCTCCTCCGGGATAACAATCGAGCGGCCTTCAGCCGCATCGGTTGTTATCCCTGGATAACCGCCTCAGTTGTTATCCCTGCCTGCAGCTGCGGGCATCATCGCGGTATAAGCCCCGAAAGCTGAGGCCGCATATCTGCGTACGCGTGGCGGCAAGGGGTTAATGAGTGCAATAAGTATTTGATCCCCTATCAATCGGCAAGATTTTTGGCTCCCAGGTGTCTTCCATACAGGTAACGGCTACACAGCTGGTTTCCTACTGTGCATGTGCGAGTTGTGCTGCATTTTTCGAATGGTCCCCTTGTCTTCTGGGACATGCACACGTCCTAGGAGGTAACAGGGGGGAAAGGAGGAGGGGCGGATGCAAACACGGAAATGATATACCTCGCCACGGATAGGTAGGATGGAAGTCAAGCTGGAAAAGAACATAAGAGGTACAAAACGATTAAAAAGAAAGAATGATATCCAAAAACAAGAGGGTGCATTATTGTTCAAGACCTAGTTTCATTTTTGCCTGGAACTCCGCTTTAATGAAAAATTAGATCTTCTGTCCTGCAGTGTTAATTTTGATATCAAATTTTGATTTAGTTCTAATCAGTCTTGACTAAAATGCGTATTTTAGTAATCTGAATGGTTTTAGTTTTGGTCGTATTTTGGTCAAAAATCTGCAGTACATTCAGTCAACTAAAATATTCTACATTTTAGTTGACTAAAATTGAATGGGTTTAATTAAATTGTAATGCATGATTTTATTTTTTTATTTGTGCATTAAGCATTTCTCTAGAATTTCCAAACTCATTTATATACTCCTTGAGTAAAAAAAATCTTAATTATTTATGATATCATGGTTTGAACAAGCTACTGAAACAGATTTAGCCAATATATAATGTATTAGTAAGACATCCCTCTCTCACGTTTTCGTTTGGTTTTTCGTTCGTTGACAAAAATCGAAATTTGTTTTCGTCAATTGAGTCATTTTTGTTTCACTTCACTTGAAAAACGTCGCTGGCGAAAATTATTACAAAAATTATTTTAATTGACAAAATTAACACTGCTGCCCCGCCAGACGGGTTTGTGGGGTGCAGCAGAGATGTGTAGATCTCAGGACTGCACAGACAGGCAGGTCAAACAGATCCTTTATATTAAATTAATGTTTATTGTGTGAGATTAGCTGATTGCCTGGAGATCAGGCCGGTGAAAGCTTGATAAGCTGCGATATATTACATTTTTGGCTTAATACGGTTTTAAGCTAACCGTACATCTATAGGTGTATATAGGGAACCAGGTGTATAGAAGATGACAGAATGCCAAGCATTATTCAGGTACTTAAAATTGTTGTGCTTATGAATGCAACTAGATTTATAGGTATTTTTTAACTAGTTTTTATTTAAACTTTAAAGCGCATTTTCACGTTTGCAGTCAAATTTGAGAGAACCGCACTGTATGTTCGTGTTCCACTTCACACAGCTTACGTAAAAATATTTCTTACCTTTTTTTTAGACCGGGCTCACACTGGTGCACTGTGGTTTAGCCACAACTTGGGTATATCTGTGTTTTTTGTTTGTTTTCGCGGCAGTCTTAAAGACTACAGGTAAAACGTTTATGCTGCAATTTCTGAAAGCACACCAAAGATGCAGCATTGGATGATATCACTTCTTCATATGCACAGGATGGCTGTTATCCCGGCACACAGACACTGAGCTATGAGGAGGCAGGTAGGCTTCTTTTATTGCAGAGGATACATCGTATATGTCTCTTCTGCAATAAAGAGCCTGCTTGTTCAGTTTTTTTGAAAGTGAGACTTTACTGTATTTTTGCTTAAACCACTTAAAGCGGGAGTCCACCGGGACTCCGCGTTTTTTTTTTTTTTTTTTTAAAAGCCAGCAGCTACAAATACTGCAGCTGCTGACTTTTAAAATAGTGACACTTACCTGTCCAGCGCGCCCGCGATGTCGGCACCCGAAGCCGATCTCTAGGTCGTCTGTCGGGTCCTGCCGCCGCCATCTTGGGTATGGGAATCAGGAAATGGAGCCTTTCGGCTTCATTTCCCGGTTCCCTACTGCGCATGCGCGAATCGCGCTGCGCAATAAGGACGCTCCCCGCTGCCTCTGGGATCTGTGTGTTTCCCAGCAGGCAGCGGGGCACTTGCGGGAACGGGCGGGCACTTGCGGAAAGGGGCGTAAGTTACGCCCCTTTCCGCAGAGAGCTATCCCGGAAGTGGGTGCAGTTACCTGGATTATCCAGGTAACTGCACCCCCCTCCCCCCTGAAAGGTGCCGATTGTGGCACCGGAGGGGGGGAGGGTTCCGATGAGCGGAAGGTCCACTTTAAAGTGTTTGTTAACCCAAAAAAATTTAATAAAATCCTGTTCCTTTAAAGTATTATATATAGCACAGTGCTTGTGCTGTGTCATTTGGCCCCCTGTATCATCTGCAATACCTGTGTGATCCTGCCAGTTTCTACCCTCCCTTCTCTGCACTGACTCCGATATATCAGGGCTGCTGAGCTCGGACACCGGAGTCATCGTACATGTCTCCATCATCTTCAGCCCTGCCCTTTGTCTCTTGTGTCCTCTCCTCCAGCCTCTCCTCCATCCTCTTCCCCTCTCTGACCCTCTGTTCCATGTCCACACCACCCCCTCTTGTCCTGCTGCTCAAATTAGGGTTAACTTTACATTATGCTCTGTTGATTAAGCTAATGTCCCCCTGTGACTGCTTTAATAAAAATCCAGCTAAATACCTTGTTTACTGAGCGTAGATCAGTGATCACGTGACATGCCCGCCTGGGGGCCCTACTGCAGGGGGTGGAGCCACCTCTCTCCCCTCCTGCATGACGTCAGTGGGGGATCCTCGGCCCCACCCACTGCATCAGTAGGGCCTAGAGAAGAGAGAGGCGGCATGTCACAAAGGTACAGGGGGACATTCGATTAATCAACAAAGAGGATAATGTAAAGTTAACCCTGTGGGTTAACAAATGCTTTAAGGTCCACCGTGTGTGTGTGTGTGTGTGTGTGTGTGTGTGTGTGTGTGTGTGTGTGTGTGTGAGATCTGTCATTTCCAGGTACTGCGGTCTCTATGTCCACTGGCACTTGGCGATCATCATGCAGAGAGACAGAACAATGGTCTGCCTATGTAAACAAGGCAGATCACCGTTCTGACAGGAGGGAAGGCATGGATCCTGTGTTACTGCAAATCAGAGACTAAGATCCATTTCTTCCCTTGGTAACAGCACCTCCCACAGTGTAGAAAAACACTGGTTAGGCACACAACTAACCCTTTGATGTTAACCCCTTCCCAGTCAGTGTTGTTAGTACAGTAACAGTGCATATTTTTTAGCACTGATCATTGTATTAGTGTCACTGGTCCCAAAAAGTGTCAGTGTCCGAATTTCCACTGCAATATCACAATATAAGTCACCAATCGCCACCATTAATAGTAATATATATATATATATATATATATATATAAAAAATATATATTTTCTATCCTATAGTTTGTAGATGCTATAAAATTTGCGTAATCCAGTCAATATATGCTTGGTGGGATTTTTTTTTACCAAAAATATGTAGCAGCATACATATTGGCCTAAATTTATGAAAGGAATTTGATTTTTTTGGATATGCATTATAGCAAAAGTATTGTGTTTTTTTTTTTTTTTGTTTTGTTTTCAAAATTGTTGGTCTTTTTTTATTTATAGCACAAAAAAAAAGTGTGTATATATAGTTGATTCTGCACTTCTGTCTGCAGGGGGCTTGCCGCTTCAGCTGTGAGTGCTCACAGCAGAAGCCGATCCGTTTTTTCACACTGTATACTTAAAGTGAAACTAAAGGCTAAACTTTTTTTTGTCATTTTTAAATAGCATAAGGGAGGGGGGGGTTATTTCTTTTGTAAGGTTTATTTTCGCCGTGTCCCACAGGGGAGATATTCCTTACTTTCTGTCCCAGAGACAAAACATGAAGTGAGAGGAAATACTGCTTAGGGGATTCTATTGGGGCGGGGGCAGTTTACCAGAATTTTCTATTTTTAGGCACTGTGCTGAATTTCTAGAGGCCGATCTGCTGATCGCAAAAAGTTTTACTGCTGTTCAGGGTGTGATGCAGTTTTACAGAAACGTGCCACCCCAGACTGCGTTTTTAGGGCATGGCAGCCCACTTTTATTTAAAGGTAACAACAAAGTTCAAACAAACAGTAATCTTCCCTCGCAGGAGGGTTCCACCATCATTGTATAAACAAAAACTATAGCCTCCTGGCTTACTCACTGTCAGCTTCGTGCTGTTTTGGTGCCACATCTGCCTGCTACAGACATGCACACACAGGCTGCCACCTGCAGCCTTAGACTCCGAGACCTCCTGTCTCTTTCTCCTGGAGCCGTCTCCTATTGGGACCCTCCCAGGCCAGACTTCCTGTCTGCCGGGCAGAGCTGTTTCGCCAAGTCTGAGCACTGACCTCTATTCCTGGGATGATTATGAAGCCAGCACACAGGTGTACAATTGGCAAGCCTACCAAAATGAGGCATACACTTCTCATATGCACCTGTGACATGGGGTTGCATCTCCACAAGGGGTTCTGAGCTTCAGCAAAATGGCAGCCTCCAGCAAAAAGAACCAGGAGTAATGCTGGAGGAAATTTACAGCACACACTCATTTTGGCAGCATAGTTATTAATGTGGAATGTATGTTTCTTGCTAGAGAACATTATTTTTATCAAGTTGTTATGGATAAAGTTCCACTTTAAGTGTTATTTTATTATCAGGGACTCTTCATAACATAGGGATAATTAAAACATCTGCAGAATTTAAACTTGCTCTTTACGCTGTAAGCCACCCAAAACTGCTAGCGCTGACATCCAATCTTCCATTCAAACAAGGACCCAGGAGATCAGCAGAGATCTGGCTGGGAATCGGGACAACAAACCGCCAGGGTGGTCACTATTATCTGTATTGTCTCAGTAAGTGCTCTTTTTTTTGTGCCTCCTCCTGTGCTGGTGTCAATGCTGCACATGTAATTTGCCTTCCTCTGCTGAGAGGTAACCATAGACAGTATCAGAGCTTACAGTTTAATGTCTACTGTACTTAAGCTCCCCAAGCATTTCAGAGTATGAGAGGTTTTATTATAACCTCCATTTATAGAGCCTAATTGCAGTACCATTATATCATAAAGTGTTTTATTACTGCAATAGGTATTTTCTTACCAATCTCCAAATCTGTGCTAAAAAAAAAAATGGAACACTGCAAATTTCTCCAGTCTCTGCAGTGTTTTCTGCTTCATATACAGCAGATGGCGCTACAAACCACCTTAACTACATTTGTAGCCAGACCCAAACAATACTCTGCATCAGAACATATACGCAGACCGTAATGCAGTGTCAGCGCTAACTAATCCAGTATGTACAGTTTTAACAAAAGCACAAAAATATACGTAATAATATATAATACATACTTGGAAAGATTACATAGGTATTGTACTTTTTAATTTTGCATTTGCCATTGTGCTTTGTAATTTGGCATTTGCTATTTGCCATGGCGTATATTTTAATTTTGGTTTATAAAGAAATCCTTTATTGACCGAACTACGCAGTCTTCCATTTCTTATGCTATTTCTGAGTGCATTTGAAAATCCTAGTTGTCTGACCATCTTGGATGACTGCTCCAGCAAGTGGAACCACAATGAAGTCACAACTCCTAATCTGCACACTTGCTTTAGTTGAAGTCTAGCAGTCCAGGTATATCTCCAGCATAGATTGTTTTTAAAGGAAGTTTGTCATGAGAGAATCATTGAGACTGCCATTGTTCTATCCTTTTAAAAATGCTTGTTCTCTGGCTGTTATCCTGACCCTATTGCTTCTGAGTTATAGACATGGAACAAGTACAGAGATCGGGACTCTTAACTTTTCTCAGATTTTTCTGATTTGCATATTTCTGCAGGGTCAGTGACCCAGCCAGGAAGTAGGCATTTTCAGAAGGAATTCACCAAAGAATCCTTCATATTTCTCTCATGACGGCAATGTAGTCCAACGTGAATAATCGGTGCTATTCTGAGAACAGTAGTCTTCAACTTAAGAGGTAGTGGGGGCCTCAGTAGTTGCCTATGAAAACGGCGAAGGGATGCACACAATATTCAGTATATGTAATGCTACAGAAGACTGCCAGAGACTGCAGACATACTAGCAGAGATGGTGAGAGACTGCAGACACGCTAGCAGAGACGGTGAGAGACTGCAGACACGCTAGCAGAGACGGTGAGAGACTGCAGACACGCTAGCAGAGACGGTGAGAGACTGCAGACACGCTAGCAGAGACGGTGAGAGACTGCAGACACGCTAGCAGAGACGGTGAGAGACTGCAGACACGCTAGCAGAGACGGTGAGAGACTGCAGACACGCTAGCAGAGACGGTGAGAGACTGCAGACACGCTGGCAGAGATGTTGAGAGACTGCAGACACGCTGGCAGAGATGTTGAGAGACTGCAGACACGCTGGCAGAGATGTTGAGAGACTGCAGACACGCTGGCAGAGATGTTGAGAGACTGCAGACACGCTGGCAGAGATGTTGAGAGACTGCAGACACGCTGGCAGAGATGTTGAGAGACTGCAGACACGCTGGCAGAGATGGTGAGAGACTGCAGACACGCTGGCAGAGATGTTGAGAGACTGCAGACACGCTGGCAGAGATGTTGAGAGACTGCAGACACGCTGGCAGAGATGTTGAGAGACTGCAGACACGCTGGCAGAGATGTTGAGAGACTGCAGACACGCTGGCAGAGATGTTGAGAGACTGCAGACACGCTGGCAGAGATGTTGAGAGACTGCAGACACGCTAGCAGAGACGGTGAGAGACTGCAGACACGCTAGCAGAGACGGTGAGAGACTGCAGACACGCTAGCAGAGACGGTGAGAGACTGCAGACACGCTAGCAGAGACGGTGAGAGACTGCAGACACGCTAGCAGAGACGGTGAGAGACTGCAGACACACTAGCAGAGACAATGAGAGACTGCAGACATACTAGCAGAGACGGTGAGAGACTGCAGACATACTAGCAGAGATGGAGAGAGACTGCAGACATGCTAGCAGAGATGTTGAGAGACTGCAGACACGCTGGCAGAGATGTTGAGAGACTGCAGACACGCTGGCAGAGATGTTGAGAGACTGCAGACACGCTGGCAGAGATGGTGAGAGACTGCAGACACGCTGGCAGAGATGGTGAGAGACTGCAGACACGCTGGCAAAGATGGTGAGAGACTGCAGACACGCTGGCAGAGATGGTGAGAGACTGCAGACACGCTGGCAGAGATGGTGAGAGACTGCAGACACGCTGGCAGAGATGGTGAGAGACTGCAGACACGCTGGCAGAGATGGTGAGAGACTGCAGATATGCTAGAAGAGATGGTCAGAGAGTGCAGACATGCTTATGAGTTCTCCATTGCAGCTCTCCACACATGTAGGAAATAAGATGGATTGAAAACCAATACGATCCTTCTTAGAAAAGCTCTTACAACAAAGGATGGTAAAAACAAGAAAAAAGAAACCTCATTGTGCAGTATTACTGACAAGGATATTTAACACAAGTGGAAAGCCGGAATACTCAAAAACATAATGGTAAAAAGCACATGTTAATCCAAATGGCATAGGCAAGGTTTCCAACCGGTAAGATGGCCGACCATCAAGCGTGACAGTGTCACGGGACCAAACTCCTCTGCGCCTTTCATCGTGCATAGACGCCATATGTGGAGAGCGGCAGTGAAGCACTCATAAGCACCTTTGACTGCTTTTGACTAAGCAGTCCACCTGTTGGGCTAAGGGTCAGTGTGAATTTTCCTTTTGGTGACAGATCCTTCCCTGCACCACTTTGTGTGGACCTACACTTGTTGGACTTTCTCACACATAAGAAGATATCGTATTAGTTTGAATTGTTTGGACTATTAGCAATATATAAGCGCTGCACTTATGTTTTATTGTTACCATTTTCTATACCAGGAGTGTGCTAGCAGCTTTTTCACATCATTATTTGTGCTATTTTATAATCATATCTAGCGTGGGTGTATTGTGGTTTTTTGAATGCTAGAAGAGATGGTCAGAGCCTGCAGACATGCTAGAAGAGATGGTCAGAGCCTGCAGACATGCTAAAGAAATTCAAGGTCAGAGACTGGGGAAATGCTACAGGTGTTGGACTGGAGACATGTTACATTAAACTGGCATTACTGCTCCTTTGCAAATCAGTGTTCTATCTTTCACTACTGATCACTTGAGGGCTGCACAGCAAGTACCAAGGGCCAAGTGTTACCCCCAGTATGCTATAGGCAGAAATTCTAAGGTATTTACCATATATTACAATGTAGCCATCATTAACATTAACCTACATAGCTTTGGTGGGACCATAGCCTTGTGTTTCTTTGCAATAGAGAGATGTCAAAGGATCAAGCTGGCCTGTGTTTTTCTAATCTGTTTTCCATCAGATTCAGGGTCCTTCTAAAAAGAAGAGTATTGGTAAGAATTAGCATTTATATAGTGGGGAAAGCTGGTGCACAGGACGGAATAGCAGGTATCTGGTCTTGTGTGTCAGGCCTGGCACATCCATACATTGTATGGGACACTGGCCGTGCTGGAGGAACAAAATGCTGGGTCATAGGCACAGGGCTTTGAATACATCAGTTTACTCAGATCTGATTATCTGGGCCCAACTGGCAGGCTTTTGACAACAAAAAGCTGTTGAGTAGCAACAAGTTGCCTAGCCAATTTTGTTAAATCTTGAAGTGGGGTGTTCCTGATCTTGCACATTGCATTCTTTTGCATTCTGAAGGATTGTAGGATGTGCCATTTTACCAACATCTTATCTACGCCTGTAAATGATCCTCTACACACTCTGGAGATGACTTCAGTGTCTGGCACCTTGTCTTGCCACTGGATCTTCAGAAGTCTGCGTAGGCAAGTAGTGTGGAAGTGGTTCAGTTGCCTAGCATGCCTCCTGTATACAGTCCAAGTCTCACTGGCATACATCATGGTAGTTGGCACTGCTGCCCGGTAGACTTTAAGCTTTGTAGCAAGGCTTATTCCATGGCGGTCCCACGCGTTGGTCCTCAATCTGCCGCATGCAGAGCTTGCCTTGGCGATTCTGCAGTTGACCTCAATGTCAATTGTTACTGCATGGGAGAGGGTACTGCCAAGGTATGTAAATTGGTCCACTGCTTGCAGCTTTTGTCCCTTCAATGTGATGGTTGGATCTTGGTGTTCAGCTTTCGGAGCTGGCTGGTGCATCACTTCCGTTTTCTTTGTCTTGATGAGGAGGCCGAAGTTGTTGCATGCTGCTGCAAATTTTTCCATGCTTGCTTGCATTTCCTGCTCTGATCCAGCATTCAGGGCACAGTCGTCAGCAAAAAGGAACTTTCGTAGCACAGTCTCCTTTATTTTGGTGACAGCCTGGAGACTTTGCAGGTTGAACAGTTTCCCATTGATCCTGTATCTCAGGCTGAATTCCAAGGAACTGTTCTGAAAGGCGGCTGAAAACATTATGCTGAACAGGGTTGGTGCCAGCATGCACCCTTGCTTGATGCTCTTTGTGACGGGAAAGGCCTCAGAAGTTTCCCTGTCATCCAGAACACGAGCTGTCATGCCGTTGTGGAACTGACGTACCATAAGGATGAATTTGTCAGGGCACCCAAACTTCCACATGATGCGCCACAGACCTTCGCGGCTGACAGTGTTAAAAGCCTTGGTGAGATCCACGAAGAGGGTGTACAGTTCACGATTCTGCTCTTGATACTTCTCCTGGAGCTGTTGGGCTGCAAAGATCATGCTCACCATGCAACGCTATTTGCTGGAAATCGCACTGTGTCTCGGGTAGTAGATTCTGTTCCAGGTGGTCAATCAGGCGATTCAGCAACACTCGTGCAAGGCTCTTACCTGCGATGGAAAGCAGTGATATTCCTTGATGATTATCACAGACTTGTCGATTTCCTATCTTCTTGTAGAGGTGTACAATGGACACGTATTTTATGGGTAATGGGTCCTTGATTCCAGAAGGACTGGAGCAGCTGAGTGAGTTTGTCGACAAGCACTGCACTAAAAGCCTTATAGATTTCCACTGGGATTATGTCAGATCCTGGGGCCTTGCCTCTGGACAGCTGGCTGATGGCCTGTAAGGTTTCAGCCTCTGATAGTGGGATGTCCAGGCTGTAGTTGTTATATCAGCCTGGGGCATTCAGTCAGTCACCTCGTTATTGATGGAGGATGGGAAGTTCAGTACAGATTGGAAGTGCTAAGCCCAATGCTGTAGAACCAGAGTCTTCTCAGTATTGAGAGTTGCACCATCTAAGTCCAGTAGAGGGGAGCTCCCTGAGGGCTGAGGTCCATACAAGGATCTGAGGGCTTCGTAGAATTGTTTGGCATCGTTTCCATCAGCAAACTTCTGGATTTCATGTGCTTTGGCATTCAACCAGGAGTCCTGCGTCTTGCTTTATACGATCCTGCGAGTGTTGTTGAAGGCATTTTTCTTAGCTCTTGATGACTCTGTTGATGAGCATGGTGAAGGTGTTATTTTCAGCAAGTAGGGCCTTGATCTCCATCATTTTCATTAAACCAATCCTGCTGTTTCCTGTGTGAAGCTCCAAGAACCTTTAGTGCAGAAGAATGTACAATATCCTGCAAGCACTCCCAGTCCTTCTCAGCATTTTCATCTAATGGCAACTCTGAGGGTTGGTTGTCAAGATATTCTGCTAGTGAAGCTGCTGTGTTGGCGTTGCTCAATTTACTGACGTTGAGCTTTTTCATCACAGCTTTATTTCCCTGTGAACACCTCTTTGGCTTGATGTGAAGGCTTAATTTGGAGATAAGTCTGTGGTCAGTCCAGCAATCAGCATGGCCCGGGCTACCCTTTACATCCTGCCTGTCTTTCCTCCCCACAATGACATAATCAATGAGATGCCAGTGCTTGGAGTGTAGGTGCATCCAGGACGTATTTTTGTGAGTAGGCGGGCGAAGATGGTATTGGTGATGATCATGTAGATGGAGATCAGATCCCACTCTCGCGTTTAAGTCGCCAAGTAGAATTGGGCTATCAATGTGATTCACGGATAAGAGTAGGGCATCGAGATCCTCATAAAACTTGTCCTTTACTTCATCTGGATTTGTTATTGTGGGTGCGTAGGCGCTGAACAGTGTGGCTTGCCACTCAGGAGTGAAAAATGCACTGTCATGAGTCAGTCGTTCACGCCCTTACAAGTTTGCGGACAAGATAATTCTTAGCCGCGAAGCCAACTCCAGATTCACAACGTTTGTCACTGCTGCGTCCACACTAGAAGAATGTGTAACCGTCTCCTGTTTCTGTGAGCTGACCTTCGTTTCACACAGGGTCACAATATCGATGTTAAATCTTGCGAGCTCTCTGGTGACCAGGGCTGTTCTTCCTGGTCGATCTGCTGAGGGGTTGTCTTGAAGAGTGCATACGTTCCATATGCCAATAGTGAGGGGTATCACCTTGCGTTTTGTTTGCAGTTTTGTTGTTTGCATAAGATGGGATCCCCTCCTGCCGCGATAAGCTGCCCAGGGTTCTGTGAAGCAAACAATGTTCTGGGCACCTTTTCTAGCCCCTTCCTCTTACTACGGAGGTGAGCAGTGCGGTCCTAAAGAAAGCTGCTCAGTCCCTCAGGTAGATGCCAAATCCAGCTGTTGCTTCAGTCAGCAAGAAGATGACCATTAGACCTGAACCGCCTGTGTGCAGGTCCGCTGCTAGTGAATCCACACCTGCTGCTTGTCTGTTTCACCTATCGCTACAGGACTTTGAGGTTATGGGAGTTGGGGGGGGGATGTCAAGACTTGCACGTGAATTGGATTAAAATGAGGGATAGGTACGCATGGTCAGCCTCACTCTCTTCCCAGATTCCATTTTGCTCCAATGGAAGGACAAAAGTCAAGACGGTTGGAGATGGGCTGGGTGCAGTAGTTGACCAGGGCCTCTTTCTTGCCCTGCCCTGTTCTTGGCATACCATGTCACTTGCAGAAACCGCCTTCGTGACCATTGGTCCTATTAGGTCTCATCCGCTCAATCCACTGAAGTCTGTCTTCACATGCTCGGGACAGACAAGTCCCTATCTCACCGTGTGTCGATGACATGATGGTTACCCTCAACCTGGTTTGGCCAGCCGGTTGAAGCTCTTGGCTTGGTTGTGGCCACCGCACGTGCTACAGCTACTAGGAGCCACAAGTGAGAGCTGAGTGACAAGTGGGGACCAAAGGTGAACGAACTGCCCTAAAAAGGGTACGACATGTCCTTACACCAGAGGTGCTATCCACCCCCCCCCCCATACACCCTGGTCAGAGTAGTATTTGTAGTATTTTTTTGGACCAGTGTAGCTTTAGCAGGAATTTCTCCAGTTTACTTTCTGATTGAAAGTAATATTTTCTATCTCATTTGATGTGCAGTTTTCTCATGATTGGCACCACTCTTCCTTTTTATTCAGCCTTTATTCAGTTTGCTGGCTTTCATGCTACATCTTCCCTTCAACCGTGCAGAACTGGCAAGTGGTATGTTGTCACTCAGTTGTCACAGTGCCATTACTTCTCCTAACTGCTCCACTGCCTCATTGATCCCCTGTCTTTTTTTCATGCTCCTTTGCACTCTGACTTCCATTCTCCTCTAACATTTGGTGCTTGAATTCAGTAGTCATTCTATATTTAAACCAGCCTGGCTACATATAGTTAGGTCCATATATATTTGGACACAGGCACAATTTTTATACTTTTAGCTCCATATGTCACCAGAATAAAATGAAAAAGAAACAATACAAATGAATTTGAAGTGGAGACTTTCAGCTTAAATTCAAGGGGTTGATATATAAATATCAAGTATAAATTTTAGGAACTCCAACCATTTTTATACACAGCCCCCCCCTCCCCCATTTTCAGGGGCTCAAATGTAATTGGACAAATTAATATAATCGGAAATCAAATGTTCATTTTTAATATTTCGTTGAGAATCCTTTACTGGCAATGTCTGCCTGAAATCTGTAATCCATGGACATTACCAAAGACCGTTTCCTCCTTTCTGGTGCTTTGCCAGGCTCAAACGACAGCTGTCTTCAGTTGTTCCTTGTCTGTGGGTCTTTCTACCTTTTTTAGTTTTGCCTTCAGCAAGTGAAATGCATGCTCAATTGTGTTGAGATCAGGTGATCGACTTGGCTATCGCAGAGTATTCCATTTCTTTTCCTTCAAAAGCTGCTGGGTTTTGCAGTGTGTTTTGGATCATTGTCCATCTGTACTGTGAAGCGCCGTCCAATCAACTTTGCTGCATTTAGCTGAATCTTGGCTGACAGTATATCTCTAAACACTGCAGAATTCATCTGACTGCTTCTGTCACATCATCAATAAACACTAATGACCCAGTGCCAATGGAAGCCATGCATGCCTCCACCATGTTTTACAGATGACATTGTGTGCTTTGGATCATGAGCTGTTCCAAGTCTTCTCCACACTTTTTCTTTTCCGTCATTCTGGTACAGATTAATCTTAGTTTCATCTGTATAAAAAATACTATTCCATAACTGGTCTGGCTTTTTTAGTTTTTTTTTTTGTTGGCAAAGTCTAATCTGGTTTTTCTATTCTTCAGGCTTATGAATGGTTTGCACCTTGTGGTGTACCCCTTCTGTTCATCACCACTGTTGTCTTCCATAGACGTCCAGGCCTTTTTATGTTGCTGAGCTCACCAGTGCATTCTTCTTTCCTCCGACTGTAATAATTTGTTAGCCACTCCTAATGTTGCTGCTATCTCTCTGATGAATTTGTTTTGTTTATGAAGCTTTACAATAGCCTGTTTCACTTACATGGACAGCTCCTTTTGAACACATGATGTAGGTTCACAGCAATAGATTCCAAATGCAAATACCACACTTAGAATCAACTCCAGACCTTTTACCTCCTTAATTGATAAAGAAATAATGAAGGAGTAGCCCACACCTGGCTACAAAACAGCTTTTGATGCAATTGTCCAATTACTTTTGGTCCCTTGAAAAATGGGGGAGGGTGGCTATTCTTAAGAGCTGCAATTGCTAAACCCTTCCTCCAATTTGGATGTACATATACCCTCAAATTAAACACGAAAGTGTACAATTCAGCTCATATAAATTATATAACTTTAGCTTGAATATATCTTTGTAAATACCTGGAAAAATCTTAAATTGTGCCTGTGTCCAAATATATATGGACCTAACTGTATGTGAAAGAATAATTGGAGATCTAAACTGAACTAAACTGAATCAAAAAAAATTTTTTTTAATATATTTTTTGGGGATATTTATTATATTAAGAAATATTGTTTTTTTTTTTTTTTTTTCAAAATGTACGCTTTTTTTTTATAGTGCAAACAATAAAAACCGCAGCGGTGATCAAATACAACCAAAAGAAAGCTCTATTTGTGGGGAAAAAAAGGGCGTCAATTTTGTTTGGGTGCAACGTTGTATGGCCACGCAATTGTCAGTTAAAGCAATGCAGTGCCGAATCACAAACAGTGTTCTGGTCAGGAAGGGGGTAAAACCTTCCAGGGCTGAAGCGGTTAAATAGCAACTCCACTTTTGTTGAGAGAATTTTTTTTTCCCTCTGGGTGATCTATGTACATTGCAGAGATTTTAACAAACTTTGTTGCAGATTCCTACCTTTTTGTTATTCAGAAGAAATCCTTACCAGTCGGTTTCCATATGGTAAGTGAGTCTATTGGGAATAGTTTCGTAATTATTAGCTTCTACACCTGCAGGGCTCTAATGATGAAAATGCATCCCTTTAGACATGATTTCTTAGTACGAGTATCATCAGCAATGACATTTTTGTTGCAGGGGATGCCTAATATCTGACTTGTATCTTAGGCCGCGTACACACGAGAGGATTGTCCGTCCAACTTAGTCCGCTGAAACGTGTTTCAGCGGACAATCCGCTCGTGTGTGGGCTTCAGCGGACTTTTTCAGCGGACAGTCTGGCGGACTAAGTCTTTCGGAATTTCCGTAATTTTGTCCGTCCAAACTTGGTTTCAGCGGACAGTCCGCTCGTGAGTAGGCTAGTTGGACGGACTAAGTATGGCGCATGCTCAGAAAGGATTTACACGGCCGAAGGTTGCATTGCAGTGTATTGGACGTCGTATTTCTAGTCCCGTCGTACGTGCTGTACACGTCATTGCGCAAGCTTTCAGCGGACTGTCTGTTCGTCGTGTGTGGTCAAGTCCGTTCATTCAAAAGTTGGACGGACTGTCTGTCGGATTGTCTGACGAACTTAGTTGGGCAGACAATCCGCCCGTGTGTACGCGGCCTTAGTGTAGACTTCAGAGACGATCAATGAGCCAATCACACAAGCAAGAAAATTATGTTTCTGGGGGGAATTCTGTACACGTTGTGTACAGAGCATCTCCAGGTTGCCATACTGCATTGCACTTTACAGAAAATGACAGAGCTGCAGATTGAAAAGGAAAGGTAATTTGTAATAACATTCAATCACAATATGACTTGTGTTGCAATTGTATATGCTATATTACTTTATTTGCTATTTTTTTTTTTTCCCCCCCCACGAAAGTGAAATTATACCCTTTATCAATTTAATAAATGAGCTCCAGTGACTTCTCTTGAATAGATGGGTGGATGTGCTGAAAATTTTTTACTGCCATCGTAAATTAAAAAGCAGATCCATTTTTCATAATAGTTTATGAAGGTACCCGGAAAAAAAAGTTATTAATCTTCCATCACTTTGTTCTAAAACCTCAAATAGTTGACTAGATGAAGCACCGCTTGGAATTATACGCTGTGGTTATAAAGTACTTATAGTGGGTGCTTATTTATTTTATATATTTTTTTATATACGGTAGTTTTCGCTCTGCAAATGGAGACAGACTTTATATACATTGTATGTGGGTTTATTTATATTCCTAAAAGAATTTTGATTTATAGAGGAAGAGTTGTTTAAAAAAAAAAATTCTCTCTGAGTGTCAAATACCGTACGTTAGTTAGGTCACTGTGCATTCTCATATATGACAAAAGTTTACTCTAAGACTGCATCCACACTACAGCATTTTGAATCGTGGGCAAATCTGCCACGGATCTGCCCGCGCCGAAGTGTGAATGACAAAACGCACAACTTGCATTTGAGATGCCATTCACATGCCATTTGATGCCTCAAATCGTGGTGCGGGTCTACCGTGATTGTCGCACAATAAAACCTGCTGCAATCGTGGGATGCATGTTGCCCCAAAATAGTTCATGAGCTACTTTGGGGTGACATGCGTCCTGCGATGCGGGTTGCCGTGATTGCAGCACGCTTTATCGCGCGACAGTCAATTGCAGCACGGCATACCTGCACCGCGATTTGAGGTGTCATTCGAATGAATGGCATCTCTAATGCGAGTCCCACGTTTTGTCATTCGTACCTCGGTGCTGTGAAATCACAGATCTGGTGGTGGCGATTCAAGATGCTGTAGTGTGAATGCAGCCTATCACCAATAGATATACAGTTTTCAGATACAAGTATTGTCGTTACATCTTACACTACCCATAAACCCTTCTTCCCATCTTTGCTCATTTTCCCAAACGCAGAAGGCGATGAGGAGGAAGATGATGAGGAAGATGAAGATGATGAGGTGGATGAAGATGAAGATGACGAGGAGGAGGATGAAAAAGATAATGACTCCGTAGATGACAGTGCAGAGAGAGATTCTGACTTGCCTCTCTTTACTCTCCCTGGACTGTCCTCCCAAGAACCACTGGAAGACGATAGCAACATCGCTCTCCTAGAGGGAGCCGCTTATCAAGTGCCTGACACCATGGTGTGGGAGCAACAGAACCAAGGACTTGGTAAGTGAGACTGCTATTATAGTTGATGGGGAAGTCTGTCTCTGTACCATTTATAGAAATTTTGTGGATAATAGAGAAATAAGCATGAAATGTAAACTGAGATTATACAATATGCAAGACGCATGTGTCCTGTTCTACAGTGTGTAGTCTAAACTGGAAAAGTTTTGCATAGTGGCACTTCTGTCTTTCCTAGTTTAATTGTATATAGTAAATAAGATTCACAGTTGTGCTCATAAGTTTACATAACCTGGCAGAATTTATGATTTCTTGGCCATTTTTTAGAGAATATGAATGATAAATCAAAAATTAAACCACTCATGGTTAGCGTTTGGCTGAAGTAATTTATTATCAATCAACTGTGTTTACTCTTTTTAAATCATAATGACAACAGAAACTACTTAAATGACCCTGATCAAAAGTTTACATACCCCAGTTCTTAATACCGTATTTTGCCCCCTTTGACATCAATGACAGTTTGAAATCTTTTGTGGTATTTGTGGATGAAGCTCTTTATCTGCTCAGATGGTAAAGCTGCCCATTCCTCTTGGCAAAAAGCCTCCAGTTTCTGTAAATTCTTGAGCTGTCTTGCATGAACTGAACGTTTGGGATCTCACCAGAGTGGCTCAATGATATTGAGGTCAGGAGACTGAGATGGCCACTCCAGAACCTGCACTTTATTCTGATGTAGCCAATGACAGATCGACTTGGCCTTGTGTTTTTGGATCATTGTCATGTTGAAATGTCCAAGTACGTCCCATGCAGAGCTTCTTGGCTGATGAACGCAAATGTTCATTCAGTATTTTTTGATAACTTACTGCATTCATCTTGCCATCAATTTTGAACATGTTTCTTGTGCCTTTGTAGCTCACACATCCCCAAAACATCAGCGCTTCACCTCCGTGTTTCACAGTAGGAATGGTGTACATTTCACCATAGGCCTTGTTGACTCCTCTCCAAATGTAGCATTTATGGTTGGGCCAAAAAGCTAAATTTTGGTCTTAACACTCCAAATTACTTTGTGCCAGAAGGTTTGAGGCTTGTCTCTGTGCTGTTTGGCGTATTGTAAGCGGGATACTTTGTGGCATTTACTTAGTAATGGCTTACTTCTGGTGACTTGACCATGCAGCCTGTCTTTCTTCAAGTGCCTCCTTATTGTGCATCTTGAAACAGCCACATAACATGTTTTCAGAAAGTCCTGTATTTCACCTGAAGTTATTTGTGGCTTTTTCTTTGCATCCCAAACTATTTTCCTGACAGTTGTGGCTGAATTTTTTGTTGGTCTACCTTACCGTGTACCCCTTTGTGTCAACCTGTGTGCATGTTATCAGGCCAAAATCATCAGGGTATGTAAACTTTTGATCAGGATTATTTTGGGTAGTTTCTGTTGTCATTCTGATTTAAAAAGAGTAAACAGTCGATTTGATAATAAAGGACCAGGGTATGTAAACGTATAAGCACAACTGTAAAAAATATCATAAATTTACATTTTCGGAACTGTACATTACAGGACACTGGTTCTTTAGACCTTCTGAAAAATTAGGTCACCAGTCACAGCCCACAATGTGAATTTTTTCATTTTAACTACTTGACCTCTAGAAATTTACCCCCCTTCATGACCAGGCCATTTTTGTGCAACACGGCACTTCGTTACTTTAATTGACAATTGTGCGGTCGTACGACACTGTACCCAAGTGAAATTGATGTCCTTTTTTCCCCCCCACAAAGAGCTTTCTTTTGTTGGTATTTGATCACCTCTGCGGTTTTTATTTTTTTGCACTATAAACAAAGACCGACCAACAATTTTGGAAAAAAATAAAACAATATTTTTTTACTTTCTGCTCTAAAACACATCCAATAATTTATTTTTTTCAATTTCTTCATCAATCAGTGGCGATCAGTGACTTATACTTATAGTGGGACTGCAATATTGCAGCTGACAAATCAGACACTTGACATTTTTGGGAACCAGTGGCATTAATACAGTGATCAGTGGTAAAAAAATATGCACTGTCACTATACTAATAACACTGTCAGGGAAGGGGTTAACATCAGGGCTTCCTGTCTTTTGTACAAAATGGCAGTCTGCCTTGTTCCACTCTTTCCTGTCAGAGCACACACCCCCATATCAGTGCTTCCTGGGCTTTTTAGCATTAGGCATGTGTTTCCCATATTTGCAAGCAAGTCACCTGATCTTGTGTTCAAAGTTTAAGTTTTACCAGGTGGATGTTCAGGCCTCTTCTGATGCTAGTTTTGGATTTAGCCCAGGTTCACACTGAGCTGCGGGAATGAGCTGAACTCCCACGATTTCACTCCCGCATGTCAGTCCGGGTTTTGGCTGTGATTTCAGAGTCATCTGTGCAGGTTTCTGCACAGATGTCAATGTAAATCGCAGCCCAAAATCTCAAAAAGTAGTACAGAAACGACTGTTTGAAATCAGTGTGGTGCTGCAAATGCAGCGTCACACAGATTAGGGTGGTGCCATTGTCGCCAATTTGACATGTCAAATCGTACCAATGTGAACCTGAGCTTGAGGTTCTTCAAGCCATTCTCTGAGTTTCTTTGAGCCCTTTCTTGACCAGTTTCTTATATGGGCCATTTGACGTTTGTTTGCTGTGTTGCCCGCTCCCCAGTTGGTCTGCTATTGGACATCACAGTGGCCTAATACTTAAAGAGCATGTTCCCTGATTAAAAAGTTAGGATGTGTTTTACTAATTTGTATGTTACAGGACTCCAGCCCCTTCCCTCTATTTCTTATGATCCACTCCTATTATTGCTTGTAAAAAATGTGAGGTTTGCTTGGGGGGGGGGCTTGTATAGAGCAGTCCACACATCTTTGTTTACCAGTGTCCAGTCGTCTGAAGGCAACTGGATAAGCCAGTGGTCTAAGACAGCCATTCTCAACTAGGGCTTTGAGGAACCCTACAGATTTTGCTAGAGGTTTCTTAAAATGGTTGTTAACCCACTTAAATGCTGCCTCTCTGCACCTTTATAATAATTGTGCCTGTGTTCTGTAATAAAAACGGCAGGATTGTACCTGTATGAGCTCCACCCCGGGCGCACAGCTGATTCCTCTCCTCCCTTGTCTCTCCGGGTCACAGCTGCAGTGGGCAGGGCTGAGCCCACCCGCTGACATCAGCCGGAGCAGAGGGGGAGAGAGAGCGCCGAACCGACTACAATTAGCTGAGTGCCAGGATTGGAGCTCATACAGGTACAATCGTGCATTTTGTTTTTAAAGAACACAGGCACAGGGACAATTATTATAATGGCAGAGAGGGTGGGGGGAGTGGAGGGTAAAGCAGAGACAGGCAGAGAGGGTAGGGGGGAGAAGGACACAGGAGACAGATAACAGGCTGCAGCTGATGGAATCACACAAACTCACCACGATGTCAGAGCTCAGCAGCCATGATTATCGTGGTCTGTTTGCAGAGGGGTGGGTATAGCCAGGCAAGATCAGTCATGTTTTTCAGGTCATACGGGTTTAAGCAAGGAGTGATGTTTGTCTCTCAGATAAGTTCCCACTGACACCAGTGATTTTTTTTTTTTAGCTTTCTATAAGGGGAGATTCTTCCCACTATCCACAAGGGAGCATTCTTCCCACTGACTACCACACTAATGTACAGTAATTTGTATATAATTTAATTATTGGCTGTAGGGGTTTTCTGAGACTGAAAAGTTGTTTTTAAGAGTTCCTCCATGTTAAAAAGTTTGTCTAATGCCGCTTACACACGATCAGACTATCCAGACTTTCCGAACGAGCGAACCTGCCCACACACGCCCAGACTTTTCCGGCGACAAGGTTCTTCGGGGTGGGGGGGGGGGGTCGCTCGTTCCTGACAGGCCGGACTATGTGCTCGGATAAGGGTCTGCTATGGACCTTGGGGGACCCTCACACCGTTTTTTCGGTGCAGGGGTTCCCCTTTAAATCCATACCAGGTGACGGGGCTAGCGATGTGTCAATCCCGCTGATGGAGGTGGCGACATTGACTTACTTCACTAGTTCTGTCTACCTGGAGCCATGTTCAAAATGAACAGACTTTTCTCCGTATGTGGGCAAGTCTGTTCATTTCAAAAGTCTGGCGGACTAGCACACAGATGGGCGGACTGTCCAGACAGACAGACAATTTTGAGTCAAGACTTCTTTCTAAGTCTGCTGGACTTTTGGGAAGAAAAAGTCAGCCGGAGCCCACACACGGGCGAATTGTCCACCAGGCTCTGTTCCGCCGGACCAAGTCCGCCGGGTAGTCCGATCGCGTGTACGTGGCACAAGAGTTAGACTCTGTGTCTTGTAATCTACTCAAAGAAAATACATTTACAGGCAAGACAAAAATCCTATTTGCATGATGTGCTCATTGTAATCTACATTTTAAAGAAAATTTAAAACCTGCAATACAATAAAAATATAGGCTAAACCACCTTCTTTAAATGCTAGTTGCCTGGCTTTGAGCGTGTGGTACTGAAGTTAGAATTATTGCTCTGCATATTTGTTCCAAATCAATGACAAGAAAGTATTGAAGTCAGAAAATCCCCATGACAACTAAGTAACCGTCATTTTCAGGACAGGTCAGCAATCAAAGCCTACGTATTTCTCTCAGCATAGTTTCCTTTAATGTACATTTGTTCTGTGTTTCACACGCTGCTACTTCCTGCTCCTTATTAGTCAATTCTCTTGATGAGCAGCCAAGGTAACCAATAGAGTAAGGTGAAGGACATGGGATGAAATGGGCCAGACCCAAGCTTGGTACTCTGGATATCAGAGTGTCCCAAGTCTGGAGCCATGGCAGCTGGTGTTTTCTTTTTTTGGGGGGATGGGGGGGTAGCGGCCAAACAATCCACCCCCGATCATCCCCCCTGGGCGGTCAGTCAATAGGGGCCCTGCACTTACCCCATTTCGCGGGCAGCTGCTTTCTCGGTTTCCCTGTGTCTCCTCCCTCCTCTTCCTTTCGGCCAATCCAATCGAATCTCCTTTCGGCCAATCCAGTCGGATCTCCTTTTCGGCCAATCCAATCGGATCTCCTTTTCGGCCAATCCAATCGGATCTCCTTTTCGGCCAATCCAATCGGATCTCCTTTTCGGCCAATCCAATCGGATCTCCTTTTCGGCCAATCCAATCGGATCTCCTTTCGGCCAATCCAATCGAATCTCCTTTCGGCCAATCCAGTCGGATCTCTTTTCGGCCAATCCAATCGGATCTCCTTTCGGCCAGTCGGGTGAGCCACTTCCTGATTGGCCAGGAGGAGAATCAGTGTTACAATAGCAAATTTTCATTCGCTATTGTCACACAACTGGGTGGGCTTCGGGCGCAGTGCTCTGCGCTCCGAGCCCACCCTTTTTTGAAGCCTATTAGAGCCTCTGTGCTTAGAAAAAAAAAAAACTCAGATTAGAATCCATGCGTCCGGCGCCCTGCATATAGATCAGGGGGTTGGACTGGTCTGTAGGCTTCTGGGGTACTCCATAAGGGTCCTTTCACATGGTGCTGCTCCACTCTGATCAGCAGGGGATCCGTGAGCCGATCCCCTGCTGAATCAGAGCTGAACTGGATAATTATGGTGGCCGGATGTAAACACGCTTGTGCCCATTTACATCAGACTACCTCGGATCCATCATGCTTAGGTCCAGAAAAGCACACAGTCCTTTTCCATTTTTTTTTTCCGAACCTGGATGGACTCTGAGGTAGGTGGGTGCAAATGGGCACAAGTTCGTTTGGCGTCAGCTTGCCCATAGACCTACATGATGGAGCTTCTGATCAGGTCCGCCTGAAAAAAGAACAGTGGGATCTGATTGAAATGCCAGTGTGAAAGGGGCCTAATGTGTCAGAAAAGATGTGCTTGATATCAAATCTACTGTATGTCGCATATAAGTTTAAATGTACAATAAATGCAATATACTACTTTACAGGTTTAAGATTCTCTACATCCTTATCATGCATACTTCTGTAAGTGTAATATGGGGTATTTTCTCTCTGCACCCCGTTTATAGCATGTTATTGACCATTCTTTCTTATCAGACCACATTGTGCCAAAAATAGAAAAAAAAAATGGAAGGAAGACAGGGAAATTCCTTGAGGGATATATATTATTCGGATGATGTCTGCTTGGCTAGGTGGATGACTTTTGAGGGTTAAAAGAGTCACCTCTGTAGAGCAGCACTTTAAAATATTTGGGACCATTTGCAGAGATTTTTATAAATCCCAGAGTTCATATTTAAAGTATTACTAACCCACAACAGTAAAATCTGTCAGTTTATGCAGTAAAGCATGCTTGTAATACTCACTGTGGCACCTACAGTGTTAATCTTCTGCATTGTGTAAAGAGGCTGCTTGATTCTATCTTCTCTTAACCTCCCCTTCTTCCATTGTCCCCAGTGTATCTGCTGATAGAACAGAGCCTTGAGGGCAAGCTGCACATGCTCAGTTTGGTGTATATTGCTAGAGAGTTTTGTTCTTCTTTTTGGGAAGGGTGCATTTGATCAGCACAGGGCTAATCGGCACTGTCCAGACAGAGTCAGGGGTCCTGTAGCCTTATAGCACAATCGGGGGAGAATGAAAACTGCGCCTACAGGCTTTACCCAGACCAGATAGAAGTTACTAGACTGATCTTACTGCTGGTGAGAAAAGGTATTTAGCAGTTTATATTTACTAAAATATTTGCATTTCCATGTTCTATGTACTGTGGGAGACCAAATATAGTGAATGCAGGGTCCAGGGTTTAGTAATGATTTTAATAACTACATATCTGGTTTAAATGGTAGATTTGTATCTAACCCCTTCCCGCCGAGCTTCCGGGGGGTATACTCTGCTTCCGGGGGGTATACCGGGATGATGCCCGCACCTGCAGGCATCATCCCGGTACCGTTTTCTTCAGCAGGCGATTGGCTTTCCAGCCATAACAACCGATGCGGCTAAAAGCCACTCGGCTGTTATGCCGGAGGAGCGGGAGGGGACGTCCCCCCCTCCCGCCGCCTCCCGCCGCTGTTACTGGTGCTCCTGTTCGATCGGGAGCACCGATTCCGTGTGCGATGCCTCCGGCTGCTGGGCAGGGACTGGAACGAAGCCGTTATCGGCTTCGTTCCAGTCTCCTCATAGTAAACACGGAAGCGACGTCATGACGTCACTTCCCGTTTACTCGGCTGCCAATGGCGCCGGTTTAAAAAAAATATACGGTAGTCAGAATCGCCGTTTTCGGCAATCTGAATACATTGAAGTGTAAAGGAGGGGTGGGGGGTCTTTTAGACCCCCAATCCCTCCATAAAGAGTACCTGTCACCGCCTATTACTGTCACAAGGGATGTTTACATTCCTTGTGACAGCAATAAAAGTGATCACATTTTTATTTTTTAAAACAATTTAGTCATTTTAAAATAAATAAAAAAATAAATACAATTTTTTTTTAAAGCACCCGCCGTCCCCGCGAGCTCGCGGAGCAAAGAAAACGCATACGGAAGTCGCTCCCGTGTATGTAAACGGTGTTCAAATCACACATGTGAGGTATCGTCAGAGCGAGAGCAATAATTCTAGCACTAGACCTCCTCTATAACCGTAATTTTTTTTTAAAGCATCGCCTATTGAGATTTTTAGGTACCGTACTTTGTCGTCAATCCACAAGTGCGTGCGATTATAAAGTGTGACATGTTTGGTATCTATTTACTCGGCGTAACATTATCTTTCACATTATGCAAAAAAATTGGGCTAATTTTACTGTTTTTTTAATTCATGAAAGTGTCCCTTTTCCCAAAAAGTTGCATTTAAAACACCGCTGCGCAAATAACGTGTGACATAAAATATTGCAACAATCACAGTTTTATTCTCTAGAGTCTCTGCTAAAAATATATATATATATATATAATGTTTGGGGATTCCAAGTAATTTTCTAGCAAAAAATATGGATTTTAACTTGTAAACACCAAATGCCAAAAATAGGCTTAGTCATGAAAGGGCTAAAATGGAGATCCTAATTGGAGACGTACAGGCACTAGAGGGCAAGCACCTAGCTGCGTAAGACATTTGTATTATATTTTAAGTTTTGAGCCATAACTTTTCTATAATCTATGGAGTAACACATATATTTAAACAATGGCTTCCCATCACTGATAAAAATGCTAGAAACAGATATTATATCTTTATCCTGTTCTGCTTGGTAGGCAACCATGTGCTGCTGGTTAAATGTTGTATAGGTTTTATTAGATTACTACAGAAAGTGGGAATGTATTGTCTACTACTGCCACTAGAGGGCAGCAGAGGTCTACAACTATGCACAACATTCTAAGTAAATTGCTCTTTTTCTGGCCACCAAAGGTTTCCCCTCTGGGAGACAAATAATGATGTCATTTTAGCAAATACCGTAAATGTGGGTCATTTTATTACTAGTCTGTCAGTATACTTAATACACTGCTGCACTTGTCCTCAAGACATAATCTAGTGCCATCTCTGTCCTCTTTATGGATATTATTTAATATACTGTGCTATCTTTACTGTAAGTGGAACACGGTTCAGCTCTGCACAATGCCATCCCAATAATAGGTCTCTGCATGAGCTGTATCATCTGTGACCTTGCTTGTCTTTATATCTTCCCCTACTTATGAATATCATCAACTTTCAATTGTATCAGCTAGAAAAAAAAGTGACATGAATGTACCACCCAGAGGGGACTCAGAAATGGCAAGTGCTCGGAAATTACAGAGGCATCTAATTGCCTTGAAAACAGCATAATGTGCCTTACAGGATGGGCCTTCTACGTAGAGGGATCTATAATGGTGGACAATAAGCTGTAACTAGGAGGCCATAACAAACGTCTTTTGTAGAATAATGAGTACAGTTTGCTCTCTGCTTGGATCCATTATGCTATGATGATTGAGAGAATTCTGTTTCAGCCTTGGTTTATTTTCATGGTTTATGTTGAATATCTACTGCATAATTTTATTCCATCTTAGATTTCCTTTTTTTTTTCTCACTTAGCTGTATCCTGGCCAATCCTGTTTTTTTAAACTCCATCAGCTGCTATGCAGCATTTCTCAATATTGGGCACCTGGTAGGTGAATAAGTGTACTAGGCTGAATGGTTGGGGCATATTTCCTGTTGGATGCCATCCTGAGGCATGCACTGCAGCTTTTTTATTGACTTCAGTTGATTCAACAGTACAGGCTCAATGGCGCCTGCAATTTTTTGAGCTGAACCGCATGCTCCCCCACCACTCTCTACAGTGTTCTCACTACAAGTACAGACTACTCCATATTCTCGCTGCCTGGATTACTCATTTATTCTCTACAGCTGGACTTAGCAAATGCACACGATTTCAAAATAAGTTGGGAACGCTACAAAATATGTAACGAGAACAGATTATTCCAGCACACACGCAAAAAATGACATTTAACTCCTGCAAGGCTATTTAAAACACCTGAACATTAAAAAAAAATATGGGGATTTGGTCACATCATATGGCTATATGGTGCTTAAATTGGTTGTAAAAGTTCGTGTTTTTTCACCTCAATTTCACCTGAACCCTCGAACTTGTCCCACGGGGACATGCTGTCTCTCTGCTATGGGGTTCTCCGCTGTTGATTGGATAGATTGATAGCAGTGCAGCCATTGGCTCCCACTGTTGTCAATCAAATCCAATGACGCGGGGGCGGGGCCGAGTCCTGCATTCGGCGTCTATGGATGCCGCAAGCTGGACTTGGGATATGAATATGAACACTGCTGTGAGAAGATGGAGTAGGCTGCGTCTGCGGTCTGTACTTGTACTGAAGAAATTGATGAAGGGGAGATGGTTTAGGTTGTTTTTTCTTTTAAAGTAGGTAATATATTAAAATTATAAACAGTACTATGCAAAAATTGTGGGGGAAAAATGCTGTAAATTGGGAAAGCTTTCAGAAATAAGGTGTTCATAGTTTATTTTTATCAGTTTAGGTACATTTGCACACAGTTTTTGAAGAAACTCAGCAGGTAGGTTGTTCCAAACATCTTGGAGAACTAAGAGCGGATCTTCTGTAGATTTAGGCTGCCTCAAATCCTTCTGTCTCTTCATATAATCCCAGACAGACTCCATGCAGTTAAGATCAGGCCTCTGTTATGCCACGTACACACGACCGGACTTTCCGGTAGAATAGGTCCGACGGAATCATTCCGTCGGATAGTCCGATCACGTGTGGGATAGTCTGATTGTTTTTCTACGACGGACCTAGAAATATAACATGTTTTAAATCTGTCCGAAGGACTCAATTCCTATCGGGAAAACCGTTCGTCTCTATGCTGGTCCGACGGACCAAATACGACGCAAGGGAAACTATTGGCTACTGGCTATTGAACTTCTTTTTCTAGTCCTGTCGTACGTCATCACGTTCAAACCTAACAGACTGTCGAACTGACTTTAGTCTGTTTGTTCGGAAGTCTGTCATAACTCAGTCGAAAGTCCGTCGGGAAGACCGTCAGACCTTTTCTGCCGGAAAGCGCGGTCGTGTGTACGCAGCATAAGAGTCAAACCATCATTTCCTGGACTCCTTGTTCTTCTTTACGTTGATGATGGTTCTTAAAGAGGCATTCCACCTACAAAAAAAATATTAAAAGCCAGCAGCTATAAATACTACAGCTGCTGACTTTTAATAAATGGACACTCACCTGTCCCAGGGTCCAGCGATGTCGGCAGCCGAGACAGATCGATCGGTCAGCTCTCGGCTGCTGCTGCCGCCATTCTCGGTGAGGGAATCAGGAAGTGAAGCGTTGCAGCTTCACTTCCCGGTTCCCTACTCCGCATGCGCGAGTCACTCAGCGCAATGAGAATGCTCCGCGCTGTCTCTGGGACCGGTGTGTGTCCCAGCAGACAGCGCGGCGGGACAGGAAGGTGCATAGACTCCCGTGGGAGTCTATGGCCGGACGTGGGTGCAAATACCTGTCTTAGACAGGCATCTGCACCCCCCTGAATGGTGCCAAATGTGACACCGAAGGAGGGGAGGGTTCCGATGAGCAGAAGTTCCACTTTAGGGTGGAACCCCCGCTTTAATGACACTAGGTGTATGTTTGTTTGTTTGGGGTCGTTGTCCCACTGCTGAACAAATTAGTGCCAATCACACTCCTCACTCATGGTATGGCATGATAGATAAGTATCTGCCTGTATTTTCCAGCATTGAGGACACCATTGATCCTGACCAAAACTTCAACTCCATTTTCTGAAATGCAGCCCCAAATTTACAAGCATCTTCCACCATGCTTCACTGTTGCCTGAAGACAATCATTTATTGCACTGCTCTCCAGCACCTTGTGAACAAACTGCCTCCTACTACAGCCAAATATTTAAAATTTTTACTCCTCCGTCTAGAGCACCTGCTGCCATTTTTCTGCACCCCAGTTCCTATGTATTTGTGAATAGGATATGGAAACAAGGCCAAGTGACTCAACTATCTAGATACATAGCACATATTTTAGGACTGCATTCTAGTGGTCAGAGTTTTTGTACTATAGACAAATTTGGTCCTGTGAAATGGATGGACATTAGCTTCTACGCAATAATGAAGCTAATGTCCTAATGACTTCAATGAGATGACTGTGTGCAACATTATTGAGCATTTAATTCTGTTGCTCAGAGTGGGGCTTAAATGTTAAGATCAGTGTTAAGAGTTCATGTTAGGGTTTAGTAAGGATTGGTGTTACAGCGGAGTATATAACTCTGCTGTAGCTAGCAAATACTATAAATGGGCTCCCTGAACTTAGCACAACTGCATTGTTTTAAGTTGTAATGGTTACTGGATATCCTTATCAGGTAACTCATTGATTTTATCCGTTGCTTGCTATTTAATCATTGAGTGTAGACGTAGACGAATGGCTGGTGTAGATCAAGGTCAGTTAAGCAGCACTGTGAGAAAAGGGATGATGATGGCACCTGCAAGTAACCTTCAGTTCAGAAATCCATTTTCATCTCATTTACAGATAGGTCCCTTCTGTGTCCTTTAGAGCTACAGTTCAGGGTATCTAGAACCTATAATACGGATGCTTGACAAATTAATGGAATGATGCCAACTTGACAATGGTGAACAATTAATGGCCAGTCTAATTAGGCAAAGGTTTATTGATTTCATTTAGGTGGACATTTCTTTGAATAAATATTTGTAAATGTGCTATGCAAAAAATCCTACACTTCTAAAGACTCTAAAGATCCTGCATTTCTAATAACCCAAAAGACAAAGCCATTATTTGCTGCTTTGTCATGTTACATGCATAATTCAACCATGCCAAGAATGGTAATCTGCATCATTTGTATGGGATTAAAAGTTTAGGTTGCTGGTCTGGCTTTACAGTTAGTAAACCATTGTTCTTAATGAAACCAAGGCATAGGGTCACCAAATAACAGGTTTAAACTGGATCTCCATATTTTAACCCCTGTGTATTCACATGTCACTTCTTACAGATACTTAAAGCGGAGGTCCACCCTAAAGTGGACCTTCCGCTCATTGTAATCCTCCCCCCCTCCGGCGCCACAATTGGCACCTTTCAGGGGGGAGGGGGTGCAGGTACCTGTACAGTACAGGTATCTGCACCCACTTCCGGGATGGCTCTCTGCGGAAAGGGACGTAGATTATGCCCCTTTCCGAAAGTCCCCCGCTGCCTGCTGGGAAACACAAAGATCCCAGAGGCAGCGGGTCCATCCTTATTGCGCAGCGCGACTTGCGCATGCGCAGTAGGGAACCGGGAAATGAAGCCGAAAGGCTCCACTTCCTGATTCCCATACCCAAGATGGCGGCGGCAGCACCCGAGAGCCGATCGAGAGATCGGCTTCGGGTGCCGACATCGCGGGCCCGCTGGACAGGTAAGTGTCCTTATTTTAAAAGTCAGCAGCTGCAGTATTTGTAGCTGCTGGCTTTTAAAAAAAAAAAAAAAAAACGCGGACTCCCGCTTTAAAAAGGTCAGTCCCACAGTTCAGATACAATAATTCTCAAAACAATCCTTGCATCCTTATAGTTGTTTTGCCATACCAGATTTAACCAGCAGGTGTCTCTGCAAGTAAAGTCTAAAACTGCACCACCCAGGGGTTCATTTACCCCTATCACTTGAGCCATGGCTTTGTTAAAGTATAACTAAAGGGAAAACTTTTTTAGTTAGTTTTGGATAGAGTGGAGAGGGACTGGAACGTCTGTCAGTTTTTAATGCCGTCTGTGTCCCCGTTGATGAGATTCACCCTCCCTATTTGTCCTGTTTTACCATTATCAACGAAAGTGAAAAAAAAAATCACAAATTTTGAGTTGTCTTTAGAAAAGTAATAGAGGGGAAAGCTTCCAATGGGGACACTAGTTCTGGTGACCTAGGGGTAACCAAGGAATTCTCTTAATTTGCAGGGACTTCCTCTCCCTTCCAGTTTGGATAAGAATAGGAAGTGAAGGTAAATCGCTACAATAGGACACGGCGAAAAAGGAAAAAAATAAAAATCTCAGAAGTTATAACTATAAAATGAAAAAAAAAAGTTACGCACCCTCCATAAGATCAAAAACGCTGGATGAAAAATGCTGATAATAGCTTTTTTGTGCTGGCTTGTAGTAGCGTTTTAGTAACTTTTAGAAGCTTTTAGGAGCATTAGCATTTTATTTGTGTTTTTACAGTACATAAAATAAAATAAGCCTTGAAAAAAGCCTTTTAGGAGCATTTTATTAGCGTTTAGAAGCTTTTAGGGTCTTTTTAGGGTTTTATTTCTGCTGAAAAACATGACAAAACATGACATAAACCATTTTTTTCCTGGTCTTTGACACTAACGCTCAAAAAACCCTAATAACCTAAAGTAGTGTGCATGGACACATAAGATAACACTACTTAACTTTTAGAAGCAGAAAAAATACTAAACGCTTCTAGGAGCTTAAAAAATTGCTAGCGTGCGTGGAGCCTAATAAGACAGAAAAATGGCCAGTGGTGGCCCATCCATAATCCATGCAAATACATTTTTGCTATTGTATTCCTGATTCTCATCCCGGCCAATCAAGAAGCAGGCCCTGAGACTTAGGTCTCCTAGTCAATCGGGTCTCGGGACCCCCACTTCCTGTTTGGCCGGGAGGTGAAGCAGCAGCCCTACCCTGGATCTTTGTCATCTGCCTCCTAAGGTAAGGAGGCCCCTGATCGCCACCTTCCCTGTGTGGCAGTGGGGGATTGACACCTTTCCACCAATTTTAGGGGGAGGGGAAGTTGATTGGGTATGGTTTTCTGCTCCCCCCAAATATTGAGCACCATCTGCCACTGCTGATGTCTATACATTTTAACACCCCTTCCACCTTCTTTGCTAACTTTGCTATGCAGAAGGAAAATAAAATTCTTCCTCATATCCCCCCCCCCCCCCCCAAAAGGTAGTTGCCTAATTTCTTTTCTTTATGAATTATTCATTGGATGTTATACATTGCAATAAAATCATTTGATCAATCGTTCGGTTGAGAGCACAAGCAACTGTGACGATTCTCAATTATGGCATGCCTTCAATGTAACTGTTTTGGGAAACCGTTAAAGGAGATGTATGGGGCTATTAACAAAACAAACCTATATACACAAGACTGCAGCATCGGCATGATGGTGCAGCTGCCCCAGGTTGGGTCTAAGACTGAGAACTAACCACTGATTGCTCAGCTCTTGATCTTCCCGAAGTGGAGAGCAGTGACTGTCGCCGCTCTGTAGCGGGTGTGGGCACAGCTGGTTCAGCTCTTAGCTATGTGCTGAGAGCCGGAGCCAGCTGTCAATCAAAGACATGGTCGGGATCCTTCCAGAGCCTGCAGCAGCTCTGTGACATCAGCTGACAAAGGGGTTTAAGCTGCTGTCAGCTGATTCTGGGTCACAGGAGAGTCCAGTGCCAGGCATTTCCCCGTTCTGGCTTGTCATGACAGATCACTGCTCCCTGTCATCTACAGCGGTGATCACTGTCATGTGACTTGAAGCCCAACCCCCCACAGTTAGAATCACTCCCTAGGACACCCTTAACCCCTTCATCGCCCCCTAGTGGGGTTAACTTCTTCACTGCCAGTGTCATTTCCACAGTACTCAGTGCATTTTTATAGCACTGATCACTGTGTCCCAAAAAAGTGTCAAAAGTGTCCGATGTGTCCGTCATAATTACGCAATCCCAATAAAAATCACAGATCGCCGCCATTACTAATAAAAATTTCAAACTAAAAATGCTATAAAATTATCCTCCATTTTGTAGAAGTTATAACTTTTGCGCAAAGGAATCAATATACGCTTATTGTGATTTTATTTCTTTTTTTTACCAAAAATATGTAGAAGAATACATATCGGCCTAAACTGAGGAAATAAATTGTTCTTTGTATATTTTTGGAGAATATTTATTATAGCAAAAACTAAAAAAAATTGTGTTTTTTTTTTTTTTTTTCAAAATTGTCTCTCTTTTTTTTAATTTTTTTTATAGCGCAAATAATAAAAACCGCAGAGGTGATCAAATACCACCAAAAGAAAGCTCTATTTGTGGGGAAAAAAAATTCAATTTTGTTTGGGTACAAAATTGCATGACCGCGCAATTGTCAGTTAGACCCCTTTCACACTGGGGCGTTTTTCAGGCGTTTTTCATGCGCTTTAGCGTTAAAAAAAGCGCCTGAAAGAAGCTGCAACTGCAATCCCAATGTAAAAGCCCAAGTGCTTTCACACCAAGATCCCTTTCACACTGGGGCGTTTTTCAGGCGTTTTTCAGGTGTTTTAGCGTTAAAAAAAGCGCCTGAAAGAAGCTGCAACTGCAATCCCAATGTAAAAGCCCGAGTGCTTTCACACTGAGGCGCTGCGCTGGAAGAGCGTCAAAAAAAGTCCTGCAAGCAGCTTCTTTGCAGCGCTTTTGGAGCGGTGAATACAACGCTCCTAAAACGCCCCTTCCCATTGAAATCAATGGAAAGCGCTTGTAAAACGCCTGAAAAACGCTATTGGCAGCAGCGTTTTGTGGGCGCTTTTAACCCTTTATTTGGCCACTAGCAGGGGTTAAAAGCGCCCCATTAACGCTCGTAAAGCGCTGCTAGTTTAGGCGGCGCTTTACGAGCGTTTTTCGGGCGCTGACATTTCACATTGGGACTGCAGATGAGGCTTCTTTCAAGCGCTTTACAGGCGCTTTTTTTAACGCTAAAGCGCTTGAAAAACGCCTAAAAAACGCCCCAGTGTGAAAGGGGTCTTAAAGCGGCGCAGTGCCGAATCACAAAAAGTGCTCTGGTCAGGAAGGGGGTAAAATCTTCTGGGGCTGAAGCGGTTAAAGTTTACATTCTGGTACACTGGCAGTGTGCCGGGAAGACTGCACTCCTGCACTGGCCAATCAAAACGGTCAAAGTCCAGCACCTGGAAGAACCCAGGGAAAAGATGCTGGTGCCAGCGAGGGATCTCACGGGCTTCGGGACCAGCTTTGGAGCATAGGTGAGTATTTATGCCTTTTAGTTCCACTTTAACCCCAAAAAAAAAAATAGCCCATATTCAGGCTTTATACGTTTCATGCATGTCAGCAATGGCAGCCAACATATTCTCTCTGTACAGTTTTCCTTTTAAAGAATACAGTATGTAGCTATAATAGACTATTACTTGTGCGGGGGGAAATACAAGGTCTAGAATGATCCGTGTCGGAGGATTATGGAAACAGCATGTGTGGAGATAGGAGGGAGAAAAGAAATGTTTGTCCTGACATTTGTGGCCTTTTAATTAATATTCCACATTAATCTGGCAGCGGTTCAGCAAATTAATGCACATTCAGCATGTCAATACACTTTCATTATCCTCCATGCAGCGTGAATAGCTGGGGCCCTGGTGATCACTGCAAACACTTAATCATTACTAGTCAAATAGCTGTCACCGCGTCTTTCAAAGGAATGAATATGTATGGTCTCCTTTCTGTGCACCGGAGGAATAGTAACGCAGAGTACTGTGTACCTATACCTCAAAGTGCTTGAAGTTCCAGTTCAAGCGTAGTTCGTGTTCACGACGTCTGTCTAAACAGCAGGAGATGTTCTTTATGCCAATTGTAAGGACAAAATCCAGCAAAATAAACATGCAGTAATAAAACCCTTGGTTTAAAGCTAAACTGCAGGCAAATAGGATTTGTATTTCTGTTCATCCAGTGCTGAGATTTAAACAGCCTTGTCGGTCAGCAATTGGTGGCTTGAAAGTATCTTAGCAACACTCAGCTAGGACAATTCCTGTACCCCACCTTGTGATTGGACAGTGAAGGAGCAGCAGCAGAATGATAAGCTCCTATTTCTGTCCACTTCTGCCAGCGTGTTCCTTGTCGGCACATACATGCAGGATACCTAAACTGTACCCTTTTTTTTTTCTTTTAAAAAGCTCCCAATGATTGTTTTTACTTGTACATTAAAATTAGACTTGGGAAACTTAACATTAATAAATCACCGGGATCAGATGGCTTGCGCTCGAGGGTACTTGGGGAACTCAGTCAAGTAATTTGCCAGGCCAAATTGTTCCTAATTTTTACTGACAGTCTACTGACTGGAATGGTACCAGCTGATTGGAGAAAAGATAATGTAGCACCAATATTTAAAAAGGGCCCAAAATACTTCCCTGGGAATTACAGACCTGTTAGCCTAACATCAATAGTATGTAAACTCTCGGAGGGGATGATAAGGGACTATATACACCCTTTGGGCTCCTTCTGCTTGATTCTGAGCATGCGTGAACTTTTGCGTGATGGACTTAAGTATATACGATCGGAAAGTCAGACCACAAAGTTGTGTTGGCGGAAAATTTTAGAACCTGCTAGCCAACATTTGTTAGCGGAAAGTCCAACAACAAATGTTCGATGGAGCATACACACAGTCGAACTTTCAGCCAACAAGCTCACATCCAACATTTCCTGTCGGAAAATCCGACCGTGTGTACGCGGCATTAATGTATCCTTCCTTTTATTTCCTCTGAAATTTGTGATCACAACAGCTAGAGAGAGAACGCAGGCAGCAATAAAAACTTAAGCCTTTCCACGCCATCCCAGCAGCCCTTTACCTCAATAGAACAGCTGTGGCATAGTTGAGGGCTCATTTACATTTTTTCAGTGCGTTAAAAGAGAATTATGGAATTTTTCCCCCCAATCATACTTACCCAGGTAGATGCAGCATCGGTTCCCCGCCGGCTCCACTACATAGAACCGAGTGATCGATCCGCGTCGATCACTCCGTTCTCACAGCTCCCTGAGCAGAGAGCTGGTGACTGTCAGTCGCCGCTCTCTGCTGTGCAGACCCCCCCTCACTGGAGCGCTGGGCTGTGGAGGGGGCGGGAGTGGCCAGCTCAGGCTCTCAGGTGCTTTGTTTTTTTATGTGCTTTTGTGGTGACTGGCATTTATCTATTGGAAAATAAATTAATTTACAGCACACACCAGGGGCGTTGCTAGGTCTACAAAAGATCTGGGACTAGAGCCCATAGCAGCAAAGCAAAGAAAGGCATACGCTTGGGCAGGCATACACATGTATATAATGTGTGTGTGTGTGTGTGTGTGTGTGTGTATATATATATATATATGTATATATATCTCCCCAGAGAGCCTCCCCCTTAAATCAAGGTCCCTAGAGAGCCTCCCCCTTAAATCAGGGTCCCCAGAGAGCCTCCCCCCTGCATAAGGGTCCCCAGAGAGCCTCCCCTCCCCTTGGAGACCCCTGCAGAGACTTAGGGCTATGGTCCCCAGATTCGGGGCTATAGCCCCGAAAGCCACCCCTTAGCGACACCACTGACACACACTATGGACAAGACTGTATATGGTTGTCTATTATACGTGTGAACGTATCAAGACCTAGAAGTTATGTAGAGACGAGAGCTGGGTCAGATCTCTTGTGAATGAGATGAATTGAGGGAGATTTGAACATCATGCAGGAGACAAGGAGAGAGGGGTAAAAATTAGGATGACTCCATGGACTTTAGGGTTAGTTAGTAGAGCCTTTGCTTTTGTTAATTTAAGATCTGAGTGCTCCTTTAAAAAACAGCTGTACCTTTCGGAGCCCCAGTGTGGCCCAAAAAATCTGTTCTGTGCCAACGGGGCAAAACGAATGTATTATAGCTATATTCTGTGCTGTCCAAATATAGCTTTTAAATGGATTGAATTTCCTATAACACTAAGGCCGCGTACACACGGGCGGACTGTTCGCCCAACCTTGTCCGCTGAACAGTGTTTGGGCGGACAGTCCGCTCGTGTGTGGGCTTTCAGCGGACAGTTTCAGCGGACAGTTTGACGGACAAAGTCTTTCGGAAATTCCGAAAAACTGTCCGCTGAAACTGTGTTTGAGCGAACAGTCCGCCCGTGTGTAGGCTACTTTCGAAATGAGCAAACTGTTCCCGCTCGGAGGAAAGTCTGCTCATTTCGAGCGCGTGTGAAGGTAGGCGGGGCCCGCGACGGAGACGTCGCGGGCTCCGCCGCCTGGAATGGGCTTAAAGGGGAACCCCAACGCCGAAAAAAATCGGCGTGGGGGTTCCCCCAAAGTCCACAACAGACCCTTGTCCGAGCACGCTACCCGCCCGGCCAGGAAAGGGGGGCGAGCGAGCGCGCCCCCCCTCCTGAGCCGTACCAGGCCGCGTGCCCTCAACATGGGGGGGTGCCTTGGGGAAGGGGGGGCCGCGCGGCCCCCCCACCCCAAAGCACCTTGTCCCCATGTTGATGAGGACAAGGGCCTCTTCCCGACAACCCTGGCCGTTGGTTGTCGGGGTCTGCGGGCGGGGGGCTTATCGGAATCCGGGAGCCCCCTTTAAGAAGGGGGCCCCCGGATACCGGCCCCCCACCCTATGTGAATGAGTATGGGGTACAATGTACCCCTACCCATTCACCTGTGAAATAAAGTACAAAAAAAAACACAACACAGAGAAAAAATATTTTATTGCACAGCTCCGGGGGTCTTCCGTCTTCGGGGGTCTTCTCGCCGGACTCCTCCGCTATCTTCGTGTAGCTCTTTTACTAGCGGAGGAGCCCGGCTTTCTTCCTCCCCCCTGCCGGCCTCTTCTCCCGACTTCGGGGGTCTTGTCCCCCTCTTCGGTTCTTCTGCCGGGCCACCGCGCCTTCTTGTAGCTCTTTTGCAGGCGGTGGCCCGGTCTTCTGTCGCCGCTGCCTTCCGTTCTTCTGTCGCCGCCTTCGGTTCTTCTGCCGGACCACCGCGCCTTCTTGTAGCTCTTTTACAGGCGGTGGCCCGGTCTTCTGTCGCCGCTGTCGCCGTCGCCGCCTTCCGTTCTTCTTCTTCTTCTTGTTCTTCTTCTTCTTCCCCAGGAGATGTTGACACGTCGCTCTCTCCGGCCGGAATGCCAGAGCCGCGCTGTGCGGTCACTTATATAGTGACAATGGGGCGGTGTCACATGGTATATGTCACATGGGTTGGTCACATGGTGACCCCGCCCCCTTACGATGTCATAGTCCCCATGTGACATCAACCCATGTGACCAACCCATGTGACATATACCATGTGACACCGCCCCATTGTCACTATATAAGTGACCGCACAGCGCGGCTCTGGCATTCCGGCCGGAGAGAGCGACGTGTCAACATCTCCTGGGGAAGAAGAAGAAGAACAAGAAGAAGAAGAAGAACGGAAGGCGGCGACGGCGACAGCGGCGACAGAAGGCGGCGACAGAAGAACGGAAGGCAGCGGCGACAGAAGACCGGGCCACCGCCTGCAAAAGAGCTACAAGAAGGCGCGGTGGCCCGGCAGAAGAACCGAAGAGGGGGACAAGACCCCCGAAGTCGGGAGAAGAGGCCGGCGGCGGGGAGGAAGAAAGCCGGGCTCCTCCGCTAGTAAAAGAGCTACACGAAGATAGCGGAGGAGTCCGGCGAGAAGACCCCCGAAGACGGAAGACCCCCGGAGCTGTGCAATAAAATATTTTTTCTCTGTGTTGTTTTTTTTTGTACTTTATTTCACAGGTGAATGGGTAGGGGTACATTGTACCCCATACTCATTCACATAGGGTGGGGGGCCGGTATCCGGGGGCCCCCTTCTTAAAGGGGGCTCCCGGATTCCGATAAGCCCCCCGCCCGCAGACCCCGACAACCAACGGCCAGGGTTGTCGGGAAGAGGCCCTTGTCCTCATCAACATGGGGACAAGGTGCTTTGGGGTGGGGGGGCCGCGCGGCCCCCCCTTCCCCAAGGCACCCCCCCATGTTGAGGGCACGCGGCCTGGTACGGCTCAGGAGGGGGGGCGCGCTCGCTCGCCCCCCTTTCCTGGCCGGCCGGGTAGCGTGCTCGGACAAGGGTCTGTTGTGGACTTTGGGGGAACCCCCACGCCGATTTTTTTCGGCGTTGGGGTTCCCCTTTAAGTCCATTCCAGGCGGCGGAGCCCGCGACGTCTCCCTCGCGGGCCCCGCCTACCTGTACACGCGCTCGAAATGGGCGGATTTGCCTCCGCCTTACGTGGGCGAGTCCGTTCATTTCAAAAGTTGAGCGAACTGTTTGGCAAACAGTTCGCTGAAACAGTCCGCTCAAAAAGTGCCGTGTGTGGCCATGTCCGTCCATGCTAATTTTGAGCGGACTGTTTGCCGAAACTGTTTGACAAACAAAGTTGGGCGAACAGTCCGCCCGTGTGTACGCGGCCTAAGACCCTTTTCATACTGAGGCGTTTTTCAGGCGCTTGTAAAGTGCTTGAAAAATGCCTCCCCTGCAGCCTCAGTGTGAGTGCCAGAGTGCTTCCACACTGGGGAGGTGCGCTTGCAGGCCGTTCGAAAAAGTTCTGCCAGCAGCATCTTTCGGGCGGTGGAGGACACCACTCCTCCACCACTCCTGCCCATTGAAAATAATAGGCACTGCTGCTGAAGCGCCTGCAAATCGCTTCGGTAGTGTCGTTACACAGGCGCATTTAACCCTTTATTCGCCCGCTAGCGAGGTTAAAAGTGCCCCGCTAGCGACGGTAAAGCGCCGCTAAAACTAGCGGCGTTTTACCGTCAACACCCACCCCAGTGTGAAAGCAGCCTAATGCAATGTAAACATGATAGGATTTTCTGACAACAAAATCCATATTTTGTTTTCCGATGAATGTTGGCTCAAACTTTTCTTGCATACACACAGTCACACAAAGTTGATTGGAAATTCCAATCGCCAAGAACGTGGTGACGTACGACGAGCCGAGAAAAATTAAGTTCAATAGCCAGTGCTGCTGTTCTGCTTGATTCCTAGCATGCGTGGCACTTTGTGCATCGGAATTGTGTACACACGATTTTGACGGAAAAATGGAGAACCAGCTGTCAAATTTTGTGTGACGGAAATTCCTATGGAAAAATGTGTGTAGCCTCCCTACACAGGGTCTGAATTTCCGACAACAAGCTCCTATCAAACATTTTTAGTTGGAAAATCCTATCGTGTGTGTGCCGGGCATTAGCACCATCTAGTAACCAAATGCAGTATTTTCAGTTCAAAATCAATTATTTACATTCGAACAGCACCGGATATAGCCTATTTTACCCCATTTTCACAGAACAAACGTACATGCACATTCACTGGGCGAATGGCTTTGAAAATACTTTATAAATCACCCCAATATTATTCTCTAGGCTTAAATGCACTTGAAAAGATCTTATTTATTATCTTAATTATTTTTCACCCTTGCTCTTTTGTTCTCTCATTTAAAATTCTAAAGGCAAATCCACTTTGCACTGCAAGTGCAAAGTACACTTGAAATTGCACTGAAAGTACTCTTGGAAGTCAAGTCGCTGTAGATCTGAGGGGGACGTGCAAGGCAAATAAAACAGCATTTTAGCTTGCACATGATTGGATAATCAGCAGAGCTTCCCCTCTTTTCAGATCTACCCCTCAGATTTACAGCGACTGCACTTCCAAGTGCACTTGTCGTTTTGCACTTGTAGTGCAACATGAATTTAATTTAATTTAAAAATGAATTTTCCTTTCGTAAATAACCTCCAGTGTGTACCTAATTTAAAATCCCAGCAAGTATACGCAAAGGTTGATGGAAATTTAGTATGAAATGGAAAATAAGTTATGCATAGCATAGATTAAAGTGGGAATATAGATTTCCCTACAGATAATATTTCACCGTGCTGTGTTCGTATTCCCGGCTATTTTGGAAGGAAGAAGGAGCTCAGTGAGGAATAAGTGGCAGTTCACATTAGTTTGCGTGACCCATGACAGGTGGTAGTTTCTTAGAGCTGTTATGACACACTCCATTGTGTACATTCATCGGCTGTTGTGGATTGGCAGTTGATAGGAAGTACATAATGATGCTAAAGCACAGCAGTTTGACCTCTATATTACATGTTATATTCAGTTAGGCGATCTAAAAATAACCGCTTTACTAAATTCAGCCTCATGCCTAGATATAGCAATTGTCTTCCAACTGCTGCAGCGTACATTCCTACATGCATTTTACCAAGTACAAGACTGAAGGGATTGATTGGAAATGAATAATACATGAAGGGGATAGTGAAGGTTTTTTTTTTTTTTTTCCCTCTCTGCGCAAATCCAGCCGCATTTCTCCTGAATGCAGCTACTAATTGGACATCTTTCAGCACAGTCAATAATAATGCCGCCCTGGATTACGCCAGTGTTTACCAGACTAGCAGAGATTAAGAACTTGTCAGGAAGATATTAAATGAGGCTCAGGAAATGCTTTATGTTGGGATTTAGATGTGTCACTCTATAAGAATAACTATGCTTTACATCATCGGAAAAAATGCAGATGGGCTGCGCAAAGTACAGAGCGCTCCATTCTATTGTCTATCTTAATTAAAGGGGAAAGTAAAATGAGAAGCAGTGTACCTATATTTAAAGAACTACTTTATGAAACTCTCTGGAACGTATAATGCTAATCACAAATCATTGTATGCGCAGCAGATGATCAGGTCAGGCATAGGCATACTGACCTTTAAACAGGTTCCAGGTATGTAGACACATCAATGGCTGACAATAACAGAAGTGAAAGGTTGATCATAATAAGCACAGACAAGCTAAGTACATACACAATGCGAGTAATACAGGGCATGACTAGTCAGACAGACCTCTATCCAGGGCATAAGCAGACATACTAAAACTGGCCATGCACAGATACACCATAATCCGATTCCTCCTTCCACACTATACAGCATGGATGGTCGAATCTCCCACTGTGACTATTGTATTTTCATAGCCCCTCCCCCAGCTGTCAAACAACCTTAACATCCTCCAATGGGATGTCAGATGGGAGCAGCTGACATCTGACATGGCCTCCTCCCCCCTGACTAAATTTTGGCCTGTTCCTCAGGAACCAGCCAAAATTAGTATAGCAGGGGTGACATACGCAACATTGCGGGTCGCATCAGTGTTATGGTTGCACTCAAAGGGCCAGTTGTAATCTGTAAGATTATATGTCCAGAGCAGCCCCCTCCCCCACCATCAGAAGAGTTTCCCACCCTCTCTTACATCACAGTGCACTCTCTTCCCTTGTGCCCGGAAGTAGCTGGAGGCAGAGCTGGGAAGCAGAAGGTGCAGCGTCTGGAGAAGTATCAGAGGAGACCTGGAGTCCGCTGAATGCCAAGACTAAGGATGGCAGAGATTAGGGGGTGCTGAGACTGCACAGAGAGGCACAAGATCTGTATATAGGAGGAGTTCTGTCCTCTCTGCTGCTGATTGCTGAGACAAGGTGGGGGCAGAGACAAGGGGGGAGCTGCAGCAGCAGAAGAGGTATGAGGGGCACATGGAATGGCATAGTGGACCGGTGTTTGACGCATGTAGCGTATAGTGTTTGGCCAGCTTAAAGAGGAACTGCAGTCTGCTCACATCATTTGTAATAATATCTGCCATTTTGAAGCTTCCCTCCAACCACTTTGCATATTATTTCATATATACTGTGATTGTGCACTTGCTAAATATGCTGCAGAAATCGCTCTCCATTGAGTCTGGCTACAACCATTTTAACTGTGGGCAGCTGAAACTGCTGCCTGTTCACTTCCTGGATTTACACAGACATACCTCCAGCTCTGCAGCTCTCATTGGCCCTCTTATGATGCCCCCCATCTTGGCATCCCCCTCTCCCTTCCTGGCAAACTCTGTCTAGAGTGAGAGCCAACTGTGCATGATGTCATAAGCCTAGGCTTTTTTACCAGACAAGAAACAGGAAGTGGGCTGTATAAGGTATTTACTGGCAGAAAAAAAAAATGTTACTATCCAAAGTTAAAACAGCAAGGGCAGAAGATTTCATAGATGCAAAGTTGAAAAACAATGACTGAAGTTACGCTTTAACCTGTTAATCAGACACAAGCTTAAAGTGGAAGTAAACTCCGCTATCGTTTTCAGCCAAGGAAGCTGCCATCTTTGCCTCTGTTTAATCTTCAACTGCTATGGTGCTGCACATGTGATCCGTTATGATACCAGCCATTGGATGGTTTGATAGTTTGGCTGAGAGCACAGCCAATGTGCAGTTAGCATTCTCGGCATGCCTTTTTTTTTTTTAACTGTTTAAATCCATGGGTTTACTTCCACTTTAATGTCCAGCAGTCTATTCAGGAATTCTTAATTGAGACAGATGTGCACAGACAATACCTGAGCAGCAGTGTTGAGTAACAGTCAGCAGATGACGAGGTTCAAAGCTGATTATTTTATAGACAGACTGATTTAGGCAAGATTAAAAAAAAATATATATACTCTTTGAATGCAGGTAACATTGCAGCATTAAAGAAACCAAACAAAATTGCTGACAACAAGATATCCGTGAAAGTGATTCTTCAAGTTATTGGGAAAAAAATGTTTTTGGCGGATGTTACATAAAATGATCTATAAAAACATTCCTGTTTGCTTACCTAAAATCATTAGATAAAAATGATTTAATGAAAGTTCCGGAACAGTTGCTACATAAGGCAGAAAAATAAAATAAATAGATTAATAGGAACTGAGTTCCCCCTGCTCCTTTGTCTGGAAGGCACATACTGCACATTATTTTGGTATTTTTGTTTAGGAGAATATTTGGATTACATATTGACACTCTTTTAAACCATAGAAATGAAGACCGGTGGGGTGGAGGTTGAGGGGTGGGGGTAAGGGTTATTCTAAAACATCCATGTCATTAGAAACTATAGAAACAGATCTTCAACGCATACATTTTTTTGTACACTGAAATTGGTATGTCCTTTACATTTACTTGTAAGACCTGCAAATATGGATTGAAAGTACGTCTATAGGCTTCAGCAGTTCTAAAGACCACAGTGACAATCAATGGCATCATAAATTATACATGGCTTCATTCTATTGATGGAAATTTCAAACAGACCCGTTTAATGTCAGTCATGTCACTAAAAAAACATGTACACCTTCATGATTGAAGATGTTCTTAAATCTTTTCTACATCATCGTATAGCAGAGCTACATGAAATAGCCCAGACGTGTGAGCTGGGTGATATAGGACTGGCTATAGTCAAAGATATTAAAGAGGAAGTAAACCCTGATGGGTTTACTTCCTCTTTGATTCCCTGCAAAGGTAAAGCATAATTGACTACTATGCATCGCATAGCAGTCCATTATGTGTCACTTACCTGACACAGGAGCCAGCGAAGTCACCGCTGTCCCCTGTAGTTCGGCGCATCCATCTTCTCGGTGGGTCTCTCTGCTCCGCCGCTGTCACTCGGCGAAGCCGCGACTACGTCACTCCCACGCATGCGCGCGGGAGCCGCCACTCGCGGCATATTGCCGTTGACAATGGCGCGCTCAGTGAGCCTGTGGTTCCTGTCTTTCGGCAAATATCTCCTAAACCGTGTAGGTTTAGGAGATATTTCTTGGACCTACAGGTAAGCCTTAATCTAGGCTTACCTGTAGGTCAAAGTTGGTTGTAAGGGTTTACAACCACTTTAAAGAAAAGTTGAGGCATTACCCAAGCTTTAGGGTTTCTAATCTATACTAATAACTTGATAGCTCGACTCTGATTGGTTACTCAGGGAAACGCAAAGGTTTCCCTTTTCTTACATTTATACATGAGAACCATTAAAACTTTGGGGTTATAGAAAGAAGTAAACTATGCAAAACTTAGAAGTCCCAACATTAACCCCTTCTCATGAAAGGGTAAAACAAATCTAAATGCCTAAGCCCAATTTTGTGACTTTGATATGTTAGTAAAGCCTTACATATCACAAGTACTTTATGCATCCAGGTGGATTATACTTTGTATTTTTCAGGACAAATTGGGCTTTCATTTGGCGGTAAATTGTAATGGAGTTCTCCTGCTTTTTTTTTTTTATATTATCAAAGAATACCTGGCCCACAATAGTAAAAAAAAAAAAATATTTTAAATTTAGTTTTTTGGTACTACTATAACCTACCCTGTTTCCCCCGAAAATAAGACAGTGTCTTATATTAATTTTTGCTCCCAAAGATGTGCTAAGTCTTATTTTCAGGGGTTGTCTTATTTTTCCACGAAGAAAGCACGTTACACATTTATTGTTGAACACAAAAAGGTAATCTATTACCTGTATACAGTACGGTAGTACCGGTAGTTGTCATCACAAACCAGCATAACCAGACCATTATTTCCATGTACAACAATCTATGGTACATTTACTGATACCGTATTTACCGGTATGAACACAAAGTAAGATTTATTCAATGACAGTCATGTCATCATCTTCTGGAACATCAACATAACAATCCAAACCCTAAATTTCCTGGTGAATGTCTTGTGACTCCATTTCTTTCAGAATCGGTGGACCAAATCTCTCATGTTTAGTAATAGCACTGTCCTTAAATGAGTACTTCTTGTCAAGGTAGTCTGCTTGTAGTGTATTTGCAATGCAACTGTCAGTGATTTTCTCCCTTGAATTCTTCACCCAAGTCACAACCTCTTGCAGTTTAGGTTTCACAAAGTTGCCACGCTGACTTCTCTCCATTCTATTTTCAATGTAGTCATTAATTTCCATGCGCAAATTGTCCTTGAATGGCTTGTTTATTGCAATGTCAAGAGTCGGGAGATAGGCCGTCATTCTTGCGGGAATCATTATTTGATCTATTCTTCTTTCGTGAAGAAATGTCTTCATGTCTTTAGCGCGGTGAGTGCTTGTTGCATCCCTGACTAGCAGACCTCTTTGGCTACCTCGCATAACAAGTGGCAGCATTAAATCGACCCACTTCCTTATAACTGCTTGTGTGGCCCAGGCCTTTTCAGTTTCAAGAATAAAAATGCCCGAAACACATTCAATCTTTTCCTTCTTGCCCTTAGAAATGATTAAAGGTGGTATTTTAGTGCCATCCAGATGAATTGCCAAAATACAGGTAACACGGGCACTTTCGCAAGCAGTGGAGGGAATGTACACTGAGGAGGCACCCCGCTGTTCAATTATTGTTTGAGATGATTGGCCCATAAACACTGCAGTTTCATCCATAGCAATCATGTTGGAAAGATTGTATTTAGAGAAGTCAGCATCATCAAAAAAGGACTTGAATGCAAGTTGCTCACTTAATAACTTGAGCTTCTTCCAGCCTAAACAGTGTTGTGGATCTTCTTAAAGACAGTTCAATTCACTGAAGGAAATTATCCAGCCAGTGTTGTGATGCTTTGAAGTCTTCAGGGGCAAACTGTGGTGCTATTGCAAGGGCAAATTCTTGAATCTGAGCCCTATTCACAGCCAAAGCCTTTTGCTCTCCTGTCAACAACCCATTCACAGATCAGGTCTTCCAGCTCGGAAAATAATGGTTGCCGACCTGATCCACACTTGCGCTTTTTAGCATTTCCCTTGTCCACTTGTTCAATGAGGTTACCATACTCTGCTCGCCATTTTTGGACCAATCGGATATTCAACATCTTCTCTTTGCAGAACGCATTAAGATTTTGGCCCCGAGAGTCTTCCACGATTCCTTTCTTGTACTCCATGGAGTAGCTCTTTCTTTTTCTTTTTTTCTTTTTCGTTGACTTTCGCTCATGTCTATGGGTAAAAATATACCAGCACTGTTTACCAGTTACCAGATTACCATTTTAGTACCCCTTCTGATCCTCCTGTGCCATTTTGATCCCCCCCTTCTAATCCACCTGTGCCATTTTGATTCCCCCCCATTTTGATCCCCCTTCTGACCCTCCTGTGCCAGTTTGATTCCCCCCCCATCTAATTTACCTGTGCCATTTTGATTCCACCCCTTCTGATCCTCCTGTGCCATTTTGATCCCCCCTTCTAATCCACCTGTGCCATCTTGATCCCCCCCCTTCTAATCCACCCGTGCCATCTTGATTTCCCCTTCTAATCCACCTGTGCCATTTTGATTCCCCCCCTTCTGATCGACCTGTGCCATTTGACCCCCCCTCAAATCCACCCTGTGAGCCCCCCACCCCTGTGTGGATTATTTACCCTCTCCCCTTCAATGTGCCCAACTCCTGCCTGCACGACTCTCTCACTGTCTTGTGAAGCAGACTCTGTCAGCACAGAGCATCAGGCGGCAGAAGGTGTCAGCTTGTCCTGGCCACGGCGCGGGCTCTCTGATAACGGTGACGTCACTCGCCACCGCTATGGTCCAGAGGATTCAGATTCCTCACGGTACCGTAGCTTTGGGTGGCCTTATTATCAGGGAGGCCTTATGTTCGGTGAAGGACTTATTATCAGGGAGGCCTTATGTTCGGTGGAGGACTTATTATCAGGGAGGCCTTATGTTCGGTGGAGGACTTATTATCGGGGAGGCCTTATGTTCGGTGGAGGACTTATTATCGGGGAGGCCTTATATTTCTGCGAGAGGGAAACCTGGTGGTAGGTCGTACTTTCGGAGGATGTCTTACTTTCGGGGAAACACGGTATCACCAAAGAACAATCCACAATAAATTATCCTGCTCTTGATCACAGCAATAGGACATATGTGTATTATAGGTGTTGTATGTACTCATAGTAAAGCCCAGAAACAATAGTGCACATTCTGTTTTTTTTATTTTTTATATCCTACCTAAAACACACTGACATGAACTAAAAAAAAAAATTATAAAAAATTATTTAACCCCCCCCCCCCCAAAAAAAAAACCCATGGTTTCTGACATTGACCCAAACACTAACCCTGGCACTTACCTAGATTAATCCTTAGTTTAAGTATTTTTTCTGTATTTTTTACTTAATTTTTATTTTTTTATTATTTAATTAATGATTATTTTTTTTAGACACACTTTTTTTTTTTTTGGTGCAAGGACACAGAGTCATACAATATATATCTCTGTCCTCCATTCACAGAAATAGAAAACACGGGTGGGCTTCACAATGACTGATCACTGTGATAGCCAATCAGAGGCTATCACAGCGATCAGGTGACCCAGAATTAGGAGTTTAGGGGTCCCAATAGTTGGTACGGGACTCAGGGCTCATAGTGAGGCCCCGGTCTCTGTGCTAGGAGCGCGTTATGCGGCACACTCCCAGCACAAAGAGAGAAGCCCAGCACATAAGGAAAAAAGCCCAGTGCAGTGGACCATGTATTTGTGTGACATCGTTGTGAAGGGGTTAATGAGCTTAGAACCTCACCTCAAAGGTGACCTTGTACAATGACCTATTAACCACTTAAGGACCAAGCCTCTTTTTGAGATGTGTTGTTTACAAGTTAAAAACTTCTTTTTTTTTTTTTTTTTGCTAGAAAATTACTTGGAAACCCCAAACGTTATACATTGTTTTTCTAACACCCTAGAGAATAAAATGGCGGTTGTTGCAATACTTTGTCACACCGTATTTGCGCAGTGGTCTTACAAGCGCACTTTTTTTTTGAAAAAAACACTTTTTTTTAATTAAAAAATAAGACAAGTGTAAAGTTAGCCCAATGTTTTTTATATTGTGAAAGATAATGTTACATCGAGTAAATTGATACCTAACATGTCACACTTCAAAATTGCGCCCGCTCATGGAATTGGAACAAACGTTTACCCTTAAAAATCTCCATAGGCGAGGTTTAAAAAATTCCACAGGTTGGATGTTTTGAATTACAGAGAGAGAATTATTGCTTACTTTAACGTTCGCATTAATACCTCACATTAGAGGTCGACCGATATATCGGCCGATATTTGCCGGTTTTTTAAATAATCGGCATCGGCCGATTGTGCTGATAAAAAGCCGATTTAGAACTACAGCGGGACTTTGAAATGACTTCTGTAATAGAAGTCAGTGTAAGTTGCCTGAGTCCTCATAGAAACGTCTTCCTCCTCTCTGGGCAGTCTGCCAAGAAAAGAACAGAAAGATACAATGTTTACACTTCAATGAATGAAGTCATCTCTGTGTGTAGAAGTTCAGTTTAACCATTTAAAGACTAAATCTTTTCTGACACTTGTTGCTTACAAGTAAAAATCCTGTATTTTCTGCCAGAAAATCACTTAGACCCCCCCAAAAATTATATATATTTTTTTAGCAGAGATCCTAGGGAATAAAATAGTGGTTGTTGCAATATTTTATGTCACACGGCATTTGCACAGAGGTCTTTCAAATGCATTTTTTTTGGGAAAAAAATACACTATTTAAAAAATAAAAATAAATTAAAAACAGTAAAGTTAGCCCATTTTTTTTTTCGTCCAAAAGTTTTGACTACCTGTTTTTATTTAATATATAGGTTTTTTTTTTTTTTTTTTTTATCTAAATCATACATACAAGTAAACTGGAGGTTTGTTTTGTTTAATAAATGTTTAAATGTAAGAAATTTTCTGTATCACTTATGAAGACTGCTTTCACACTGGAGCGGGCAGGCGTTGATGGTAAAACGCAAGTTTTAGCGGCTCTTTACCATCATTTTAGCGGTGCTATTTGGCTGCTAGTGGGGCACATATAACCCAGCTAGTGGCCAAGGAAGAGGTTGCATGCGCCCATGAAGCACTGCTGCCAAATCGCATTGCATGCGCTTCGGCAGTGGTGCCCATTCATATCAATGGGCAGGAGTGGTGGAGGAGCGGTATACACCACTCCAAACGTGCTGCTTGCAGGACTTTTTTTTTTTAAGATCCTGCCAGAGCATCGCCTCAGTGTGAAAGCACTCTGTCTTTCATACAGACTGCAGGGGAGCCATTTTGAAGGCACTTTACAGGCGCTATTTTTAGCCCAAAAGCGCCTGAAAAACGCCCCAGTGGGAAAGGTGTGTTAGATCAAGGGGGATTAAAAAAAAAAGAAAAAAAAGGAAATAAATAAATAAAATAAAATCAGCCTAACATATCGGCCCAAAAAAATCGGCATCATATATCGGCAATCGGCCGCCATGATTTCTAAATATCGGCATCGGCCAGAGAAAAACCCATATCGGTCGACCTCTACCTCACATGTGTGGATTGAACACGATTTTCATATGCGGGCGCTGCTCACGTATGCGTTTGCTTCTGCACGTGAGCTTGGCAGGACAGGTTATTTTACTTTTGCATTTTTACACTGTTTTTTTCCCTAATATATATTTTATTGAATTTTCAAACTTGGGGCAATGCCCCAAAAAGAACAGTGGTAAACAGTGAAAGTCGCAGCCACCCACTCATATATCACATTAAGTGGTAGTATACATATTGAGGATTTCGTAAATGACATGTGCAGGTATCATTCAGCTACATAAACATGTCAAATGCGACAAGTATTCCATGTCTCTTAAGTTTTAGAATTTTTATGAAATTATTCGTAGGGGTAGAATAATGAGTTAGCGGTAGCGAGCGAAGCAGAAAGACGCAGAATAAGGAATATACAAGTACAGTATAAGAGGGGGAGAAAATAATGGAGGCGGGGAAGGGGAGTGGGGGTGAAGGGGGGAGGCGGGATGGATGGCGTTTCGTGCATGTTTGTCTCTGTGCTGCAAATCAGCACTGGACCCCATCTTACTGTGAATTTTAGTAGCTTAGGTCTCAGAGGGATTAACCTTCCTCTGAGTATTTAAACATGTTCCAGATGGTCCAAGTTTTCATGTAGGTTTCATGTCTGTCCTGGGCTGTCATTGTTAGGTCTTCCATTTTGTTTATATCTTCCACTTTCTGCGGCCACATTGCTGTGGTCTGTGGGCATTGTTTCCAGAGTGAGGGAATGCAGGATTTAGCTGCGTTGGTCAGGTGGCGTAATAAGGACTTTTTATATAATCTGGGAGGCATGGTAGATATATGGTGTAGGAAAAATGCCGGGTCATTCGGAATCTGAAAGTCTGTGAATTTTTGGGAGATGGTGCGGATCTCCATCCACAAAGCTGTCAGCCTAGGGCAGGGCCAAAACAGTATTGTTCCTTTGTCCTCTTGGCAGCGCCAGCAATATTCTGGCCTGTCAGGAAAGATGCTGAGTAGGCGGCTGGGTGTTAGATACCACCTCGTCACGGCACATCTTGCAATGCATGGCAAATTTGGTTTCTGGGAGGGTGTGTTTAAAAAGGTGTACATTTTGGAGAGGACCTGTGGTAGTGGTTCTGTCTCTGAACAATACTCCTCAAACGTGGTCAGAGGCTTAATGTAGCTGTGAGGGTTTGGAATGGTCTGGAGGAAGTAGTGTAATTGTGCTATGGTCCAGAACGGAAGTTGAAATGTGCCTGTGGGATCCATACGCTCCGATATGGAGGGCCAGGAAGTGATGTTTTGATTTCACTTCCGCCCTGCTTTGTTATGCTTTGCACAGCAACAGCTCTCTCTGGCCTGGATGAACCGGCAGTAGCTGAAAGGCATAGAGGAAGACCCGATCGTGGAAGACAGTCGGTGGCATCTCTTATCCCATTACCACCTACAGGAGATCATGATGGGGTAGAGAATGACAGATGAGTGGGTTGCCCATCTGTTTTACATTTGTGTACTGTTAACTTTTTTTTTACCCTCTTCCCTCGTTTTTTTTTTTTTTTTTTAATAAAAGGTCAAACAAAAGTTATGGGGGAACCTTTTTTTTGGGGGGGGGGGGGGGTCTAGAACAGGTCAGACATAGTTTAAGTTCATTTCTGTCAACTTCAGGAACCATTTAAGGAATTGCACCCTTGAGAAATACCAAAAAACACGCTGTCACTTTGTTCAATTAGGACCTCCTGACGGAAATTATACTCGCTCATCTATGCTCCCTTGTTGCTTTCCTACTCACCCTGAGGCCTTCAGTCCGTTACTCTAATGAAAAGGGGCTTTGGGTTGTAGGAAGCCTGTGACGATGTTCGAGGGTGAACAGCCCGTGAACACCAGAACAGTGTCTCTTTAATTTTGCCATCTCTAGTGACCAAAATAATGATGTTTTACTAAAACTTCCTAATTTTCACCAGAATTGGAGGAAATGAAAACTCTCTATTACACTCTTTACTAGTGCACTAATTCCTTTCTTTTAACTGCCAGTCCTTATTCCATCATGTGATTGTGGCTGTAAGAACCATACATCCAGCCTTTTTAAGGATATTCCAATTTCCACTGTGACCATACTACTGAGCGAACCCAAGCTGTTTTGTTATCCTCCTTCACTGCCCCAACATGCGATATGCTGAGGAATGTTTTTATAAACTCGCCCAATACTGCTAGGTTCTTGTTGGAGGTACTAGAACCTAAAACTGGATGTGCGTTTATGTTCACTTAAAAACTGCCAGCCACCAGAAATGCCTTCTTTTATCTCTTTATGGTACTTTTTGTTTTCCATGCTACAGGGTCTGTACTAGGAATCTCCGTACTCTTTATGGCATTCGCTGAAATAGCTGGAAAAATCCAGCAGGGCGATTGAGACCCACACAATAGCTATGTTGGGAATTGTCTTTGCTGTCCTTCACTTGTCTAATCAGCCTCCATTCCTTTCTACGCTAGACTCAGAGCATTCATACCCTGTACACGCCTTTAAAACACTGAGGCCTACCCCAACATTAGCTGTACCCCAGTGATGACCCTACACATTATTGGACTATCATCCTTTGAAATTCACAAGTTATGTCAGCATTTCACTGTATTTTTTGACATGGATTGTGACAGGGCTGGATCTAGCCTGAGGATGGGAGGTTAGTAGGGAAGTGTAAAAGGGGTCAGCAAGACAGAGGAGATGGGGGTCAACCGTTTTTTGTATGGCAGTGTAGAGGGAACAGCAGAGCTGAGGATGGGGGTCACTGTTGGCACGCTAGATGACTGGGGGGGTCACTGCTGGTAGACCAGAGGGCGAGGGGGTCACTGCTGGCAGACCAGAAGATGGGGGGGTCGCTTCTAGGAGGGCCAGAGGACGGGAGGGAGATCACTGCTGAAAGGCCTGAGTGGAGACGGGGGTCACTGCGGCAGGTCAGAGGACAGGGGGGTTCACTGTTGGCAGGCCAGAGGATGGGGAGGTCACTGTTGGTGGGCCAGAGGATAGGGGAGGGTCCATGCTGTCATGCCAGAGGACGGGGGGGGTCACTGTTGGCAGACCAGAGGGGGGGGGGGCATCACTGCTGGCAGACCAGAGGATGGGAGGGGACACTGCTGGCAGACCAGAGGTGACTGCTGGCAGGGCACTCAACCGATCTCCTATCCCTGCACTGCACACAGCCTGGGCACAGGCAGAAGAGCTCCTCCTCCCCTCACAACGCATAGCTGAGATCAGTATAGTGTCAGATTACAGTGGCATAGTGGCAGGTTAGAACAATATAGTGGCAGGTTAGGGCTGACAGTGACCGTGTGATAGTAACAGTGTTTTCAGTCACTTACCCCGTGGCTGGAGATCAGACTTCCTAGGCTGCTGTGTCCACTCCTCAAAGAGGCATCCCCACCCCGCCCTGCACCGCCATCCAACTTCAGCTGCCTCAGGAGATATTGAAGATCCCAGAAGGACAATTTAAGATGATTAAATTGTAAGCTCTAATGAGCAGGGCCCTCTGATCCGTCCTGTATTGATTGGTATTGTAACTGTACTGTCTGCCCCCATGTTGTAAAGTGCTGCGCTAACTGTTGGCACTATATAAATCCTGTATAATAATAATTAGAAGATAGAGGGGTGGTACAGGCAGCCTCCCCTACCCTTGTGGGTCCTCTGCTGAGCTGATCAACTATTAAGCTGGGCAGTACATTTACAAGGAGAGGGGAAGTGCAGCTGTCTGCAGTATAGTTCAGTGAACCGACAGAGTGTTCGGAGTGGGGGCCTTTGGCTTTGGGGGGGTATACCTAAAATCTGGGGTGGCATAGCCCACTCCAGCACCCCCTAGATCCAACCATGGTTTGTGAATGTGCACTTTTGCTAGTTTCAGAAACATAAAACAAAGTAAAATTTTGTGTTTTGCTGACACAAGCCCTTTATTTAAGGAGATTTTATTTATTAGCTCAAATGATTCTAAGTGAACGGTATTGTTTAGGCGGAGTGTTATTGATTCATCCTTGATAAAGCAATTCAGACTGTGATCCAATAAAATTCTACGTAAAACAAAAAGGTTGGCTAGAGTATTAAATGGAAGGTTACAGAATTTTGAAATGCGTTTCTGGAGAGAAAAGTCACATGATTTATTATCTTTTATTATGATTTTTTTTTTATTATCTGCTTTTATTACGATTTATTATCTTCTTGCTCTCCACAAGACTCCTTAACTACTTCAGTGTAGATTTCAGATGACAAGTACGTTAAAAAAAATGACAATACTCAATTACATTATCTCTGAGTTTGCTTTTTCCTATATTTTTTTTTAAATTTATGGTTAAAGCTAAATACACTGTCAAAGATCATAAACGGACACTTTTATTTGCCCAAGGATTTGTAGTTATGCACAGTCAGTAATCAGACAGCACATCTAGATCCAGAACCTCTATTCCAGGGATATGCAATTAGCGGACCTCCAGCTGATGCAAAACTACAATTCCCATCATGCTTCTGCCTCTGGGTGTCATGCTTGTGGCTGTCAGAGTCTTGCTATGCCTTATGGGATTTGTAGTTCTGCAACAGCTGGAAGGCCACTAATTGCATATCCCTGCTCTATTCCAACAGCATATTTTCATCAAGCGCAACCCCAGCTATTTGATTGGATATAAAGGAGCAGCAACAAACTGATGAGGCATCATTCTGCTCACTATGTGCAACAGAAAACCCCTATTCACAGTGCAGTGCAAGAAACCTGCTTATAGGAGGAGAGAGCAGAGTGAATGAGAGACAAGCTCATCATTGTGCCCCCCTGTCAGATTGGGCTGTGCTGTGTGGCAGAGCTGTGCAAATATCAAATCTGGGTGGACTGCAATACAAATCCTTTTATCAGGTAAAACGGCCCTTGTATATGTATTTGATCTGTGTATTGACCCGTTTGCCTGGATTTCAATCTTAATAAAATGGATGTGTGTATATATCAGAAAACACTTTGCAGTTAAAGCTTTCACTGCGTGCCAATGCGGAGAGAACCTTTATTGAGTTAAAAGCGTAGGGAAAACACAGCAGGCTTCTAAACATGCAGTGAAGAGCGGTTTTAGATCTCTGCTTTTTTGATGTAGTGTTATTCCAGAAAACAAATGTATAAATTTCTGAATCTGCAATAAAAGATCAAGCCTTCTTGTAATGCTGCCCTGGCTCTTCTTGCACTGGACTAAATTTTTATTTCTCATATTGCAGTTCTATCCAGTAGCAGAATATTCCCACCCATACAATGCAGTGTTTAGAAATTGTGCTTCTTGTTGCAAACTTTGTACCGTCTACCATAATCCATGTATTTTTACTATTTGCAGCTGTCCCACGCAGTACAGGCACAAAATCTGCCCTCTGACTTTTCTCTTTCTCCAACGGTGAACGTGGGACGGTGCAATACAGAAGGGCCTTATTTCTAATTGTTATGCATCCCCGCTGAATATGCATTTGGAGGTCTACCCCTGTAAGGCCGTGGGTCTGTGGGAGACTTTTCTGGTGAACAGTGGGAAAATGCGCTGGAAGCTAGTTCTCTTAATACCTCTCAGCGTTTATCGCAATTTTACATTTTATTGCGAGAACCAGTTTGTCCAAAATGTAGCAGAGATCATGGGGATCTCATCCACATGCTGGGGGAGATATCCCAAGTTACACAGATACTGGACGTCTGTTTAGAATACTCTATCAACCACTGCAAGAACAGACATCCTTTCTGACCCCAAGTGCTGTCTGCTGGGACTTTTTCGATGATCTTATACTAGGTAGATGCCTTTACTAAGGAAGCTGTTTCCAGAGGCTTGTTTCAGGCACGTAAAATGATTCTCCTCCACTGGAAAAGCACTTCCCCTCCATCTCTTTAAAGTGGTTGTAAACTTGCAATAAAAAATAAATAAAAATCTGTAAAACAAAGGCTGAGAAATACTCACCTTAGACCGTAGTGGTCCCCGTACACCGCTCCGGCCAGCGACATCGCTCCCGGAGTTACTTCTGGGTATCGCGGGCTCCAGTGCTGTGATTGGCGGAAGCCGAGATGATGCCACTCCCGAGCATGCACGTGGGAACTGCCGGCAATGGCACACTAGCTGAAGCAACGGCGCAAACATGCTATTGCTTCAGTGCGCAAGTGCCGATGATGTCGGCACATACTGATACAGGGGGATATCTCCTAAACTGGGCAGGTTTAGGAGATATCTGGGGTAGCTACAGGTAAGCCTTATTATAGGCTTATCTTTAGCAAAAAGTGGTCTGTAAGGGTTTACAGCCGCCTTGAGGAATGGCTAGACCATATCTGTAATACTTTAAAGCGAGGTTCCACCCTAAAGTGGAACTTCTGCTGATCGGAACCCCCCCCCCCCCTCCGGTGTCACAATTGGCACCTTTCAGGGGGGTGGAGATACCTGTCAAAGACCGGTATTTACACCCACTTCCGGGCATAGACTCCCCTGGGAGTCTATGCCTCTTCCTGTCCTGCCGCGCTGTCTGCTGGGACACACACGGGTCCCAGAGACAGCGCGCACAATTCCTATTGCGCTACGCGACTCGCGCATGCGCAGTAGGGAACCGGGAAGTGAAGCCGATTCGCTTCACTTCCTGATTCCCTCACCTAGAATGGTGGCGGCAGCAGCCGAGAGCCGAGCGATCGATCGGCCTCGGCTGCCGGCATCGCTGGACCCCGGGACAGGTGAGTGTCCATTTATTAAAAGTCAGCAGCTGTAGTATTTATAGCTGCTAGCTTTTAATATTTTTTTCCCCGGTACAGTCCCGCTTTAAGATTCGAAAAGGTTATTTACCAGCACCATCAGCGCCCTACTAAATTTGAGAGGGTTTTGGGAGGTTGGCTTGATGCACCAGGATTGGCCCTAGTAGACCTGACTATAGATAGGATATTGGGGTAGAATGCTGTTGGTTACTTAAAGTGGTTGTAAACTCACCCCCACAACTTTGTCCCATGTGAATCAGCATAAAAAACCCTAATGAACACTGCTTGTAGATATCTCCTTACTCGCATAGTATTGTTGTAATCCTTTTTGTTCTTTAGAATGACGTCACTGAGCATGCCCATGTCTCCCATGATTTACGGCGCACTCTGTGGGCTTGTCTATTATCAGGACTTCCTACGGCACAACACTGAAATCCCGCGAGACTACATAATGACTCAGAGCTTCCTACTACACCTCATGTGACCATGTGACATCACATGGAGTGGAAAAAAGGCATCGGACAGTATTACTGCTGATAATACTAACGTAGGCAAACACTAGATAATCGGCACTAGTAAATACTATGAAATAAAACAAGTCGGTTATAAGCAGGGTTGCCATAGAAATGTTGGATTGAGAAGGAGGCTTGGTTAACAGGAAGTGCTCAATGTAAGGGCAGAAATGCACTCTACTGTGGACTCCGAAAACAATACTTAAGATGGGGCTGACTTCCCCCTGGAAACAAGTTTTTTTTAAAAGTTTCTTTAAACAGTAAGTAATTTGCGATTTGGACTGGATTACAGTGGCTATAGTTTGATAATTATTATAATGGACTAAATGAAAAGAAGCATCAGAGTGGGAGAGTTTACTTCCTCTTTAATGCTGGTTATTACTATCTGACTTTGGAGTATGCAATAATAATGCTCTATTGGCACTATCATTTCTGTTTTCAGCCACTAGGTGGGGCTGTACGCTCCCTTTAGTGAGCTCTATGCAGTTGAAAGCTGTAATTGCATATTTGATTTTTTTTATTTTTATTTTTTTACATTACAACTTTGCATTCTTTTGTGACTGTTTATGGAACATGTATTTCCTAAACGTGTTCAAATAAAACTTTCTTCTGATTTAAAAAAAAAAAAAAAAGAAGAAAAAATAGAATTTTTTGCTGGGTAAAGAGTTACATGGGCAGCTGATGCTGACCACTGTCTAAAACGCTAATTGCTTGTCTGTCTCGGGCTTTAAAAATGAGGAGAGAGGACAGTAGAGCATTTTCAGAAGAAGAGGTCATAAATCGCAGCCTGTATAGTTTCCTCAGTATAGGTTTCTGTAAAACTGCGATAATTCAACAAACAGCTAAACACATTCCAGGGTCAGCAAAACAAAAATGATACAAAACTGTTGCTGTTAATTTTCCTTTTGAAAGCAGCCACAGCCTGAGTAGGAAAGCATGTCCCCTGCCTGCAGCTGCAGAGTGGGACCCTTGCTCTCTGTGGGGGCTCTGCAATTAGAAAACCTTGTGCTCCCTTCTACATAGAGAGCTCTAGCTCTGACTCAGCAGGGGGCATTTTTAACATCTGCAGAGGCACCACTGCTTCAAAACAGTCAACAAGGTTCCTTTTTTTGTAGCATGCTGGCAGTGGGCAGAATTTTTTACTCATATGACACCTGCTTGTCAAAGAAAAAAAAACTGTAATGCCCTGTACACACGGTCGGAAATTCAGATGGTAAAAGTCTGATCGGATTATGTTGTTGGAAAATCCAATAGTTTGTGGGCTCTATCAGACTTTTTCTGTCGGATTTTCTGACACACAAAGTTTGAGAGCAGGATCTAAAATTTTCTGACAACAAAATCTGATCACATAAATTCCGATTGTGTGTAGACAATTCCGACGGACAAAGTGCCACGCATGCTCAGAATAAACTAAGAGACGAAAGCTATTGGCTACTGGCCTGTTTATAGTCCCGACGTACATGTTTGACATCACCTCATTCAGAACGATCGGATTTTCCGACAACTTTGTGTGACCGTGTGTATGCAACACAAGTTTCGGGCAAAATCTGACGGAAAAAATCCGACCGTGTGTACAGGGCATAAGACTTTGAACACCTTTTGTTTTGAGGCCCATGGAATCAGATTTAAAATGTTAATCTAAAAAAAAAAAAACATATGGATCCTGTTCCTTTAAAACATGTCATACAGCACTGTGTAATTTGGCCCCCTTTTATCACTTGAAATACCTGTCTGATCCTGCCTAGTTTATCCCCCCTCCATAAACTGACCACAGTTTATCATGGCTGCTGAGCCCTTACACCATGGTCAATTTACATGCCTCTGTCATCCGCAGCCCTGCTCTGTCCTTCTCTGTGCTCACCTCCCCCTCCCCTCCCTGCCTGTCAGCTCCGCTCCTTCTGCTAAAATAAGTTTTACTTTTTTTGTACTATCCCCTCTGTTTTCTAAAGCTATGTGCTTTATAAAAAAAAAAATGCCATCTGATTTCAGAGCACTGTCAGATCGAGAGAGAAGAGAGCCAGCCAGTCACATGAGCGGCGCTCTGAAATCGGGTATAGATGGCTTTTTTTTTTTTTTTTATAAAGCATGTACAACGGGGCACTTAGCATTAGAAAACCGAGGGTTGTATAAAGAGGGCAGAGTGGCTTAACAACCACTTTAATGTGAAAGTTCAATTGGGGTTCAAAGGGTTGTTGAGAAATGTACTTATTTTCTAAAAAGAAGGTATTTTTCTCTACAGGAGGAAAATGCTATTATATATACCATAGCAGAACAAAACCTGCACAGTTGTCCAAGGCATGCACCAATACACTGAACGGAGCCCCAGGGATTTAGTCGTCATGTCAGGTTTAATGTGCAATACCATATGCTTTACATGAACTTGGCAATGGGATTTACGGATAAATAATTTTGCAGTGTAAAAATTGTTACACTACCTGCCTATAAGTAATAACCTACATATTCCTGATTCTTTTTAAAGTAAGAATGTATGCCACATTGGTGTGTTTGGATAACTGTGTTTGCAGTTTAGGAGAGATTAAAGTTTATATTGTATACTGTGTGTGTGTGTGTGTGTGTATGTATGTATGTATGTATGTGTGTGTATATATATATATATATATATATATATATATATATATATATAAATGTGTGTATATGTATTATTTCATGTAGAATATAATTGCTAAATTTCTGTCTAAAGCTCTAAAAATTTTAATTATTATACAGAATTGATATAGTGCCAACAGTTTGTGCTTTACGGTATAAAGGGAGACCATACAATTGCAATACAGAAAGAACAACTAAATATAACTGGTGCTCTTCTTTTGGGATAATAAAATTCTAATAATTCTAATAAAATATGCAATTTATTCTTGAGTAAATCATATGTAGTTGCTAAATCCCTGTGCAAAGCTATACAAATAATTACAGTAAATATACAGTGGGTATAGAATAAAATCACCAAGTAATCACATTTTGTTGCTTTGCAGCCTGAAATGAAGACACACAGGGATTGATCTACTAAAGGCAAATATACTGTGTACTTTGCAAAGCAGAGTTGCACTAGAGCTTACTAAATGAGGCAAAGCTTCACTTTGCAAAGAATACCCAATAACGTGCAAGGAAAACTAAAAAAAAAATGTATTTTTGCTTGCACATAATTGGATGATGATATTTCAACATTGCTTCTGCTCATTTGCTAAGCTCCAGAGCAATTGCTCTTGCAGTGTGCAACTACACTTTGCCAAGTGCACAGTCTATTTTCCTTCAGTAAATCAACCCCGCAGTTTTTGTTTAATCCAGCTGTAATTTACTCAGTGAAACTTATACCATCCAAGTGAAAGATATACAATGCCTTGAAAAAGTATTCATGCTCCTTACAATTTTCCACATTTTCTCATGTTACAACCAAAAACGTAAATATATTTTATTGGGATTTTATGTGATAGACCAACACAAATTGGCACATACAGTAATTGTGTAATGGAAGGAAAATGATAAATGTTTTTTTCAAAATTGTTTACAAATCAATATCTGAGTGTGGAGTGCAATTGGTTCCACTAGATTTTAGTTAGGGGTATCAGAGTAAAGGGACTGAATACAAATACATGTCACACTTTTCTGATATTTAATTGTGAAAACCATTTATCATTTTTCTTCCATTTCACAATTATGTGCCACATTGTGTTTGTCTATCACATAAAACCCTAATAAAATACATTTCTTTTTCATACATCATGGGACACAGAGTCATGCTAGTATTCATTACCTGCTGGGTTATACTCCATCTCCAGGTGAATGGACACTGGTAGACCAAAGGTTTTTAGACAGGAAGTGATCCCCTATGTAACCCCTCCCATACAGGAAGTGCTTCAGATTTTTTACCAGTGTCTGCAAGGTGGATGGCACGGTTTGTTTGAGCTCTCTGAGCTCAAGGTCTCTAGTCCCACAAACGGTTTTTAAATGAATCAAGGGATTGTCCGATCAGATCCATTTGACATAGGCTTTATATGCGTAGATAAATGGTACCCAGGGCTCGCAAAGAAGATTCAAGATCCTGCTAGGTTTTGCCTGCAGTGCGGCCTCCGGGCCCAGGTGCTAAGGCATTCCTGCAGGGTGCTGTATTTGGGCTAGCTGTTGTTGTTTGCAAGGTGTACCTTTTTTTTTTTTTTTTTTTTTCTGCTTGTGTCTGCCTGTTTTTTACCTGTATGATGGCGCTCCAGCGCACACCCAGCTTATTTAAGCTGTATAGGCCAAGCATGCCGTGCTTCCAGAAGGCAGCTGTGGGACACAGAGCAGGCTCTGAACAGACACTTGCAGCTGTTCATTTTTCACTTACCCGGGTCATGCGAGTCTCCAAGTGTTGCTTGGCAGGCTAAAGGTGCTTAGCAGGATTTTTACATAGGGGCTTGGTGAGCACTATTAAAGGGTCTCCCTTCTGAGGTGTTTTAATGCTAAACTCAATTACTCCCTTTTAGTGGCTGGTAAATGTCTTCAAAAAAGAGGAGTGGGACTAACACTACAGGAAAGGGCACACTGATGTCATCAGTAGTTCCTGATGAACCTAGTTGTATCCCCTGAAAGACCAGAGGCTTACGGGCAATCTGAGCCACTGCGCCTATCTGGTATTGTGCCTACAGTCAACACTGCTGCTTCACCCTTTATCACTAAGGAGGAACTGTCCTTGGCCCTAGCTGGGTTAGAACACAGGATTGCTGGCATGATTGCCTCCATCCCCCAGGGTCGTAGGAAGCATGACAGATGCCCCTCCCCGGAACCGACTAGTCTGGAGCAGGAATGGGTTGAGGATGGGGAAGAGCTTGAAGCTCGGGACTCTGTGGAGGGCCCGGCAGCTGAGTCTACTTCCGAGCAATCTGGACAAGAAGATATTCAGTTGATGTCTGCCGCTCAGTCGCAGAGGCTTTTGATCCTGACTCTGGCCGAAATGGTTCATTCTGCCTTTTAAGCTGCCTCTTGCCGAGTCCCGCTGGTCCTCTTTGGGATCCCTGAAACCTCTTCAGGCCACACAGGCTTTTCCCCCTACACCCACTGTTGGAAGAGGTGGTGTATGCTGATTGGGAACACCCTGACAGGATTTTTGTTCCTCCTAAGAGGTTTTCCCTTTTATATCACATGGATGAAAAGTTCGTTAAAAATGGAGTATGCCAGCCATAGATGCAGCTTCCTTAAACAAAAAATTAACTTGTCTGGTAGATGACACACAGCACTTGAAATATCCTGTCGACAAGAAATTGGATTCATTATTAAAGGCTTCCTTTTTTTTTTTTGGCCAGTTCAGCTATTCAGCCAGCTGTTGCAGCAATTTTTATCTGCCAGTCCGTATAGGTCAAACGAACCAATAGGCTAACCTGGCAGATGATCTGCCTGAAAGTAAAGCCCCCTCCACACTATTCGATTTTCTGCAGATTTTTGTCTTCAGATTTACCAAAACCATGTAGGGCAAAGGCCTGCTGATTGCATACAAATTGAAACTCTTAAGGTTTGACCTCCTATTATATGGTTTTGGTAAATCTGAAGACAAAAATCTGCAGAAAATCGAATAGTGTGTATGGGGTCTAAGACAGATATTTCTTGAGCGCTGTGTTTTGCTATTGACGCCTTAAAGAATTCAATACAGCAAGTTTCTCATTTGGCGCTCTCGTCTGTACATGTGCTCAGACTCTTGTGGCTTAAGAACTGGTCAGCCGAGCTTCCTTGTAAAAAGTTATTGGCAGGTTTCCCTTTTCATGGGGAATGTTTATTTGGTGATCATTTGGACAAATACATCCAAAAGATTTCCGGAGAGAAGACTTCCTGTGAAGAAAAGCATCAGATGGCCTTCGTTTGAAACCTCATCGACGGCTTCCTCCAATGTCTCAGCGTCAAGGCGGTTCTATCGCCAACAGGGCGCTAGGGCCAGGGGCAAGACGCAGGGCCAGAAGAAGCCCTTGGTCCAAGATTCTTCTAAACCCAGAACCAAGCCCTCCTTTTGAGGGGCAACCCTCACTCCATTGAGTGGGGGGAAGGCTGCTGCACTTTGAGGACATTTGGATAACAATAATTCAGGACGAGTGGGTCACCTCAATTATATCTCACGGTTACAAGCCAAATTTTGGAGGGGGGTTCCCCCTCAGAGGTTTTTAAGATCCAGTGTTCCCTCAGATCCTCCAAAAAGGAATGTATTGCTTCAGGCACTACATCATCTAGTGCATCAAGAAGTGATTGTAGAGGTTCCAGTATCCGAAAGGGGCACAGGGTTTCACTCAAACCTGTTTATGGTTCAGAAACCAAACCGGGACACAAGGCTCATTTTGGACCTAAGATCCCTGAACAAGTATCTACTGATACAGTCCTTTTGGATGAAGTCTGTCCGCTCAGTAGTAGCCTCACTCCAGAGGGGAGACTTTCTAGCCTCCATCGATATAAAAGATGCGTATTTACACATACCTATCTTTCAGCATCATCAGAGGTTCCTAAGTTTTGCAGTAGAGGAACTCATTTTCAGTTTGTGGCTCTACACTTTGGGCTGGCTGCAGCTCCCTGGATATTCACAAAGGTCCTAGCACCAGTACCTGGGTCTTGTCTTTTAAGGGCCCAAAGGATCCTAGTGCTCGGATATCTGAATGACCGCCTACTCAGAGATCAGTCATTACAGGCTCTAGAACAGAGCATAATATGCACAGTGCGGTATTTAAAAAGCTTAGGCTGGATCATAAATACAGAAAAGTCAGCCTTTAAACCAGCTCAAAGTCTAAAGTATTTATCTAGATATGGTTTAGGTAAGAGTATTCTTGCCACCTGTAAGGATCTGTGCCCTGAAGGTTCAGGTGCATCAGATAAGGGGCACCAGACAACCCTCCAATCAGCTCTGTATGAGTGTTCTAGGGGTGATGGTATCCTCCTTCGAGGCAGTGCCCTATGCCCAGTTCCATTCCAGGCCTTTACAACGAGACATCTTGTTGGCCTGGATCAGAAGAGGAAAAGCCCTGGATTGTTCAATGTGCTTATCTCCTCGAGCACACTTAAGCCTAAACTGGTGGTTGCAGAACCTGCGCAAGGGAAAATCCTTTCTCCCTGTAACTTGGACAGTACTGACTACAGATGCCAGTCTCTTGGGCTGGGCTCACAGCTCAGGCGAAATGGTTAGACAGAACAGATCCTGCCCATCAATGTCCAGGAATTATTGGCAGTACGTCTGGCCCCTACGTTCCTGGGCGGTGGAGCTTCAGGACTGCCCTATCAGGGTTCAGTCTGACAATGCCACTGCAGTGGCCTATATAAACCACCAAGGCGGTACCAGGAGTCATTCAGCTCTGAAGGAGGTGAACCACATACTAGCCTGGGCAGAGGGACATGTGCTGATTTATATCGGCAGTCCATATTCCGGGAGTAGAGAACTGGAAGACAGATTATTTCAGCCGCCAACAGATCTGCCTGGGAGAATGGTCCCTACACCCAGGGGTTTTCCAGGAAATTTGCCAGCGCTTGGGATGGCCAGAGGTCGATCTATTGGCATCCAGATTCAACAACAAGCTACAGCAATTTGTGTTCCGAACAAGGGATCCTTCGGCAATCGGAGACAGTACTCCCTGGTTTATGCTTTCCCCCGATCCTTCTCCTTCCACATTTGTTGCACAGGATTTGGAAAGAGGGGTTTCCAGTCATTCTGGTGGCGCCAGCCTGGCCCAGAAGGCCCTGGTTCCCTGAAATTAAGAAACTGACAATAGACGCACCATGGACACTTCCACGTCGCCCTGATCTACTGTCTCAAGGTCCTATATTCCACCCCAATTTACAATCTCTAAATTTGACAGCATGGCTTTTGAAGCCAGGGTGTTAAAGGACTGTGGCATCTTGGGATCAGTAGTGTCTACTTTAGTGAATGCTAGAAAAGCTGTCACTAGGAAAATTTAGCATAAGGTCTTGAAGACTTATATTGCTTGGTGTGAAGCCAGAAAAGGGCATCCTCGGAAATATGTGATTGGGAGAATTCTCTCTTTTCTACAGTCGGCTGTGGAAATCAAATTTTGGCTTCGAGTACAATCGGAGGTCAAGTTTTGGCCCTATCTGTATTCTTCCAAAAGCCATAAGCCTCCCATTCACTTATCCAAATCTTTATGGAGGGGGCAACTCGCTTGTTTCCCCCCCCCCCATTAGATCACCCATGTTTCTTATACATGTCATCTGGTTTATTGTGCAAATCATTTATTTGCTTGATTGTAAGGAATTGGTTATTTGAAGCGTTTATTTGCATGTTTGGTTTACAATGCCACCTTGCACACACCTTTTATTATTGCTTTTTCATTTTTAGGATGTTTATTATTTTGTGACACATTGGTTACACTTCAGTTCAACAACAGCACAGTGCAGCATCACTTATACACATACACTTATTGGTCAGGGATTCACCTATCAGTGTTTGCAGTAGTTGTCCTGTACATTATTTCCACTTCCAGTGATAGCGTGGGAGTATTTCTTTAACAACCACGCAGAGGGGCTGAGCCGGATGCCAGTCCAGGCATGTGGGCTGAATCCCGCCCATAAGGTTTGCAATCTTTTCCGAGCCTGAGCTGGCTCTGTGACATCAGCTGACAGCGGGCTTTCATAAAAATGATCTGCACTGCTGTGATCCACAGGGAAAGTACAGTCAAATGAGCTTTGGTTGTACTTCTCCTTTAGGCACCTTTCACACTGCGGCGACTTGAGAGCTGCGTGATTTTTGCCTTGAATTCAGGTAATGCTTGTGTAAACTTGAGGTCTATGGACCTCAACTCAAATCATACAGTGACTACTCAAAGTACAGGGACTATTTTGAAATCAGTGAAACTTGAAGTCGCACAGATATGAATGGTACTCATTGGAAATCATGGAACATGACTTGTCATGCGACTTTGCAGTCCCAAGTCGTAGGAAAAGTCACACAAGTGTGAAAGAGGCATTAAGCAAAATTTTGTGTGACTTCTGTTTATGGGTAGAAATGTGTGGCAGGTTTATTAAAACTGCCTGTGGGCCTCAGATTGTATTGATGACTCTTGAATGACAGTCACATATACACAACTCCATTAATAGTTTTGAATATAAGCCGTCTTTATTAACATTTCTGAAACTGTCAACAGAAAAAGTGTTTCTTTTTCACAGTGCTCAGTACATAAATATATAAATGAGTATGAATAGAATGAGTCAGACACAAATAGGCTTAATTTTGCAAGCAATTTTGAATTACCTCTGACCTGGTCCTCACTTTTCTCCATGGAGACAAGAGAATGTGGGAGTCCTTGATGCTAGAGCTGAGCGTCCAGGGGGGAAAACTAATATATGATAAGCTGAAGGAACTTCATTTCGTGCCGGGCTTTGTGCGTCATGCGTTTACAACCATAAAAAAAATAACTACTTTGTAAAAGATATATTTGGTACTTTTTTTTTTTTTTTTGATTAGAAACAAGTTTATTGAGTTTTTTTCCTTTGTACAAAAGAGTTATGCAGGGTAATTGTACATTGTAATAATGCAGATAATCTCACAACTCAATAAACTATATATATATATATGAAAAAGGAAAACAAACATAAGTGTAATCGGTAATGCTGGTGTAAAATATTTACATAAAAGTTGAAGACCATATATAATTCACATTAGCATATCGACAAAACAGAATCAAAGGGTCAGATTGCACAAGCATGAAATGTACAAACCTGTTATGCGGTGCAAGTTGAAGAGGATTGTAACCATCTATCCCAAATTTTATTATATTTGGTTGGGCACCCTCTGTTTGTGTAGATCACTTTTTTGTATGGTAGCATGTTGTTGACTTCGGCAAACCAAGCAGACAGTGTGGGGGCTGTCGCCTGAATCCAGTTACAAGCTATTATCTTTCTTGCTATAAATAACGCTTCATCTAAAAAAAATTCTGTGTAAATGTATCTATTTTATCTTCAGGAAATAAGCCCAACAGGCATTGTTTGGGATCCAGCGATACTGGCGAGCCCATTTGGTCGTGCAGAAACTGGACAACCTGTGGCCAGTATCCCTGGATCCGAGGGCACTGCCAGAAGATATGATCAAAGGTGTCAACATAAATCAGGCACCTGGGGTACATAGCGCTGCGAGATGGGCAAAATTTGGCTAGGCGTTGCGGCGTTAGGTATGCCCTGTGGGTAATGTAAGTTTGTGTAAGCCTGTCAGTTTGAGGGATACCAGCTTAGGAGTCTCTAACACTTCATTCCAGTCCTCATCCTACAATTCACCCACCCCATCTACCCATTTCTGTTTAAGGAAGTATGCTAGTTTGGTTGTAGACGGCGTGATGAGCATATTGTGGAAAAGGGATATGAGCTGGCGTGGTTCCCCCCAATAGATCACCTCCAGTATGTCTAGGGAGGATAAAGTAGGATACGTGTCCCTAAATTGAGTGTGGAGAGCATAACGTACCTGGAAAAAAGCAAAATAGCATATCATTTGGGAGATTGAATTCTGCTTTCAATTGGTCAAAGGTTTTAATTCCTCCATTATGGAGAACGTGTGACAGTAGGTATATACCCCAAGATATCCAGATGGAAGGGTCAGGTAAGTGGAGGAGCTCTGGAATGAGTTTATTATACCATAGTGGGGGGTTATCGTAAAACGCAGGGCAATCCATCCTAGAGGTCACCAGGTCCCAAAGCCTCTTACGTTGAAACGAGAGTCCGGAACGATGAGCAGATACCATCGAGCCCTTCAGCCCTCTCAGTACATCACAAAAGGGGTGTGGGAGTCGTGGGTCCGCTGGGCTGGACACTGGGGCCAAATAGCTGTGTTTATCTGATTTGTCTATGTGATAGAAATGGGAGAGTTGGGCTGCTAAGTAATAGATCCCAAAATCTGAGACTGTGAGGCCCCCCAATGTCATTGGACACTGTAGAGCCTTCCATGAGAGTTTGTGCCTACTTGGCCCCCATATGAAGGATTGTTGAAGTGTATCCATGATTTTAAAATATTTGAAGGGGATGTATGTTGGGGAATGCCATATCACGTATAGGATTTTAGGTAAAAGTATCATTTTAATTAGGTTGTTTATCTCGGGTGCCCCCATAGCAAGCTGCTTGCTGTGGGGCACTCAGCAGGAGGGAGGGGCCAAGAGCGCTGATGATGGACCTGAGAAGAGGAGGATCTGGGCTGCTCTTTGCAAAACCATTGCACAGAGCAGGTTAGTATGACATGTTTGTTATTTTTAAATAAACAAAAAAACAAGACTCACTTTGCTTTGTAGATTTGTGTAGGCTTGTGTACAACAAGCTTTCGTAAAGCATTTAGGCTGGGTTCCCACTGGTGCGATGTGGGAAACCCTGCAAATCCAGTGCGGGTTCCTGCATAACACCTGAATCTCCGGCAGTTCACACTGCCCTATGTGAACCTCTGCAGGTCTCAATACAAAGTTAATGACTCCCCCAGATCGGTTCGCAGATTGCAGTGCAAACTGAATTTGGACAGGAATCGGATCACATGGGTGGTAACACCCATGCAATCTGATTCCAGTGCAGACCAAAAAAAGGGTCCAGCGCCATTTTAGTTGAAATGCGATGCAAATTTAGCCATACAATCTGTGATCTGCACAGCAGTGTGGGCGAATCACATGTGATGTCTGACATCGCTATACAGGCGGTCCCCGGGTTACAAACATCCGACTTTCAACAAGAAGAGAAATTCTACCCCTAGGAAGGGAAACTCACTCCTGTACACACAGTCGGATATTCTGACGGAAAATGTCCGATCGGACCTTGTTGTCGGATAATCCAACAGTGTGTGGGCTCCATCTAACTGTTACGTCGGAATATCCGACCAACAAAGTTTGATAACTCGGCTATAACATTTTCCGACAACATGATCCGATCAGACTTTATCCGATCGTTTGTAGAGAATTTCCGATTGGACAAAGTGCCACGCATGCTCAGATCAAATTCCTAGACCAAAGCTATTGGCTACTAGTCTGAACGTAGTCCAGTCATAACTAAATAACGTCATCACGTTACGAACAATCGGATTTTCCGACAACTTTGTCCGACCATTTGTATGCAACACCAGTTTTGGCCAAATTCCGTCGGACAAAATCCGAAGGATTTTGTTGTCGGAATGTCCGACCGTGTGTACAAGGGCTAAGAGTTCTCATGGGGAAAAAGGTGTTTCCACTGAAGCCAAAAGCCCCAAACCCAGAAATGTTCTAAATCCAATTGTCATAGGGATAGAAAGTGGGGTAAAATATTCTGAACAGGGTCACAAACAGCAAAACAGACGTTACAGGGGTATTAACCCTTCCCTATGCTATTTAAAAAAATTTAAGTTATTTTTTTAGACTACAAATCTTGTACCAGTTCTGACCTACAAACAAATTCAGCTTAAGAACAAACCTACAGACCATATCTTGTTTGTAACCCAGGGACCGCTTGTAGTGTGAACCAAGCCTTACTGTTTCATTTTGTTGACATTTTGTATGAAAGGATGTACCAGAACATTACATACATTGTTGAGTTTCCCCATGCAGGAGGTGGAATACATTAAACAATAGTAAATAATTGAATAATAAAAAAAAAAGAAAATAGGGCTGAGCAACGCCATAGTTGCATGTTGCGGTTAGGTAGAGAACAGTTTCAAGTTCTGATTGCTGAACAACTGAGTGCAGACAGAAAATGGTGCTATGCATGTATCACGGTACATATATGGATATTTAATGTCCATGGAGTACTTCTGCTTGAAGTTTCACAAAAAAGATTGCAAAATAATTATAACGAACCGCTTGTGGAGGCCACAGCAGTGTCATACCTACATCCATGAGAGAGGTGCAAGAGTGGCCCTTGTTCCTTGTGTATTCTTCCACTTATTTGTATGCTAATAGTAATGAGACTGTATAAAGCATGAAAATGATCATAATGACTTCATCTACAAATCTTGGCTGTTTCAAAGGCACCTTGTACCCTGGGCAATTTTCTTCTAGAATGATAGGCTGGCAGAAAGGCTCATAAGAAATGGTAAACAAATCAGTCTTTGTTTTCGCTAATTATTTAACGCATCCTAGTCTTCTCACTGCACTAATGCAGCCCCAGTGATGCCGTATCAGTGGAGTAAATTATCAAATAACGGGTGTCATTTTTAGAAATGGAAAACAATGACTAATTAACGTTATATTCCTATGTGGCTTTTGGAGATGTTTGTATGTTTGTTCTGAAAATAGAGGATGTTTAGGAGGATTATGTAGGGTAATCGATCACATATCTATTTATCTATTGTCATTAAAGAAGACCTGTAAATATCTGCATTTTTACCTGCACAAAAATGAGTAGTTCTGTTGACCCAGTCTTGTTATCCTGGCTTCCCTTCCTAGCAGCATTGACTAGTCTTTGATGCCCCGGCCTAATAATGGATAGCTAAGGAGTAGCAGCTTACTGAACATTTCAACCCACTGTTTTTCTTTTTTTTTCTTTTTTTTTTTTTACTCCTGCCACCCAGAACCCTGTTTTAGATTGACACCTCCATTGCAAGCTATTGTAACTGGGATAATGAATGCTTGCAAGGTTGAATGTTTTGCTCAATGCACACATGCCACATGTACTGTATATAGTAATGGAGCAAAGGCTTTAGGATGAACACTGCTCTGACAGGTGTGAGTAGGTTGCCCTTCTGCACATTTACATTAGTGACCTGGAGGGGAGAATTGCAACACTGAGGGAAACTGACAACCTTGAAAGGAGTCTTCTGGTCACTGAACAGGTGGTTAATGGGATTGGTATGGAGTAGGGGTGCACCGAATGGGTTTTTTGGGTGCTGAAACCGATACCGAAAATGAAAAATACACTAGGCCGAAACCGATACGGAAACAGCACCGATACTGAAACTTATTTTAAAAAAAATGTTTTATACAGGAGATGGTCAGAGACTGGGGACATGGTACAGGAGATGGTCAGAGACTGGGGACATGGTACAGGAGATGGTCAGAGACTGGGGACATGGTACAGGAGATGGTCAGAGACTGGGGACATGGTACAGGAGATGGTCAGAGACTGGGGACATGGTACAGGAGATGGTCAGAGACTGGGGACATGGTACAGGAGATGGTCAGAGACTGGGGACATGGTACAGGAGATGGTCAGAGACTGGGGACGTGGTACAGGAGATGGTCAGAGACTGGGGACGTGGTACAGGAGATGGTCAGAGACTGGGGACGTGGTACAGGAGATGGTCAGAGACTGGGTACGTGGTACAGGAGATGGTCAGAGACTGGGGACGTGGTACAGGAGATAGTCAGAGACTGGGGACGTGGTACAGGAGATGGTCAGAGACTGGGGACGTGGTACAGGAGATGGTCAGAGACTGGGGACGTGGTACAGGAGATGGTCAGAGACTGGGGACGTGGTACAGGAGATGGTCAGAGACCGGGGACGTGGTACAGGAGATGGTCAGAGACCGGGGACGTGGTACAGGAGATGGTCAGAGACCAAGGACGTGGTACAGAAGATGGTCAGAGACCGGGGACGTGGTACAGGAGATGGTCAGAGACCAAGGACGTGGTACAGGAGATGGTCAGAGACCAAGGACGTGGTACAGGAGATGGTCAGAGACCAAGGACGTGGTACAGGAGATGGTCAGAGACCAAGGACGTGGTACAGGAGATGGTCAGAGACCAAGGACGTGGTACAGGAGATGGTCAGAGACCAAGGACGTGGTACAGGAGATGGTCAGAGACCAAGGACGTGGTACAGGAGATGGTCAGAAACTGCACACATGATACAAGAGATCAATGCAGCCTCACCAGTGCCTGTCAGATGCAGCCAGAGTGTCCCCCATTGCAGCCAGAGTGTCCCCCATTGCAGCCAGCCTGTGAAGGGAAGAGAGGAGAGCCAGCTCTGCCGTCTGTTTGATCACAGCCCCGGGAACATCACAGCTGTGTATTCCCGGCCGCGCGCCATCACATACAGCCCCTCCCCCTTGTCCGAGCACTTTGATCGACAGATCACCCGTCCAATCCTGCGGGTGATCTGTCTATCAAAGTGCCCGGACAAGGGGGAGGGGCTGTATGTGACGACGCACAGCCGGGAACACACAGCTATTGAAATGAAAGCTGTGATGTTCCCGACGCTGTGATCAAACAGGCGGCGGAGGTGGCTCTCCTGCACTATAGGACACCCCCATGATGGGCGGCACCAGGGGCAGGGGGTGGAGCCCTGCCCCCACCCTGGCCACGCCCCATTTTCAGCTCCATTATCAGCCATTTTTCTCTTTTGACAAATTGCCGAAAAGGGCATTTTCAGCCGATATGTTTCGGCGGCCGACATTTTGGTGCATCCCTAATATGGAGGACCAATATGTCTGGTTTATCAGGTAGAAAGATGGTTCACTGTAGTTAGAGGGAGTAGTAGAGGCTCACAGAAAAGGAAGATCAGTCCTGTGAGCACGCAAACAAATTTGGCAAGTTGGATGAGGGTGTGTGTGGCAGACTCGGTGGTGGCAGCCCTAGATGTCACTGCTACCCCGAACTGCCAGGAAAGCAGCCAATCTAGAAAAGGTAGTGAGGGTAATGCAGAAAGGCCAGGGCAGTTTGTTACTAGGGAATCTGGAGGACTAATAGAATCCTTTTGTTACCAGGATTGTCTTAACTAAATGGTTTGCTGTCTTCCTGGTGCCATCATTTGACTTGAGGTGGACCCAGTAGATAAATTACTGGGAGGGGCTGTACATGACCCAGCTGTCTTGGTTCAGCATCTCCCCATCTATGCATTGCTGAGGCAGCTGGAGCCAATGGGTCCTGCTGCTGTCAGTCAAATTCTGTGACAAGTGAACAGGGGTGGGGCCATGCCACACTCTGGGTGTTATTTACAAAAGGAGACATGAATTATGTCAGGGCGGAAAAAGTCATAAACTAATGGAAGGAGGAATGGGGAATGTGTATACAAAAACAATTGGCAATTGCATACTATTAATACAAGTGCAAGATGCAAACAGTGGATTAAAATGTTTGTTCAGCAATGCCTGACGCCTGCCAGGCAAAAAGTTGGAAACTTGTGTGGTGCATGAAGAGCTCTATACAGTGAGGGAAAAAGTATTTGTTCCCCTGCTGATTTTGTACATTTGCTCACTGACAAGGAAATGATCAGTCTATAATTTTAATGGTAGGTTGCACGTTTTAGCCATTGTTTCTAATAGTACAATTGTAACTTCCCCAAATGAATCCTTTTAATGTTGAGATGAAATGTATCTTTCTCTGAAATAAATTTTCCTTTGCAACATTGTTGCTTCTACTTCAACTATTTTGTTTTTAAGAATGGTAGAATGTGGAATGGTTTGATGTCTTGGTAAAATATATTTTTCTCTTTCACTTGTTACTCTCCATCTCACAACAATCTTTACCTAAACTCACACAGGTGTCTTTACAAACCACAATACCATTGCTGATGCAAATTTAAAATGAGTCAAACATTTTTGTGCTTTTTATTTCCTAATAATCATGATGTGAGCCCAAAACATTTGATATGTGTATCAACATCAGAAATCAAAATGTAAGTCCCAAAAATTTGAGGGTAACGTCACTATTCTACACTGACCCATAAAGAACCACCAAATATCACACAATAATAAATCAAGAATAACTCTTGAGTAATGTAATTCCATCACCTGTATGTCCAAAGAAATGCAGTATTTATGTGTAGGAAGTTCTCACGTAGCAGTTCCATGGCTTAGAGGTTAGAACATATCTTGCTTAGCATCCCTGAGTGTCTGGGTTTAAATCCCAAACATGCCGCTTCATGTAGAGAAGTTGTCTCATCTCCCAGGTCCTAAAACTATGTCTAAATGTAGTATTTATGTGTAGTAGGGTTCCACCACCATTGTAAATATTGCCAGATACACTATCTAGCCAAAAGTATTGGGACACCTGCCTTTTACACACACACACATGAACTTTAATGGCAGCCCAGTCTTCGTCTGTAGGGTTAAAAATTGATTTGGCCCACCCTTTGCAGCTAGAACAGCTTCTGAGAAGGCTGGGAAGGCTGCCCACAAGGTTTAGTGTGTCTATTGGAATGTTTGACCATTTTTCCAGATGTGCATTTGTGAGGCCAGGCGCTGATGTTGGATGAGAAGGCCTGGCTCGCAATCTCTTCAGCCAGAAGGTGTTCTATCGGTTTGGGGTCAGGACTCTGTGCAGGCCAGTCAAGTTCCTCCACCCCAAACTCGCTCATCCATGTCTTTATGGACCTTGCTTTGTGCAGTCATGTTGGAACAGGAAGGGGCCATCCCCAAACTGTTCCCACAAAGTTGGCAGCATGAAATTGTCCAAAATGTATTGGTATGCTGATGCCTTAAGAGTTCCCTTCACTGGAACTAAGAGCCTGAGCCCAAGCTCAACCCCTGAAAAACAACCTCACATCATAATCCCCCCTCCACCAAATGAATTGGACCAGTATACAAAGCAAGGTCCATAAAGACATGGATGAGTGAGATGAGTGAGTTTGGGGTGGAGGAACTTCAACACAACACAACACTTTGGGGATGAATTAGAGATGAGGCTGTAAGCCAGGCCTTCTTGTCCAATATCAGTGCCTGACCTCACAAATGCACTTATGGAAGACTGGTCAAACATTCCAATAGACACATTCCAAACCTTGTGGACAGCATTCCCACAAGAGTTGAAGCTGTAAGCCCTTGTGCACGCGGTCGGAGAATCCGTTGGAATGTGTCCTATCGGACCGTGTCGTCGGATAATCCGACTGTGTGTGGTATGCATCGGACTGATTCCGTCGGAATATCCGTCGGACCCAATTTTCCAACATGTTGGAAATATTTCCCGACCAACTGGTTCGATCGGACATACTCCAATCATGTGTAGAGGATTTTGATCGGACCAAGTGCCACGCATGCTCAGATCAAATTCCTACATCAAAGCTATTGGCTACTAGCCTGAACGTAGTCCCATCGTAACGAAATAACGAAATCACGTTCTGAATGATCGGATTTTTCGACAACTTAGTCCGACCGTGTGTATGCAACAGTTTCGGACAAGATCCGACGGACAAAATCCGACGGATTTGGTTGTCGAAATCTCCGACCGTGTGTACAGGGGCTTATAGCTGCAAAGAGTGGGCCAAATGAATTTTGAACCCTACGGACTAAGACTGGGATGCCGTAACAGTTCATGTGCGTATAAAGGCAGGCGTCCCAATACTTAAACCAATATATTGTATATTGCTTGCGACACTGAGCATGGCTATGATCTTAGGACTGGTTCACACCACAGAGATTCAGAGAACTTGTGTGAGGCTGCCCGCTGGCTAAATGGGTAGCAATTCTGTTTAGCAGCACTGGGAATGCTGGTTCAATTCCCTAGCATCCTAATGGTTGTGTTGAATTTTATATGTTCTCCCTGTGTGGGTTTCTCACCACAATCTAAAGACATGCTGGTATTTAATTTGTCTCCTGTCGAAATAGTCTCTAATGTAAGAAAGTTCGTTTTGAACTTTAGATTGGAAGCTCATTGCAGCCAGGGACTGATGTTAATGTTTGTTAGCAATAATCATGCCCAGGGACTTGGACGTTTAAAATTGTAGGGTTTACACTGCACAGGTACATATGCTTAGAAAACTGTTGCTTTGTTTATGTGCGTGCAAATGGCCTTCGATCTTTGGTCTGTAGTTGGAGATTTGATGCACATAGCCAAGGGATAACACAGTTGCAAATAGCATTATGTGTTCCTGCTCATCAGGTGCTATCACTTTTGGCATACATGAATAAACAGATTGAAAGATGCTGGTGGGCGTGTACTTCTATTGGGCATGTGTCAGTGTGCTAACAATTTAACCTATCTTGTATAAAGGGCTGCAGTGGGGGGGGGGGGGGGGCGTTGTTTTGGCTTCAGAAGGACAGGTTTTTTGCTGTTATTTGTGGGGGAAAAGGAATGAGATCGTGCATATTGACAAATGCCCAACTAGGGCTGTTTTCTCAAATTCTTGTGCATTTTTTCCATCAAAAGTGGATTTATGTGGCCACGCTGTCAATGTTAAGTGTGTATTGTTCCTGTCTGACCTGTCTGTGTATTGTTCCTGTCTGATCTCATTGCTTAATCATGTACACAGAAATGCAGCTTCCAGCAGAACATGGTCACCAATTAATGTATGTGTGTGGATTGTGGGCTGGTGGTGGGTGTTATATTTTGAATATATGCCTTTTTTAATATTACGTTGGAATGCTTTGTAAGAATAATGACTGCTAAGCATGTTTCTATAATCTTGCAGATAAAAATGATGTGGGCTGGTGAGTTGTAGTATGAAATGCTACCCGTTCTACACTGAAAGTAAAGCTGTGTCCCACTCTAAGGTTTAGACAAAAATTTTGATTGTAAGCTGCTATGAGCAGGGCCATTAAAACCCAATTGGTAACTCTTTTGCGTTTTTTTTTTAAGCTAGTAAATGAATGTACATCATTTTGTTTCTTTTGGCAAAATAAAAGTACATTATTGAGCTTGTTGTTAGGTTTTTTTTTTTTTTTCTTTTTCTTTTTCACTTTTCTTTCTTCTTTTTAATTCGTTTTGAGGTTGGTGATTTTGGGGAAGTGCAGTATCTTTCTTTTGTACCCTATAATTTCTATATGTATTTGTGCGCCTCTTCAGCACACCTGCAAGTAAATGATAAGGTGGAATCTTTATATATAACAGCTGTGGAGAATTGCAGGTAATGAATTCAGCTGGTGGATAGGTAGTGTTGTATGTGTCAGCCCTGGTTAAAATTGGTGCAGTTTGACATGTCAAATTGGCGGCAAATGCACAGTTCTAATTGGTGCGGTGCCGCATTTTCCAAAAGTAGTTTCTGTACTACTTTTTGGCAACTTTGGGGTGTGATTCTTGTTGACATCAGTGTAGAAACCTGCACAGAAGATTCTGAAATTCCCCCTGCAGTCGGGACTGACGTTCTTTAATGAAATTGTGTGAGTTCAGCTGAATTCGGATGATTTCTTCTCGCTGTCAGTGTGAACCAGGGCTCAAACTGGGCCTTTGTCTTTGTAATTCACCTGCTGCAATCCCAGGGACACCATTTCTTTATCAGACTCCCAATGGGTTTACTTCCTCTTTCATTCCCTGCAAAGGCAAAGCATAATGGACTACTATGCATCGCATAGTAGCCCATTATGTGTCACTTACCTGACACAGGAGCCAGCAAAGTCACCGCTGTCCCCTGTAGTTCGGCGCATCCATCTTCTCGGTGGGGTCTCGCAGCTCCGCCGCTGTCATTCGGCGAAGCCGCGATGACGTCACTCCCGCGCATGTGCACGGGAGCCGAGACGCGCGGCATCTTCGTAATCGAGGATGCCACGCTCAGTGCGCCTGCGCGCCACTGTCTACGGCGCATGCGCCGTAGACAACGGTGCCCGTCTTCGGGCAAATATCTCCTAATCCTTATAGGTTTGGGAGATATTTCTTGGACCTACAGGTAAGCCTTAATCTAGGCTTACCTGTAGGTCAAAGTGGTTTGTAAGGGTTTACAACCACTTTGTTTACCTTCAAATATCATATGTAGAAATACAGATTTGCATATCTGCAAATAAACGAAAAGAAAAAAATTCTAATTGTGGCTGCGATCAAATGAGTGCAGTTTCACCTTCTGACTCAGAAATGAGTCAGTGTAATCACCCGGAAGTACTTGTGATGGTCAGGATCTCCATCTAGGTCCCTCTTTATCAAGGAGCAGGTGCTGCTCATTTGCAGAGTAAATGTAGGATATTTACTTGTGCTTACTCAATGTGGGGGTGGACGTGGTAGTAAGATTTGATGTGGGTGGGGTTCATTGATTTGTTTGGCATCACCACACATTTGCTTCTGGCCTATGTGTACACATCACTTCCTGCATTTCTTCTGCTGATGTAAATCAGTAAGGACTATGCAAATATAAATGAGAGCTCCTTTCTATTAAAATATATATGCCTTGTTTCACAGTTGGGTGACCTTTCCAGCAAATTTGGACCTACAAGTTGTATGACAAGTTGTAGCCCATGATTCTCAATGATAACCATTCAAATGTGTGTTACTTCAAGTTGCAGCAACTTCAAAGTAGTCACCGTATTACTTTGGTGTGGTTTTCATGTGACTTGAGGTACATAGGGTGCAATATTACACAGGCATTCCCAGAAGTTGGGGCCAAGTTGCAGCAGCAAAATAGCGTGACTTTGATGCGACTAGAGGCCCATATACCGCAAGTTTACACAGGCATTGGTCGCACAAGTGCAAATGGGGCCTAATTCAAAGGTGTGATCAATGAATCTCATTAGATTCCTTTCACACTTGGCCGACTTTTCATACAACTTGAGGTCCATAAGGCCCCTTTCACATTTGTGCGGTTCTGCAGCACTTTTTGCCACAAATGTGATGTGATTTGAAGCAATGCCAGTGTAATTTTGAGGTCTGTGGACGCAGGCGTCGCAAGACAATTCGCACAAATGTGAAAGGGGCCTTAGAGCCGGTTCACATTGCTGTGCTGTCCAACATTGGCTGTGATTTTCCCCGCACTGCAAATCACATGCAATGTCTGTGTGATGCAAACTCAGCCATACAGATTGTATGGTTGAATTTGCATCGCATTCGGACCAGATTTGCACAGGACCCTTTTTTTGGTCTGCAGCAGAATCGGATCACATGTGTGTTGTCTGAATTTGCAGTTAACTTTGCGATATGCGAACGGATTTGGGGGTGTCATTAGCTTTCTACTGACACTCCCAGCAGTTAGCATATGGCAGTGTGAACTGCCTGCGAGTTGTATTCAGTGCTGGAACCCGCACTGTATTTGCAGGGTTCCCACATCGCTCCACTGTGAACTAGCCCTGACCCTAGGTATGCATTTTTTGGAGCATTTTGCAGTTTGCAGAAACACTCTACAGTCTATTTAACGCGGTTTCCTATGGGACTAGTTCACATCTATGCATTTTGTGGCCAGTGCATTTTTGGAAACGGTCAACGACTTTTTTCACGCAATTTGCGGATAATAGATTTCAATAGAACCACACCAGAAACGCGACTGTTGTGTTTGTGATGTCATTTTTTTATGTGTTTTGCGGTTCTTACTTTAACGCTGTATATAGCTGATTGCTAACTGTGCGCATCGTTAACAACCAACATGAGTCATCAACTGTCAGCGCTTCAACACTGAAAGTAAAAAAAAAATGGCAGCCAAAAAGATCGCAAATAAAAAACTGCATGGGGTCTCCCCCAGGTCTATACCAGGCTCTTCGAGTCTAGTATGGATCCGGAGGGGACCCCCCCACGCCAAAAGAAGAAAACATGGCGTGGGGGTCCCCCCAAAATCCATACCAGAGTCTTATCTGAGCACAAAAACCTGGCAGGCTGCAGCAAAAGAGGGGGAAAGAGAGAGCGCCCCCCTTCTGAACCGTACCAGGCCAAATGCCCTCAACATGGGGAGGGTGCATTGAGGTCCCCTCAAAACACTTTGTCCCCATGTTGATGGGGACAAAGGCCTCGTCCCCACAGTCCTTGCCCGGTGGTTGTCTGGGTCTGGGGGCTTATCGGAATCCGAAGGCCCCCTTTAACAAGGGGGTCCCCAGATCCCATCCCCCCTATGTGAATGAGTATCGGGTACATTGTACCCCTACCCATTCACCAAGAAAAAGTAGTGAAACGTGCCAAAAAACAATAGCTGGTGTTTGACAATTCCTTTATTGTAAAATAGTTCTGAGTGGTCTTCTCCCCCGAGCCGTGTCTCTCATTGTCATCTTCTCCTGGTGCTGTCACTCTTGCCGCCATCTTCTGTCGCTGTCTCTCCCGCCACCGCCTACTTGTCCCAATGCCATGTTCTTTGTCACCGTCTTCCTCTGTTGTGTTGTCACCCGCTGTCTGGTGTCTCTTACACAGCCATGGGATGTGACCAATTGTTGACGTCACACGGAAAGCCCATCCACTTTATTTTTGGGGAAAAAAGGGGCGGCTTTCTGGAATATTTCATTTTTCTTGTTTCACTTTCAGAATTATTAAAATCATTGCTCCTGAAAAAAACTGCAATTTTTAAATAGTTTTATTGCATTGATAGATGTCCCCTGGGGCAGGACCCAGGACCCCATACACTTTTTATGACAATAACTTGCATATAAGCCTTTAAAATGACCGCTTTTTATTTTTTATGTTCGTGTCCCATAGACTTTAACGGTGCTCACACAAATTTTTTGTCTATCTGCAAGTTTTGGTGCAAACTGAACCAGGGGTGTTCGGCTCATCCCTACCCAATAGCCAAAGGCACACGAGCATGGTTCGTACCATAATATGCAAAACATTATTGTATAAAATGAAAAGAATCAAATATTGGTAATAGTATTTTCTATGTATGATTGTGCTCAGCTCCATAGCATAGTGGTATGCCCTGCTACCTTCAAAGGTTCAAGCCATGGGTTTGAATCACATCAATGGGTTTGAATCACATCAATGGTATCACCTCCTGAAAATGTACATTGTACTCAATAGCATAATTAGCGAATGAATAATTATAACAAATGTATGCAATGGTATGTAATTGGTACAAGTGTGATGGGGGGCACTAAATAACTAAATAAATAATAAAACACCTCTATATAAAATGACCAAAGTCATAACAAATATCAAAAAATGTGTTGCCTTGAGTGGGATATATATTGCAATATATATGGGTTCATGGTTCTGGGTGGTTTAGTCCCACTCAAGGCAACACATTTTTTGATATTTGTTGTGACTATGGTCATTTTATATAGATGTGTTTTATTATTTATATACTTATTTAGAGCCCCCCCCATCACACTTGTTCCATTCACACTAGAATTTTTATATCTAGCACGGGGGTTAGCAGCTTTTAAAATAGTTTTCCCAATTTTTCACTTAATTATTCAAAAAAATTATGGTGTGGAATTTCAAAAATCCAGTCATTCAAAAATTAAGGAAAAAAAACGACGTAGCCCACCCCCCTCCCCCAGTGCATACCAGGCCCTTCGGATCTGGTATGGACTTTAAGGGAAACCCCACGCCAACATGTTTTTAAAAATGGCATAGCGCCCCCCACCAAAATCCATCCAGGCCCTTATCCAAGCGCGCAACCTGGCAGGTCAGGAATGGGGGGGGAGCGAGCACCCCCTCCCCTGAACCACACCAGGCCACATGCCCTCAACATGGGGAGGGTGCATTGAGGTCCCCCCAAAACACCTTGTCCCCATGTTGATGGGGACAAAGGCCTCATCCCCACAGCCCTTGGCTGGTGGTTGTTGGGGTCTGCGGGCGGGGGGCTTATCAGAATCTGAATGTCCTCTTTAACAAGGGGGTCCCCAGATCCCATCCTCCCTATGTGAATGGGCATCGGGTACATTGTACCCCTACCCATTCGTCTAAAAAAAGCATTGAAATGTGACAAAAGACAATAGCCGGTTTTTGACAGTTCCTTTATTAAAAATGTATTTTTCTTTCCACCGCTTCTTCCTCCATCTTCCTCTGGTCTTCCTTTGGTTTTCTCCTTCTTCCTCCAGCTGCTTCTTCCTCCGGTCTTCTCCATCTTCCTCCGGCTTCTTCTTCCCCCGTTTTCGTTAAAACTAAATTAGATCTGGGTCTTTACAGAGGTCCAGTCAGTAATTTTGTTTCCCGGCAGAGGTCTGAATCTCAGGTTTTGAAACCCCTCTTTACATCCAAGTCCCTTCTTTACATCAGTGTCCTTATCCCCCATTCACATCTCAACCCCCTTAACATCACAGTCCCCCTCCCCCTTTACATTGGTGTCGGTCCCCCTTTACATCATAGTCCCACTCTTTGTTTACATTACAGCCCCCCATTAAAGTATCCTCAATTCCCCTTCACATCACAGCCCCCCTTTACAGTGGCAAGCATTAATTTAAACATTATATGTAGCTGATAATAAGCTTTTAGCCTATAGATTTGGTTTTATGACCTGTCACTGTAATGCTGTCCAGCACCCTAATTTATGTTGTCTCATGGCCATCATTTTTTTTATCCATAGACGTGTTCCCCATTTACGCAATGCCTTGGCCTACTGATAGATCACTGAGCCATCAGGCATTGCACTGTGAGTTTTGTGTGTTTTGGAATGAATCATAAAATACTCTTTTATATAGCTCCCAGTTGGCTCTTATCTGTATTAACCGAATCCCTCCGTTTTTCCTTCTCTGTTGTTTTTCTTTTTAACCCGATGTATAGATTTCGCTGCAAAACTACTGATTTTACTGTTGGTGGAAACACTCTAACTGAGCTACATAGGCAAATTTATTTAATTTAGTCTTTGTATTTGTTTTTTTTCTCTGTGTATTTGGTCCCTTTTATGTGCTTCTTCCTTGCATTTTTTATTTTCAGGTTGGTTGCATAGCCCTCAGCAGCCATTTTAGACCAATTTCACCCTTTAAAACCACCTTAATTTCTCTACCTTCCCTATTGACTTGCATGCATTCAACTAAAATGTTGTAATTTTTCCAACCACTCCTAAAATTTTCTTGAAGTGCATAGTAATCAAAATGTCTTTCAATTTTTCCTATTTTCTAATCACAAATGAGTGTTCGTGACAGATCGTGCATGTGTGGCAAACCACCAGGTACCTTTTAAATATCTGTCAGCATTAAAGGATAATAAAACAGACTATAACCCCCCCCCTAACCATTTTCCTTGGGGCAGCCATCAGATGCGTACTCTTGTCTGTCCCTTCCTTCCTCAGTATGTCATGGACTCCAGCTCATCATTCAATATAGAACTGTCAATATCCTTTCAGAAGACAACCAGCGGCTGTGCCAGCCTGACATAGAAAAAATGCTCTCCATCTTTTGATAAAGGAGTTTTCTTTATTTAAAGAAACAAGATGATGCATTCTAGAAGCATGGCAATCATTCACTGCTCTCCTCTGTGGGTGTTTCAGCGTGTGCCCGGGGAAACCATTATGGTCAGTTTATTACCGGCTGTGAATAAACATTACATTTGTGCTAAGTATATATATTGTTCTAAAGCACACCTGTTTAAACTTTTACCTGTACGTGATATGCATTTTCTGAAAGATGTACTCTAGGCTAATGGTGAAATACACAATTGAAACAAATACAGCAGAATTTTAATTGATCTGAAGTTTTTAAAATTAAAATAAGTATGGCCAATCTTCTGGATCACAGAAATACACTTACATTTGCTGTCCAGTGGCCCAGAATTTGCTAAAGCCCGCTGTTGGCTGAAGTCACAGAGCTGCTCCAGATTCTGGAAGGATCCTGACAATAAGGGGTGCTGAGAGCCTGAGCCATCCGCTCCGGCTCTCTCTGTTTGGCGCTCTAATGAGCACTGGAGGGGCAGAGCAGAGAGTGGTGACTGACGGTCACTGATTTCTGCCTAGGAAAGACCGAGAACCGAGTGATCAGCAGTCATGTGACCACTCAGTTCTTGGGCTTAGAGCCAGCAGGCAATAGCTGCAGCATTACACCGATGCAGCAGGTACGTGAGTATAGATCTTTGTTTTCAATTCTTATACTTCTCCTTTAAAAAAATAAAAAATAAAAATAAAAGGTATAATATGAAATTGTCAAAAGCCCTTATTGTTTTCCTTAGACCTTGTTAACACAGGCTTCATCTTGTATAAGAGCAGTGTGTACAGCAAGCTGTTGAAAAACATTTGTGACGCTTTTGGCAGACCTTTAGTAGCTTTGCTAAAACCTATATAGAGACCCCGTCACCAACTTTAAAAATTGCCGGATAAAGTACAGAAAAATCTAGTTTTTTAAATTGTTACCAGCTGTGTGTTTCTTTCCATAAATTATTATGTAGCTGCTAGAGATGAAACAAAGGGGAATGCTATAAAGCAGCCATTCTTAACTAGGGTTCCTTCAGAGGTCGCTGGGGTTTTCCTGGGCCGCAATTGATTGACCTCTTACCAGATGTTTCCTGCATTGTTTCCAGACCAACATCACTTGGCAGAGTCCGTGACATTACACCAATCTTCTTTTTAGTTGTCTGTAAGGTATGGCAGTCTGACCACAATTGTAAGGGGGGCATTCTTCTATCTGGCTACCAATGTAAGTGGCATTCCTCCCCTGACCACCAATGAAAAGGGTATTCTATACTGAATTAATTTTAGCAGGGGTTCCCCAAAACCAGAAAATTATTTCAAGGGTTCTTCTGGGGTTAAAAACATTGAGAGTGGCTCCTATGAAGAGCATTACTACAACTTGGCCGCTTCTGTCTACAACACTTCACTGTCATCCTCCCTAAACAAGCTTGCCCGGCTCACTACACACAGAATCAGGCTATGACCCCTACAACCTTGGCAGACGAATGTCATTAGAAGTCTAAACAAACATAGCCGCACTCTTGAGCGCCTGTGGCGTGAGACTAAGTCTCAACCAACATAAATCTGCCCTCCAAAAATACAATTCCTGCCTCCTCACTGCTAAGCAGACCTATTTTATCACTCTCATTAACTACTTAAGGACCGGGCCATTTTTTGTGATACGGCACTGCGTTGTTTTAACTGACAATTGCACGGTCGTGCAACAACGTACCCAAACAAAATTGTGGTCTTGTTTTTCCCACAAATAGAGCTTTCTGTTGGTGGTATTAGATCATCTCTGTGTTTTTTTTAAAACAAAAAGGCTAAATTTTGGGGGGAAAAAAACAATCTTTTTTACTTTTTGCTATAATAAATATCCCAACATTTTTTAAAAAACAAATTTCTTCATCAGCTTAGGCCAATATGTATTCTTCTACATATTTTTGGAAAAAAAAAATTCCAATAAGCATATATTGATTGGGTTGCGCCAAAGTTATAGAGTCTACAAAATAGAGGATAGATTTATGCCATTTTTATTGTTTATTTTTTACTAGTGATGACAACGATCAGTGGTTTTTAGTAGGAATGCGACATTACGGCAGATAGATCAGAAACCTAACTGACATTTTTGACACTTTTTTGGGAACCAGTGACATTATTGTGCTAATGACACTGGCAGGGATTGGGTTAACACTAGGGGTGATCAAGGGGTTAAACGTGTTTACTAACTGTATGGTGGACTGTGTGACTGGGGAAATACACAGATCCATCTTCCTGCAGAGCAGAAAGACAGGATCTGTGTGATCTCCCCTGTCAGATCTGAGATTTGCCTCGTTTCCACAGGCAGATGCCCGTTCTGTCACTGCAGGGAATGATCGCAGGTAGCCGGCAGACATTGAGTCCACCCCACCCACTGATTGGCTCCCACGCTGGACAGTGGTAGCACGCCGACAAATAGTCATGTACGAGCCGACGTACAATGACGGTGATCTGCGGGAACCAGCCACATTGCTGCAGTACAACTGCGGCGGCTGGTCTTTAAGAGGTTAACAACTTATCATCCTGTCCCCATCAATTCTTCTTGACCTTCAACTCTCTACTTTGTCCTGCACTGCCTCCACCCACTAATTCACTGCCCATAATTCCTGAGGAGATCTCCACTGTACAGATGCCTTCTATACCTAACACCCCATGTCCACAAGTAGAGTCATTACTTCATCCTTTATTCAACCCCGCCACTATAGATGAGGTTGCTAAACTTTTCTCTAACGTCCACCTTACCATATTCCCCCTGGACCCTGTTCCCTCACAAATGCTACGTTCACCCTTTGGCTCTATTCTACACTCCCTAAATCACATCTTTAATCTTTCCCTCTCTTCTGGTATCTTCCCAAACTCTCAAAAACATGCATTAGTCACCCCCATTCTTAAAAAGTCCTCACTAGACCCCACTAATCTTAACAAGCTATGCCCTATCTCCTTGCTCCTCTTTTGATCCAAACTCCTTGAACGTCTGGTTTACAAACGACTGAGCGACCACCTCGCAAAGAATAACCTTCTTGATCCCCTTCAGTCTGGATTCCGCCCTCAACACTCCTCAAGAACTGCTCTCCTAAAAATCACTAATGATCTGCTAACAGCTAAATCCAATGTACACGATTTTGTACTCCTACTCTTAGACCTCTCTGCTGCCTTTGACACAGTGGACCACCCACTCCTCCTCAAAAAAAACTCCCTTCCTTTGGTCTCCATGACTGTACTCTTCACTGGTTCTCATCCTATTTATCCAGCCACACTTACAACTCTACTTCCTCCTCTCCTCTCCCTTTCTCTGTTGGGGTCCTCCAAGGTTCTGTTGTTGGACCTCTCTTATTCTCCATCTACATCTCCTCCCTGAGTCAGGTAATAGCCTCCCATGGCTTCCAATACCATCTCTATGCTGACGACACCCAAATCTATCTTTCTACTCCTCAGCTCACTCCTTCAGTCTTCTCATGTATCACTAATTTACTAACAGACATATCAGCCTGGATATCGCACCACTTCCTCAAATGAAATCTATCAAAAACTGAGCTCATGATTGTTTTTCCTCCCCAATGTGCCTCTTCCCCTGATTCCTCTATCAAGATCAATAGCCCTAATATCAGCCTGTCCCTTCATGCCTAGGTTCTAGGTGTAACCCTGGACTCTGAACTATCCTTTCAGCCCCATGTCCAAACACTTTCTAAATCTTGCCGCCTCAATCTCCACAATTACGCCCCTACTACTGCACCTCCCTACACACTGGATTACCTTTATATAGTCCATCGTGAATGCTGCTGCCAGTCTCATCCACCTTACCAACTACTCAGTGTCTGTCAATCCCTCCACTGGCTTCAAATCACCCAACAAATTCAATTCAATTCAAAATTCTAACAACTTACAAAGCCATCCACACCTCGGCCCCCAGCTACATCTCTAACTTAGTCTCAAGATACCAACCTACTTGTTCCCTTCATTGCTCCCAAGACCTCCTGCTCTCTAGTTCCTTCGTCACCTCCTCCCAATGCCTGCCTCCAGGACTTTTCCCGAGCCTCTCATATGTTATGGAACGCCCTACCCCAATCTGTCCGAGTATCTCCTACTCTTGCTTTTGGACGATCCTTGAAAACCCTTCTCTTCAGAGAATAACTGTAACTGTACTTTTACTTTCTCAATCAGATCATCCCCCACAGTTATTACCTTTTGTATCACTTGACCCTCCCTAATAGATTGTAAGCTCTAACGAGCAGGGCTCTCTAGATTCCTCCTGTATTATATTGTATTGTAACTGTGCTGTCTGCCCTCATGTTGTAAATCGCTGCGCAAACTGTTGGCACTATGTAAAGCATGTATACTAACAATACTCACTACCTGCTCAGTACAGCCCCATAGACTTTTATTGGGCTTGTCTACCTCCATGTCCCAGCTGGGAAATGGCCCTATAGAAGTCCACTGTACTGCACAGACTCAGTCAGGAGTGGGAGCCTTTCACCACTGGATGTATACAAACAGGCCAAAGCCATAAGATCTCAGTAATTATACATCTGTGGTGGGGAAGGGTGGGATCGCTTGGGTCAGAGCAAAAGGGGAAAAAGTATAAGTGCGCTTTCTCTTTAGGTAGTGTTGAAGCCCACTTAAACCTGCTAGCAGTTTGTTTAAAGGGACACCATTGTCATGTCGATATGTGTTTAAAGTCAATATTCACACTAAAATTGCCCTTTACCTCCCACAATTTTAATCACTTCAATACAAGACACCTTTACCCCCTTCCTGCCCAGGCCAGTTTTCAGCTTTCAGTACTGTAGCACTTTGAATGACAATTGAGCGGTCATGCAACACTACCCAAATTCATTTTTTTTTAATCATTTTTTTTGAGACAGAGCTTTCTTTTGGTAGTATTTCATCACTACTGGGTTTTTTAAGTTTGCTAAACAAACAAAAAAAGACTGAAAATTTGAAAAAAAGTTTCTGTTATAAAATTTTGTAAATAAGTGATTTTCCCCCTTTTTGGATTTTTCCACTGATGTGTGCTGATGAGGCTGTACTGACAGGCACTGATAGGCTGCACTGATGAGGTGTCAATAATGAGGAGGCACTAATATGCAGCACTGATGGGCATTGATAGGCGACACTGATATGAAGCACTGATAAGTGGCACTGATGAGCAAGCTGTCGACGTGAGGAGAGGAATGAGCGCGCACTGATGAGAGGAATGCCTATAACCGGTACTTCCTATTTACACTATGATCAGCTGTGATTGGACACAGCTGATCACATGGTAAAGAGCCTATGTCATTGGCTGTTTACCGTGGACAGAGATGCGGTGTGCCCTTTGGACACACAGCATCACCGCAGTGCACACCCCCGGGGTGCACGCTAAGCAGCTTGTTCTGAAGGACGTCATATGATGTCCACTCAGCCTATAGAACAATGATGGCACCCCCCCCCCCCCCCGTGACAAGTGATTAAAGGGGAGAGTTTTTTTTTTTATTTCAGTTTGTAAAATAAATTTTTAATCTGGCCCTGATGCCATTCTTGCCTAGGTAGGAATGCCATGTTTCTACTCCCACAACCTCCCGGGATATCCATGCAGAGGTACAGAGTGTCCAAAAAATGGAGCTGGGCATTTTGTTTGCGATAGGAGGGTGGGGTAGGTTGGTTGCCTGAACCTGCAAGAGACAGTTGTGCTCCCATTGACATCTGAGACGATGAGAAAAAAGATGTTTGGGGTGAAGCTCCTCTTTAACATTATTAATTTGGAACATTATAACATTCAGTAAGCTTGCCGAAAGCTCTACCAATGCTTTTAAAATCTTGCAATACACATTGCTCTTATGCAAGCTGAGCAAACGTGAACAAAGCATTTGAGTACAAGGTAGAAATCTTGTGTCCTACAGCAATCTCTAACACAGCAGAAGTAAAAGTGTGTGCAGTGATAAAGAACACTGTACTATAATAAGTTTGGTATGGGTGGGTCATCAAAAAGACAACTCTACTCTTCCCATATAAAATGACTCGAATGATCGATCAACTGCTAAGATGCTGACTCCCTTTGAGTTATGAGCCTGCTAAAGTGTATATATTTCCTGTACACTGAAATGCTGAGAGTGGTAACGCAAGCTGCTTTTTTTGACTCATTTCCTTATGTTGATGATTAACACCTTAAAAAATGTACAAAGCTAAGTCTCTTTTTCAGAGCTGCGGGAAATCATTTTACATTTTCTGCACTTCTAATGAGTACTCGTTGTTACATTTTACTTCCAAATAACCCCTTGTTCAGCTGCTGGATTTTTTATCAGCCCACACAAGCAGTATTGTTACTCAAAGCTATACTATGGTATACCCTTTTGTTTTGCTGATTGGTGCTTTTGAAAGGGCATAGCCATTATTCCTTAATGGCCGTCCAAAGCCATATCATAAGTTGATTACTGCATTCTGGTATTGTAATTTCAAGTTGGAAAGGACTTTGTGAGTTGATGTACAGTCTTTTTTTACACAAAAAATATATTTTTGTAACTATGAATTTGCAGTTCATTGTGGAACCATTCTATTTTTTTTTTTTTAACATAAGACATTATGCATAAAGCACAGCCCAGCTAAAAGCAATAGAGAAGGACAAGTTGTTCTTTCTCAGTAGTGTTCCTTTATTTCCATGGAGCCATTAAAACTGCATGCAGTAAAGGTGAGAGAACATAATTCTATAACTGGGGGTGTTAGGATTCTAAAAGACTGGGGGCACCCGGGAGCATCACCATAGGCAGCAAATGCAGAAGAAACGTGCAGTGGTACATTAGGGGCATGGCCACAGTGTGAGTGGTTTCAAGGTGCGTGGTAAAATAGCAAAACCATTTCTGCATGTTGTAGGCACTCTTTGCAAAAACCAACAAATCTATAATTCCCAGGATATTCTTCTTTCTGTAGCGGTTATATATATCAGAAAATAACAGAAATTGGCTGAATTCATATACGTGCATTGTGGTAATACACATTATTATCACATCTCGTGACAATGCAATGTACTATATGTGCATTGTGGTGCCACTCATTCTAAATGGCAGCCAACACACAGCAAAGAAAAATGAACCTGTGTTCTAGTGTACCACATTACAGAAATGGGAACAGTTGTGTGTTGTAGTTTTACCACCTTTTTTTTGGGCAAAATAAGGGAAGGGGACAGGACTATTACACGGCAAACAAAATACAATTCTTAGTGAAATTACTTTTAGGCTCCTTTCGCATTAGCGTATCTCCAAAATCACTTGATTACAAGTGCGAATTTTGCGCAATTTTGATTTGACTTTACATTCTATGGATCAAAGTCACACCGAAGTAGTGCAGGCACCTTTTCAAAGTTGTTGCGACTTTAATGGGTGCCATTGAAAAGAATGGTGTGCGATTTGATGTTCAAAGTCACATTATAAATCACACAAGTGTGAATGGACTCTTAAGAAGTCCATTACAGAATATATGATTGATTGAGTTTAATTGAGCATTTTGGGACCCGTCTCAGGGAAACGGGTAGCACAGCTTTTAGGAGATTATGCTTAATAATAGTCATATGATGAGAAATTTTGATTTGGAAGTACAGCTGCATTTTTATACTATTCAGCCAACGTTACTCTTGCCTGGCTGAGTGTGGCTCTAATACTTTTGACTCAGACAGAACAAGCCTACTGTAAATGAGGGTTAGAAAAATGTCAGAATTCAAGAACTCTATACAAGTTTTGAGAAAGTGACTCAGAAAACACGACTCCCCTTGACATATGTCTAGTGCATTACCACAAGCATGCTAACATGCTTGTGGCACTCGTGACTGTTCTCTGACAATCATCATGCACAAGTTGCCGATTAGTTTCAACATTTTTGGGGGTCGTTGAATTTCTTCCTGATCTCTCGTCTTCCGTTGATGTTATTCTGCTCTTGAATCGTGTGTGTCACTCAAAACACCTAAAATTACTCATTGCAGCATTGAGTAATTGTTGCTGAATAATGTCAAATGTCTCTGTGGCAGATTTGCCCAGTGTCACACAGAGTTTCGTGTTGGCTCTCTATTATTCTGCTCAGAATATTTCATCATGGACTTGCTGTCCATGATGAAATAGTAGACGTGGTACCACACGTGGTCAGAATAGCCTCAGTTGCACAGCTCCTGATGTACACAAGATGCAGTGCAGTGTGCAATGTATGGTCTGAGCACTTACAGGCTGACCCCCCCACCCCTTCAACCTCTGCAACAATGCTGGCAGCACTCATACATCTATTTCCCAAAGACAACCCCTGAATATAACGCTGAGCATGTGCACTCAACTTTTTTGGTTGTTCTGAGTGGAACCTGTCCTGTTAAACTGCTGTGTGGTCATGGCCACTGTGCAGCAGCTCAGTTTCAGGGTCAATTTTCTTAAAGCCTATGTCATCTTTATGTAGAGCAAAAAAAAGAAGAGGAGGATCGGGCCGCTCTGTGCAAAACCATTGCACAGAGCAGGTAAGTATAACATATTTGTTACTTTAATAGAAAAACAAAAACGTAAAGTCTACAATCACTTTAATGTATGTCCTTTTATAGAGGATAATATTCCAGGTTTTTTTTTTCTTTTTGTTTTGGGGTTATAAACATTTTCTGGTATTTATGTATGGTCTGTCGTGTCCATAAAGCATTTTTTTCCCCCCTATGTTTGCTAAATAATAGGACTTAAAGTGGTTGTAAACCCTTACAAACCACTTTGACCTACAGGTAAGCCTAGATTAAGGCTTACCTGTAGGTCCAAGAAATATCTCCTAAACCTATACGGTTTAGGAGATATTTGCCCGAAGACAGGCACCGCTGTCTACGGCGCATGCGCCGTAGACAGCGGCGCGCAGGCGCACTGAGCGCGGCATTTCCAACAACGGAGCTGCCGCGCGTGTCGGCTCCCTGGCGCATGCGCGGGAGTGACGTCATCGCGGCTCCGCCGAATGACGTCACTCCATGTGTGTGTCAGTCTTAGAGGAGTAGGCATTCCTAAGCTGACTGCATTTGCATGAAGACCACTTTTAGGTAACTCCTACATTTTTGATGCTGAGCCTCTGATTAAAAGAACTGAAATCAAACTAATGAAAGGGATAGATCAGGGATAGTAAAGGCTAGTACAGACAGGCCGAATGTTGGTCGGCAAAGCTAAAAATTCGATAACAAATTGTCCCCAGACGAGATCTTCGTGGACGAAGCATGTTGGGTCAAGCCTGCTGTTCCCATTACATAATTTCATTAATTAATAAGCGCTTGTTTTAACTCTTCCAAAATATGAGTGTAAATCTTTCATTTTTAATAATAAACTTTTTGTTTTGCGGATTCACGCTATGTGCATTTTTCATTCCTTTTTGGCCCTATATGTTTGAATCCACATGATGTTTTATATACCTTGGAGTTTCCTTTCTTGTTGACCGGTGGTCCTTGTGAGAAGATTATTTTATCCAGTTGTATCAACGCCTATATCCATCCGGGCTCTACTATTTTTGGTGAAGAATCACCGACAAGTCTGAGTCATAGGGCGCATGTCCTATTGAATCCATACTTTCCGGTAAGCCTCAGTGTTATCGGTGGCAGTGCTCCATCTCCCTTTTTTCATGCACGTTCAGCAGTGGCTTAAAAATTACCATTTTGGGTGCAAGAATATTTTTTGGACATTTCCAATTTCATCAAACACCCTTTCTCATTCAGTGGACTTTTTCCTTTATTCATTTTTGCTATCATTGCTTTTGAGTTTATAATACGTTTTTTCGCTGCATTTTATGTGTATGGTATATATTGGTTTAATTACCTGATATCACTGTATTTTATGTATGGTATACATTGGTTTAATCACCTGATATCACTGCATTTATATGTATGGTATACATTGGTTTAACCACCTGATATCAATATTTCAATATAGAAGACTCCAATGTTTTAGTTCTTAAAGGGAATTTCAGGACTATCCAGTAAAGGAAAACGTTTGAGCTAAGAATGATACTTCTTTTTGACACAAAAAACAATGGCCTAAATTTAGATATTGGTTTCCTCACCCACTATACTACAGTTTTATGACCCCCTCTGTGACTGTGATCCTTTCCCCCCCTGCAGTCTATAGCTTTCCCTCTGTCTTATCTCACTTTCTGATAGCTTTATTACCATTTTCATACTATTGATTTGTATGTGTTTGTTTTTTCTTTTTCCTTTCCCTCAGAGCTTTTTTATTTATTTTTTGCTTTGTTTTATATTGTTTTAACATTTTACCTGCTGCTAAAACTTTTGTGAATCAGTACTGCTTGGACCTTGAAGAAGGGGACACACCCCGAAAGCTCATCCATGAAAAATGATATGTTCAAATAAAAAAAGTATCATGGACAGTACTAAATTTTCTCTGTCAATATCACACATTATACTGTTAGTTTGATATCTTCACAATTATTTTAACTTTGATACATTTATATGTGTATCAGGTTATCTATGCACCTTAGATCACCTATTTAAATTTCAAATTGTTACTAGCGCTGCACCATCAATTTTTTACTTTTATTCTTTGCAATTGTAAATTTTTTTCCCTACTGTAATTCTGCATAAAACATTTAAGTGTAATTTCATGAGATCATTCATGAGGACGTGTTTAGGGGCAGGGCAGGGTAGGGGTTGAATGGGGCAACTGGTGGCGAGTAACCCTTAAGGCCTGGCCAGTAGCTCAGAACTTAAAATTTTGAGCCCTGGTATCAGTAACCTGTAAAAATGATTCTGTGGGTAGATCTGTAGTGTGCCAATCACATGCACACTCACCCCTCTACCCGTGAAATTGCAAGCCTCTGAGTGCAGACACAGCCTCTAACAGCACATCATTGTAGGGGGCAGTAAAGAATACCAGGGAAAATAAAGGGAGAGATAATTCAACCCCCTTACTGCAAATGACTGTCAGGACATGATCAGGGAATATGGAAGGTTAAAAGTATCCACGAAAATGATAGCCTGCATTTAAAGTGGTTGTAAACCCTTACAACCAACTTTGACCTACAGGTAAGCCTAGATTAAGGCTTACCTGTAGGTCCAAGAAATATCTCCTAAACTTACACGGTTTAGGAGATATTTGCCGAAAGACAGGCACCGCTGTCTATGGCACATGCGCCGTAGACAGCGGCGCACTGAATGCGCCGCGGTCAACGGAGATATGCTGCGAGTGGTGGCTCCCGTGCCCATGCGCGGGAGTGATGTCATCGTGGCTTCGCCGAATGACAGCGGCGGAGCAGCGAGACCCACAGAGAAGATGGATGCTCTGGACTACAAGGGACAGCGGTGATTTCGCTGGGTCCTGTGTCAGGTAAGTGACACATAATGGACTACTATGCGATGCATAGTAGTCCATTATGCTTTACCTTTGCAGGGAATCAAAGAGGAAGTAAACTCATCAGGGTTTACTTCCTCTTTAACAGTTAATCTGTTTTTCCATTTATTTTAATTTTCACAATTCCAGTGAAGTTCCTCTTTATTTAAATCGAGTGGCATTTCTGTTAGCATAGCTGTTCCCAAGAATTGCTTTTTCAAAATAAAGAACAAACTGTAGATTGTATACTGTTTTTACATAACACATGAACAATCAGTGTTGTATTGTACTAATGCAAATGGTGGGAGTGGAATTAAAATGCTGAAGACATCTAAATTACAATTCATCTTAAACCACTCTAATTGCTCATAATGCCACAACATTGCAACAAATGTATAATTTGACTAATACCCTTTTCATAAAGGAAGGCACCACTTTTCAAGACACACACATTAATCTGCTTTTGTAGTATTCAGGGATGAGAGATCAAAGTGCTGAACAAGTACTCACAAGTGATTACTTGTCTTGCACGTGGGCGCTGAGCCCATTCCATGTTAATGCCATAATCTTTTCCCTACCAGGGCTGAGGGCCCGGGGAAGACTGCTAAAGGAGTATTTGCTGGAGGTTATTGTTCTGAAGTCCTGGGTCTGGAGAAGGATCTTTTTTTTTTTTTGTATCTCTCTCACTGAAGAGTTACCTGTGGAGGCTGAGTGGCAGATGGCTCTAAGGACATTCTGAGTAAAGACCTTGCTGTGGACTTTGGGTGTGCTAATGTTAGAAGGGGTCTAAGTGCCATAGGCTGCTACATGGATTGGAGCTGCTCTGATAGAGTCCGAGATTTACTGGCCATTCCCTGTTACCTCCAGGAAAAGCTGTTGTAAGAAGATTTGTGAGAATTTTTCCTCCCTTCCTATTGCTATTGATTGTTTTGGAGTACCCTTTGACCATAAACCCTTTGCCTGTTAATGTTTCATCAAGCAATAAAAAATAAAAATGCATCCCCCTACATTGTTTTTGGAGCTAGTGTGAATGGACTGGTGCTTGCGGCAGTGGGCAGCCGTTGTACTTTTAGGGAAAAATAAGCTATCAACTGCAGGGTAGCGCTACAGGAGGCCATATGCTGCATCTAGGCTACCTGGGTGGGAAAAAGATTTTGCCCCTTTGGCTGAATGGCCTCAACTGCCCATGTGCAAGGACCCCTAGAGTGTCACATAGACCCTCGAAGAGAAAGGAAAGCTGTTCACCGTTTTCAAAGCCTTAATGTCAATGCCAGAAATGTCCTTGAAGCTACTAGCAAAATGTTATACGACTCAAGTGAGATCCCAGATATTTGGGACAGACTGTGTGTTGGAGCGGGTATGATGCTCTTGGAATCCTGGCACGCATGTGGTGGAACTGCCCTAGAATACTAGAATACGTTTTTTGTTTTGTTTTTTGTCTTTTTTTGGGGAAATAACAGCTTTAATTATCCAAGATATAATGAAGTACCGGTGGTCCAGTATTAGAGATCTCTACTACCCCTTATATTAGCCCTTGTGCACACGCTCAGACATTCCGACAACAAAATCCGTCAGATTTTGTCCGACAGATTTTGTCCGAAACTGGTGTTGCATACACACGGTAGGACAAAGTTGTCGGAAAATCCAATCGTTCGTAACGTGATGACGTTATTTAGTTACGACGGGACTACGTTCAGGCTAGTAGCCAATAGCTTTGGTCTAGGAATTTGATCTGAGCATGCGTGGCACTTTGTCCGATCGGAATTCTCTACGAACGATCAGACATTCCGACGGAAAAAGTCAGATGAAGCCCACACACGGTCGGATTATCCGACAACACGGTCCGATCGGACATTTTACGTCGGAATGTCTGACCGTGTGTACAAGGGCTTAAACACAGCTAAAGGGTTGATCCCTTGGTCCTGGTGTACACATAAAATTCCTACAGTGCAGGAATAGCTTCCAAAAGTAAATTATGCATGCAGTGTAGAAGAAATGATGCATAGGTGGCAAGATACTTTGGAGAAATTTTACAGCTATATGGGAGAAATGGTTAATATTTAAGAAAAATGTAGAGTGCAGAAGAATGTGATTAAGAAGGAAATCTAGTAGGAATAAGTATACACAATCAAGGTTTATTTTCCCTTGTTAGCACGCTATGAGGGGCTTTTATTAGGGAGCTATCAATTAAAATATGGAATAACTGTATAGAGCTGGAAACGGGATCCAGAGGTTTGAGATTTGGATTTTTTTTCCCTTCATATATATGGAAAGGGGAGGGAGGTGTGAGTCTGGGGTGTCGTTTTAGATATGGTCAATTTGAAGTGAAGCTATTTATTTTCATTATATTTGTCTGTTTCCTAGATTCTTAGATGGAATAATAATAAAGAGAACCCACATTTAAAAGCCTTAATGTCAGTTTAATAAACTCTTCATCATACAAACTGTGCTGCCTGGTAATTCACCCCCCCCCCCCCTTACAATCTCTTCCGCTGAGAGTAGGTGATTCCTTCATATAAACAAGTGGAGAGATTATCTGCTCACTCAGCTGTCATAAGAAAGGGGCAATCTGCCAAGTGTAGAACTTGAAACATTGTAACTAACGCTTACTTCTTAGATCAAAGGGAAAGAACTTCTTGTGTAAACAAATAATCTGGGCAGTCTGCCAAGCTTTCAACCAGGTATAAATGCAGGAAGTTTAACCACTTAAAGTCTAAATCTTTTTCTGATACTTCTTTCTTAAAGAGGGAGTCCGCCGAGAGTCAAATACTGCAGCTGCTGACTTTTAAAATAGTGACACTTACCTGTCCAGCGCGCCCGCGATGTCGGCACCCGAAGCCGATCTCTCGATCGTCTCTCGGGTGCTGCCGCCGCCATCTTGGGTATGGGAATCAGGAAGTGGAGCCTTTCGGCTTCATTTCCCGGTTCCCTACTGCGCATGCGCGAGTCGCGCTGCGCAATAAGGATGGACCTGCTGCCTCTGGGATCTGTGTTTCCCAGCAGGCAGCGGGGGAACTTTCGGAAAGGGGCGTAATCTACGCCCTTTTCCGCAGAGAGCTATCCCGGAAGTGGGTGCAGATACCTGTACTGTACAGGTACCTGCACCCCCCTCCCCCCTGAAAGGTGCCAATTGTGGCGCCGGAGGGGGGGAGGATTCCAATGAGCGGAAGGTCCACTTTAGGGTGGACCTCCGCTTTAAGTTAAAATCAATATTTTTTGCTAGAAAATTACTTGGAACCCCCAAACATTTTTATATATATATATATATACACACACAGTGCCTTGTGAAAGTATTCGGCCACCTTGAACTTTTCAACCTTTTGCCACATTTCAGGCTTCAAACATAAGATATAAAATTTTTATTTTTTGTGAAGAATCACCAACAAGTGGGACACAATTGTGAAGTGGAACGAAATCTATTGGATTTTTTATTTTTTTTTGAACTAATAAAAAAATGAAAAGTGGGCCGTGCAAAATTATTCGGCCCCCTTGAGTTAATACTTTTGTAGAGCCACCTTTTGCTGCGATTACAGCTGCAAGTCACTTGGGGTATGTCTCTATCAGTTTTGCACATCGAGAGACTGAAATTCTTGCCAATTCTTCCTTGCAAAACAGCTCGAGCTCAGTGAGGTTGGATGGAGAGCGTTTGTGAACAGCAGTTTTCAGCTCTTTCCACAGATTCTCGATTGGATTCAGGTCTGGACTTTGACTTGGCCATTCTAACACCTGGATACGTTTATTTGTGAACCATTCCTTTGTAGATTTTGCTGTATGTTTGGGATCATTGTCTTGTTGGAAGATAAATCTCCGTCCCAGTTTCAGGTCTTTTGCAGACTCCAACAGGTTTTCTTCCAGAATGGTCCTGTATTTGGCTGCATCCATCTTCCCCTCAATTTTAACCATCTTCCCTGTCCCTGCTGAAGAAAAGCAGGCCCAAACCATGATGCTGCCACCACCATGTTTGACAGTGGGGATGGTGTGTTGAGGGTGATGAGCTGTGTTGCTTTTACGCCAAACATATCGTTTTGCATTGTGGGCAAAAAGTTCGATTTTGGTTTCATCTGACCAGAGCACCTTCTTTCACATGTTTGGTGTGTCTCCCAGGTGGCTTGTGGCAAACTTTAGACGAGACTTTTTATGGATATCTTTGAGAAATGGCTCTCTTCTTGCCACTCTTCCATAAAGGCCAGATTTGTGCAGTGTACGACTGATTGCTGTCCTATGGACAGACTCTCCCACCTCAGCTGTAGTTCTCTGCAGTTCATCCAGAGTGATCATGGGCCTCTTGGCTGCATCTCTGATCAGTCTTCTCCTTGTCTGAGCTGAAAGTTTAGAGGGACGGCCAGGTCTTGGTAGATTTGTCTGATACTCCTTCCATTTCAAAATGATCGCTTGCACAGTGCTCCTTGGGATGTTTAAAGCTTGGGAAATCTTTTTGTATCCAAATCTGGCTTTAAACTTCTCCACAACAGTATTACGGACCTGCCTGGTGTGTTCCTTGATCTTCATGATGCTCTCTGCGCTTTCAACAGAACCCTGAGACTATCACAGAGCAGGTGCATTTATACAGAGACTTGATTACACACAGGTGGATTCTATTTATCACCATCAGTCATTTAGGACAACATTGGATCATTCAGAGATCCTCGCTGAACTTCTGGAGTGAGTTTGCTGCACTGAAAGTAAAGGGGCCGAATAATATTGCACGCACCACTTTTCAGTTTTTTATTTGCTAAAAAAGTTTAAATTATCCAATAGATTTCGTTCCACTTCACAATTGTGTCCCACTTGTTGGTGATTCTTCACAAAAAATTAAAATGTTATATCTTTATGTTTTGAAGCCTGAAATGTGGCAAAAGGTTGAAAAGTTCAAGGGGGCCAAATACTTTCGCAAGGCACTGTGTATATATATATATATATATATATATAATATATATTTATTCAGAGACCCTAGGGAATAAAATGGCAAATTGTGCAGCTCTACTGCCTGTGATATACAACCAAAAAGCTCTTATTGGGGTGAAACTCATTTGGGCCTGTATATGCCAGGCGGCACAGTCTATATGATGGAGAGTTTGAAAAACCAACACTAAAGTGGAAGTTCAGGCAAATTATAACTAAGGTTAAATCTACTCCCACCCCCATTCTAAGCCTATTCTATCTAACCCTGCAAAGAATAGATCTGTATACTGTTCTGGAAAATGTATAGATCGGCAACGCCTGTCCTCATAGTGATTACGCTGAGACCCAATCATGTGACTCGTCCGGCGCAGCTTCAGAATAGGTAAATATACACATCTTTTCTTTACAGAGTTAGATAGAATAGACTTCGAATGGGGGTGAGACTAGATTTAGCTTTAGTTAGAATTTGTCTTAACTTCCACTTTAAGACTTTTAAATGGTGAATGGCTTCCCTACCTCTTTGAGAGTCTCTGTGGAGCAGTCGGTGACCGTTGGGTACCAGTCCCCTGTGTCTGAGGATCAGTGAGGGATCGCTGCCTGCAACAGATGATTATCTCTTGTCTCTGACTCTTCAGCTATACCTAAACTCAAAAGCAAAAAAGGAATCTAGTGCAGTTTACCACTCCTTAGATGTGGTAGCATGAGTTTTTGTTGTTCAGGCTATGAATATTTTCAGCAAATACCTGTTGATCTTGACAGAAATGCCATGTCATTGACACTGCCTGTGAGCTCAGCTGCAAGCAAAAACCCTGTTATCTTCAGTAAAATCACATTTACAAAACACTGCTTTGTACTTTAGAAATTTGCTTTTTTTCCCCCTTGCTTTTAGCACCCTAAAGTATTCAAACCCCCATTCGTTGTAGTAAATGGGGTGTAGGTGTAGAGTAATTAGAATAATGTCCTACAGGGAGTGGATGCCGCTTTCCATTTGAAATAAGTCCCTAAGATGGTGTTCACTCGGGCATTTGAATCAAAAGAGCTTCTATTCTGTTTACTAGTCATTAATAGATTTCCACAAAACCTCCACACTGGGGAAAGCAATTGAAATAAACGATTGGCAATGTTATACCCAGCATCTGTGAGTGTGAAATGAGCCATTTATTCTTCATTGGTCAACATTTGGGGAATGCTAAGAAGCCAGAAACCTTTATTAAATAGTTAATGTAAAAAGCCAGCCCTAAATTCTAGTAACTGTGCAGGTTTTACTAAAATATGTATATTTTTCAGCTTAACAGTTCTTAGATGAGGCGGCTGCTTAAGTTTTTGCTTCTTGTTCCTTTTGCGGCTACACTCGTGTCGCCATTGTATCTATGAGGGCAGCCTTGGTTGTCACACAGGTTATCCTTCAAACACCTGCCTTTGTTCATCTCATATTAAATGGGCGGTGATGAAATTAGTAGTTTACCATTTTTTTTTCCAGTTCATCTCACAGGAATTGACCGTCACTACATTTCCTAAAAAATCAACAGGTATTTTTTGTACTTGCTAAAGTATAATTGGCCTGAGAATGAAATCAAATGCAGTGATCACATCTAAAGCTGTCCATACTCAAATTTTGCCCATTTCCTGATGAACCACCTGAGGTTAATTTATTTAGTGGCAAGGTCGGCCCTCTACTGCCCAACATCCTTTGATCGAAAAATGGAAGGAGCCGGGTGGAGGATTTTTGCCCAAACAATGGCTACATCCAGTCAGATGCAACCACTGATTGGGTATTCTGACAGCTGTCTGTGGCTGTCAGAATCCAGTAGCTGAGCAGGAGGATTCATCCATCTGTGCTATATAAGAGGAGTTTGAATGAAAATGTATCTAAAAGTGCATGACCTAATTAAAATCTGGAAAGCTGCAATATTTTACATTATTGGTCTTGGTTAGGTGATACTTTGGTATGGTTATTGTCTATACCTTAATGGCTTCCACCCTGTAAAAGTGTAGGCTGAATAATTACCTGACCAGCAGTTGGTGAGGGAAATCTTTATTTTCTTTAAGTCTACTTAGGGCGGCACAGTGGTGTAGTGGTTAGCACTCTCACCTAGCAGTAAAAAGGGTCAGTGGTTTGAATCCCAACCACGACACTACCTGCCTGGAGTTTACATGTTCTCCCCGTGCCTGCGTGGGTATCCTCCGGGTACTCCGGTTTCCTCCCACACTCCAAAGACATGCAGGTAGGTTAATTGGCTTCTGTCCAAAATTGGCCCTAGTATATGAATGGGGACCTTGGATTGTGGGCTCCTTGAGGGTAGGGACCAATGTGAGTGTGCGATGTACAGGGATAGGGACAATTGTAGACACTCACTCAGGTTGAACTGGATGGACTGGTGTCTTTATTCAACCTTACTAACAATGTAACTATGTACTTTCAAACTGGGATGGACGGGCGTTGGTGGTAAAGCGGCTCTATTTTTAGCGCCGCTTTACCGTCATTTTTGCAGGCGCTAGAGGGGTGGTTTTAACCCTCGCTAGCGGCCGAAAAGGGGTTAAAACCGGCCACAGCGGTGTTTTTCCGGCGGGTTTGCGCCTCAGTGTGAAAGCAGTCTAAGAGTTCCCTGCAGTACTGCTATCCAACTCTTCCAGGTTTATTGCTCCCTATGTCACAACATAAAACAGTAGTGATGCAGTGGTCAATGGGAGAAACCAGTGTGTGGCTGGATAAGCTGTCAGACGTACCCAGAAGTATAGATTGTCCTCGCTGCCTGTCAGAGAGGGAAATATTCAGCCTATTGTTTTACAGGGAAGCCATCATTGTGTACGTTTAGTATAGTAACAGGGTCACTTTAAGAGCACACCTATCATTGAGCTGTATATAAAGCACTTCCAGACTTCTGCATGTAAGAGTATGATGGCTCACTGTCAGAGAACATAGCTTTAAAGGCAACCATTGAATAAAGTGGTCCAGTTCTCACACATGGTTTGCATGCTGTGCTTGCTGAGTTAAACTGCTCAGGTGTGAACGAGCTCTCAGCATTAGAAAACGTAAGTAAGAAGGAAGTGGGCAATGCACATCAATCGCAGCTAAATCTCTGCATTTATTGTAATTTAAGACCGAATATTCAGCACAGTTGTGAATTGTTCTTTTGAAGTTACATAGTATACGTATTTAAACACAAACAAATTATATGGTGTAGGTAGAGTGGGACAGCATTCAGTCTTGTTTTTAAAGTTTCAAAGATAATCTGGTCCCAACAATGGGAATAGATTTGTCAATGCAATCTAACACTATAATTACTCCACATTGCTAAAGAAAAGCCGAATTATACCTATCGACAGGTTCATTTTATACACCGAAGCACATACTTTCTCCCACTCTCCCTCCACTCACATGCTGAACCCTGTGACAAAATCACATAGATGCCTGATAGACCAACACCAAGCGGCACATGATTGTGAAGTGGAAGCAAAATGATAAATGGTTTTCAAAATTTTTAACAAATATCTGAAAAATGTGGCGTGCATTTGTATTCAGCCCCGTTTATGCTGATACCCCTAACTAAAATCTAGTGGAACCAATTGCCTACAGAAGCCACCTAATTAGTAAATAGAGTCCACCTGTGTGTAATTTTAATCTCCATATAAATGCAGCTGTTCTGTGAAGACTCGGATATTTTTTTTAGAGAACAAACAGAATCTTAAAGGCCAAGGAACCACACAAGACAGGTCAGGGATAAAGTTGTGGAGAAGTTTAAAGCAGGGTTAGGTTATTAAAAAAAATCCCACGCTTCGAATATCTCACAGAGAACTATTCAATCCATCATCTGAAAATGGAAAGAGTATGGGCCAACTGCAAACCTACCAAGACATGGTTGTCCACCTAAACTGACAGGCCGAGCAAGGAGAGCATTAATCAAAGAAGCAACCAAGAGGCCCATTGTAACTCTGGAGTAGCTGCAGAGATCCACAGCTGAGTTGGGAGAATCTGTCTATTAGTCGTGCTCTCCACAAATCTGGCCTTTATGGAAGAGTGGCAAGAAGAAAGCCATTGTTGAAATAAAGATATAAAAAGGCATGTTTGCAGTTTGTGAGAAGCCATGTGAGGGACACAGCAAACATTTGGAAGAAGGTTCTCCTCTTTAGATGAGACCAAAATTGAACTTTTTGGTCTAAAAGCAAAACGCTATGTGTGGCAGAAAACTAACACTGCATATCACCCTGAACACACCACCTCCATCGTGAAACATGGTGGTGGCAGCATCATGTTGTGGGGATGCTTTTCTACAGCAGGGACAGAGAAGCTGGTCAGAGTTGATGGGAAGATGGATGGAGCCAAATACAGGGCAATCTAAGACCCCATACACATTATTATTTATGCAGATTTTTGTCTTCAGATTTACCAAAACCATATAATATGAGGTCAAACCTTAAGAGTTTTCATTTGTATTCACTCAGGCAGGCCCTTGCACTACAAAACTGAAGACAAAAATCTGCAGAAAATGTAATAATGTGTATGGGGCTTTAGAAGAAAACCTGTTAGCCCTTGTACACACAGTCGGAGATTCCGTCGGAATGTGTCCGATCGGAGCGGTTTGTCGGATATTCCGACTGTATGTGGTATGCATCGGACTGTTTCCGTCGGAATATCCGTCGGACCAAATTTTCCAACTTGCTGGAAATATTTTCTGACAAACTGCTCCGATCGGACATACTCCGATCATGTGTAGAGAATTCTGATCGGACAAAGTGCCATGCATGCTCAGATCAAATTCCTACATCAAAGCTATTGGCTACTAGCCTGAACGTAGTCCCATCGTAACGAAATTACGTCATCACGTTCTGAAAGATCGGATTTTCCGACAACTTTGTCCGACCGTGTGTATGCAACAGTTTCGGACAAGATCCGACGGACAAAATCCAACGGATTTGGTTGTCGGAATCTCCAACCGTGTGTACAAGGGCTTAGAGTCTGCAAAAGACTTGAGACTGGGGTGGAGGTTCACCTTCCAGCAGGACAACGACCCTAAATATAGAGCCAGAGCTGCAATTGCATGGTTTAGATCAAAGCATATTCATGCGTTCGAATGGCTCAGACCTAAATACAATTGAGAATCTGTGGCAAGACTTAAAAACTGCTGTTCACAGACACTCTCCATCCAGAGCTTGAGCTATTTTGCAAAGCAGAATGGCCAAAAATGTCACTCTCTAGATGTGCAAAGCTGGTGGAGACATCCCCAAAAGACTTGCAGCTGTAAATGCAGCGAAAGGTTTTTTTCTACAAAGTGACCTGGGGGCTAAATACAAATGCACGCCACACTTTTCAGATATTTATTTGTAAAAAAATATTGAAAACCATTTATCATTTTCCTTCCACTTCACAATTATGTGCCACTTTGTATTGGACTATCACATAAAATCCCAATAAAATACATTTACATTTTTGGTTGTAACATGAAAAAATTTGGAAAATTTCAAGGGGTGTGAATACTTTTTGAAGGCACTGTACATGCCATACTTGCACATTATTGCATATTTACTGCCTAGTTTGGCCTCCTTCATGCTTGACAGGGCTGCAGTCCCCCATGTTGCTATGTACCTGCTGTTGCCATCTTCTCAGATTCTCCTCTGGCACTGTGTTTTCCTTCTTAAGCCATTGGACAGCCACTGATGATAACACCTCTGCAGATGGGTGCTAGAGTTGCATTCTATTGGCACCCAGCTCCATTCCCTGCTTCTTACAAATGCTGTGACCTTGTACATAAAAAAAAGTGGAAGAGATATTTATTTTATTTTTTATCAGTAGACAAGTCATACAAAGTCTACTTCCTATCAATCTTTTTTTATTTCATTTTTGCTTAAAAGACCAACTCTGGGCTATTTTTTTTTTTTTTTTTTTTTAAAGTTCCCTCAAGATGTCATGATGCCATACTCTCCTCCTATGTCCCATACAGTAATCCCATTCCACCATTAGATATCCTCAGTTTTCTGGGTTGATTGACATCCAACTTACATTATGCCCTCAGTCTTCTTAAGTTAAGTGCAAGGAACCACTGACTTCATCTCTTAAAAGTGTAGTGTGTAGTAAAATATCACCTGACAGCCCACCACTGGGAGAAGATTAGAGAGAGAGAGAGCATCATGCATGTCACATGACCAGCCTGAACACATCTCGAAAAAGTATACAAAAAAAAATCATAACATACATCCAGACGGCCTTTGGGTGGTGGTGGAGGGATTGTTGAGCCCTAGGTTTACACAAGAAAAAGGACCCTCTCCCCACCAGATAACTCTTGACCCTTGCAGTTGGTTCCTCAGGCAGTGAGCGCTAAATAGGGAACAAGGTTAAATTGGCCTCCCTGCCAGCAGGGGAACAAATTTAATGATGTACGTGTTTCTTACTTTTCCTACTATTAAGTTACTTTACCCTTAATGCTGTATGCTTTTAGAGAAGATTCAGGAGTAATACTGCAGTGCTACAGTAAACCATCAATGTATAATAAAATATATGTGTATATTGCACACTGTGTGCTCAATTAAAAATAACAATTTTAGTGTAGATCATGGACCTCTTGATATTGCATTCTGTCAGTGAGATCAATGGACAGGAGAATCTCTGAGAGGATGTATTTGTATGCCGCTATGTAATGTTGCAGCTAACAAGGTTAGTTAGTATTCTGCACCAGCGTGCCTCCTTGTGCAGAGAGCGAGGCGTGCAGCTGTAGACATGGACCTGTCCATCCGTACAGCTCATCTTCTGCTCAACATAGGGAGCTGAGACTAATTTTTGCATTATTTTTCAGATAAGCAATCGGCAGCATTCTAGCGGTTCCAGAATGACCCTTTATAGGGCTGTCACATGTCTGGGACATTCGGGACAATGATTTGATCTCTTCCTCAATTTTTAATATGTTTTGTGAAATAATTGCACAATTTCCGTATGTCTTGAGCTACATGCTATGTTTAACTGAAAGTTGCATAGCTAGCTTTTATTAGTATGTTTTCAGGATACTTTTCCAGTATAAAAAAAAACAAAAAAACCTTATTCTGTCTTGAAATACTGTCTGGGAGACAGAAAAGAAAAAACTAGGAGGAAATTGATGTAATTTTAAAGCAGGCCATACAAGCTTTCATTTTGTTTTTATTCAGTTTTCAGGCAGAACAAAAAAGAAAACCGATACCTCCATCCATTATAAACAACACAGATGGATGAATCTCCCTTGCTGGCTGTTGTATTCTGACAGCCAGTGCCCTTTGCTGTGAGAATACCTGCACAATGACAGCATCTGATTGCATACATCCACTGCTCAATAATTTTCCACCCATTTCTTTCAATCTTGAAATCAAAGTGTGTTGTGGCTGGTGGTGACGGCAGGGCCACCCATGGATTGAATTTTGTCTAACTCGGCATTAAACAGATGAAATGTGATTCATGTATGGTCAGCTATAGGCTTCATATACACCTAGCCTACTTTGAAAACGTTCCTCGCCTAAGCGTATTTCTTTTGCGCTAAGGAGAGGGAGGTTGAAGCTCCCATAACTGCAGCAGCTTCTAAACTCTGGTAAAAACCTATCTGTACATTGGCAAAAAAAAGGGCCTGGTATGGACTGGGGGGAACCCTACGCCTTTTTTTTCCATACTCAATTGTTACCCTTTTTTTTACAATCAGCTGTCATCGGTTGTTAAGGATGTGGCGGCCGGCTTCCCAGCCTCCTTCTTAGCAACCGGCTCAATGCGGTAATTACCGGTAATCCGAACAAATACCGCTTTCGGTATTTAACTCCAAATTCTTAGTGAATTCAACACTTGCACAATTGTTCCCGCACCCAGTATTTTACCGCATAAGATTAGCCTTTATTTAACTCTTAGTGAATCGACCCAATACTTATCCTTATTTTCAACTTTAACAACCTTTCATCAAGCAAGAGTCATAACATTTAAAGATAATAGTTAATTGGTCACAAACTTGCCCTAATTAAATAAGCTACCTTATGTTTTTTTCATCGTGTTTTTTCTTTTAGAGGACTGTGCATTTATACAAAAAACAATCCAGTGTTGTGGCTGCTGCAATGGAGGGGGCAAGATGTTCTTGATATTCAATCCATTCAGAGATCTATAGATACAGAGTAATGTAATACAAAACAGGAAAAGCATTTTTTATTTATAGCACATAACATTAATTTGTGCAGTAAGTAGTAATGGATTCCAAGAATAATGTTATGCCTAGCTCTATGGTAAATATAGAGTCTGTTTAGTTTTTTCGCAGTCCGTTTAAGCTGTAAGTAGAAATTAGTAGACGTTGTGGGTAACCTATTAGTCATAAGTACATATTAAAATATACTGCTCTGCCAGTGATTAGGGAAAACAATTCTGGATAGTCTAGCCCACACCAAGGTTAATTTCCTAATCGATTCAAATATACACTATATTACCAAAAGTATGGGGATGCCTGCCTTTACACGCATATGAACTTTAATGGCCTCCCAGTCTTGGCCCACAGCGTTCAATATGAAGTTGGCCCACCTTTTGCAGCTATAACAGCTTCAACTCTTCTGGGAAGGTTGTCCACAAGGTCTAGGAGTGTGTCTATGGGAATGTTTTGTTTTGAATTTGTGAGGTCAGGCACTGATGGGAACAAGAAGTCCTGGCTTGCAGTCTCTGCTCTAATTCATGTTTTATCTGGTTGAGGTTAGGACTGTGTGCAGGACAGTCAAGTTCCTCCACCCCAAACTTTACTCATCCATGTCTTTATGGACCTTGCTTTGTGCAGTGGTCCAAATTATTTGGTGGAGGGGGATTATGGTGTGGGGTTGTTTTTCAGGGTTGGGCTTGGCCTCTTAAATCCAGTAAAGGTAACTCTTAAGGTGTCAGCATACCAAGACATTTTGGACAATTTCATGCTCCCAACTTCGTGGGAGCAGTTTGGGGATGGCTTCCTGTTTCAACAGGATTGCACACCAATGCACAAACAAGGTCCATAAAGAGTTTGGAGTGGAGGAACTTGACTGGCCTGCACAGAGTTCTGACCTCAACCCGATAGAACACCTTTGGGATGAATTAGAGCAGAGACTGCAAGCCAGGCCTACTCGTCCACATCAGTGCCTGACCTCACAAGTGCACTTCTGGAAGAATGGTCAAACATTCCCATAAGCACAACCCTAAACCTTGTAGACAGCCTTCCTAGAAGAGTTGAAGCTGTTCTAGCGGCAAATGGTGGGGCAACTCATTGTTGAACCCAAAGGACGAAAACTGGGATGCCAATAAAGGTTCATGTGTGTTTAAAGCCAGGTGTCCCGATACTTTTAATAATATAGTGTACCATCATAATAGGCCTATTTTGAATGAAAAATAAGCCATTCTTTAAAGTAGACCTGTAGTAAAACAAGACCCTCCAAACCACCCTCCCGCTGTACAGTGCTCAAATTTACTACTCTTGTATGCATTTGCTAAATTTTCAGATCTGTTCTCAGTTCTCCCGACTCCTGCCCACCCCCGCAATGGCACTTGCTCACTCAGGCCACAAGTGGTGCATTGTTAAGATGACAGGGGATTTCCAGCAGGGAACCAGCAGCAATTAGATCAGGGGAGAGCAGTGTGCTTTTTATGAAAGAGGATATTATATAAAATCAGTTTTAACAGTATAATCTACATTGCTCCCTCAGCTTTGTCAAGTGTGTGGTATAAATACATAAAGGCCCTATGTACACCTCAACATTTTAACATTTTTGTTTAAACATTAGTGTTTAAAAGTACATTGATGCACCTTTTCAAGGATATGTTAACATGTTTTATTTATTTTTCAGCAGCATTCCCTTATTTGCATTAGAAATAATGCAAACCTAAGGGTGTAAATGGGGCATTTGTTTCTTACTCCATGCTAATGAATGCAATGTGCTATGCAAAACAAATAATCCTAGCCTCCGCAGTCTTCTGGTTGAGTGGCGTCAGAAACTTTTCTCCTTCCTAGTTCTGGCTACACCACTGGTATCTGTGTGTTTGAAGCCTCACAAAACTTGAGACGGCGATGGAAAAGTAAAACTAGAAAGTAGTCTCTACAGTTTGGGTATATCTATATGTGACAACACGAGAATACACTTTACACAGGCAATGCAGATCAATAGACAAGAAATGTGTACAGCTTTGGCATGTAATGAAGATAGTGTTATTTTAGTTCAATGGTAGAAGCTATGGAGGCAGGCTCCTTCCCTTCTGGGTTTCCTACTCAACTAAGATTGATGGTGAGAGTATGAGACACAGCGAGGGCATTGCTGGGGTATAGGGGAGACGGTACTTTTGAAGTCTTTCCATGAACTGAGAGAACAATATGCAATACTGATTAAGTCTTTCTTTAGGTATCTACAGATTAGGCATGCCCTAGGAGAATAGTTTAGAGAGAGGACACTGGAATGGAGCAAGATCCCTTTGGTCCAGAAAAATTATCAACGCAAAAACTTTGAAAGGCCTAATATTGTGTGTGTGTGTGTGTATATGTGTGTGTGTGTGTGTATCTATATATATATATATAATACGCACACTTTTGCTTTGTTTTTAATTTTTTTTTACTTTCCATATCAGATAAAACAGTACTTTGCTGTATACTTAGGGGATAAAAGAGTTAAACTGACTAATCAACAAATGCCTTCCTAAAATCTGTGTCTTGGTTCTCCATTATAAAAGCCCCTAGAATTTCAATTTTCCAGTTCACTAACCGGTGGGTGTTACAGAGACGCTATTAGATAAAAGAAAGCCTTTTTGATACATGTTGGGATGGCCAACTGAAAACACCATTAAAGGAATGGAAATGGGAATTGATTTGAATGTGGGTCCTTCTCAGCAGGTAACTAATGACCAAGTAACTTCAGTCCAGAATCTAGGTGCCTCCTGCCATATATTATTAACCTCTACAATACAAACAAATGTAACAAATTTGTACACATAAACGCCCTTTCTGGCAAAAAAAATATCGCAATACAATGTTCTTACCATTGACGCAGTGTAAAGACTCAAGAAAACTTCAGTCAAATTCAGTGCAGAGCCCCAAGGAGTAGGGATGTGTAAGGTGTTTTTGGTGGTTTGCATAGGTGCAATGAACTTTAAATAGCCCCTGAAGTTTAGGAAGGCTCCTTTCAACTATCCTGAACTTGTGCCCAGAAATGCCTCCTAATTAGCCACTTGCCAACTACCTACCTAAATATACATTATGTTTTTGACGTACAATACAACATACAATAGTATTAACTCTCTGCAGGCCTATGCTTACAAACCATGCCACTATTTTATCCATGCACACCACTGTTGAACCTTTTAATATTAGCCCAAAAATTTTCACAATGCCCCTTTTGCCTCGCAACTCATCTTAGGAGCTCTCTACTTTCTAAAACGTTCCAGGTTCTGGTGTGGTTATTCACAGATTTGTTGCTAGGGATTGCTTGAGGGTTAACACAAAGCAAAGCAACCTGGAAGGGTGTCCAATGGGGACACGATATTCTAAACCTAGTGGAGTTACTAACTCTTATCCATTTAAAATACAAAATATTCCCATGCTATTCTATCCATCACTCGTGTACAGAAAAGCTGCTAACCCCTTTGATCACCAACTCCAAATAAAACCCCTCTAGCCACTTGCTGCCAATTCATGTACCTAGTACTTCATTTGAAATCAAGTGGTTGTACCAGGATGATGCCTGCAGCTGCAGGCATCATCGCGGTACGTTTATTTTATTTTTTTTAGAGCCAACGGTCGGCACTCTTGTAATAGCAATCAGATCAGCTAACTAGCCGCTGGATTGTTATTTAGGGTTGCCACCTCATCCCTTTTAAAACACAACACATATGAATTAGAAAGGTTCTGTGGCTGATTAAGGTGGTAATTACTTCCTAGCATCACAACTCCAGTATATAGGAGGGTGCAATAGGATGGAGAGAGGAGATCTGGGGAGGGAAATATTGCTACAGAACACCCACATAGTTCAATGGTAGAAGCTGTGGAGGCAGGCACCTTCCCTTCTGGGTTTCCTACTCAACTAAGATTGATGGTGATAGTATGGGACACAGCGAGGGCATTGCTGGGGTATAGGGGAGACGGTACTTTTGAAGTCTTTCCATGAACTGAGAGAACAATATGCAATACCGATTAAGCCTTTCTTTAGGTATCTACAGATTAGGCATGCCCTAGGAGAATAGTTTAGAGAGTGGACACTGGAATGGAGCAAGATCCCTTTGCTCCAGTAAAAATTATCAATGCAAAAACTTATATATATACACAAGGGGAGCCCGGGGGGGGGGGGGGATAGAAGCTCCACCATGTAGGAGTAGATGGGAACAAGACGTGGGAAGAATAACTGAAGTACAGTGGAACAGAATCCTTAAACTTGCCCCATTGGTCTCGCTTTCCCCCTCCCAGAGGATATTACATTTGCTTTTATTATCTAGAGCTTATTATACCCTCAAAAGCTTTTTTTTTTTGGCTGTAGATTGGATGCCAGCTGCCCCCGGTGGGGAAGCAGAGGGGGATCTAAGCCACATGTTCTGGAGGTGCCCGAGGCTGTTTCGCCACTGGAGGGAGATGTTGGGAATTATAAACCAGGTTTTTGGGGGGGCCCCCCAAACCTGGATGTTAAGCTTTGTGTCCTGGGCTTGGCAGAGGGAGGGAGAAACCCTGGAAGTACTCAATTCTCAATTCTTAGATGCTTATTTCAGGCAAGGAAACTGATAGCTCAGAGATGGCAATCGGTCCTGCCCCCGTCCAGTAGAGAATGGGAGCACGGTATGAATGAGTAAATTTTGAAGGAAAAGTCGGTATATGTTAGACAAGGTGGTGTAAAGAAATACGACGAGATATGGAAACCATGGTGGGATATAAAAGGATACCCCCCCCCCCCCCCCCCAGAGGAAAAAGAAGGATGAAAATGAGAAAAATTTCCTGCATAAAGTCAGGGAAGGAAGAGGAGGTGGAAAGGCCAGTGGTATCAATACCTATATAGGGAGGGAATAAGGATAATAAAGACAGGATGTGATATAAAAAAAATGAGTGTGCAGAGTAAATGAGAGCGAAAGGTGTAGGATGGGTGGGTGAGTTTGATGGATGTGATTTGTGGAGGTTGAATGGTTGGGACAGGGGAGGAGCTTGGAGTAATTGAATGAGGGTTGAGTGGAAGATATCGGGGCTCCCCATTGACTAAATACTCAAGAAGTTTGTACTTTATATGTTTACAATTTTACTCCTGTGTTTTGTTTACATTTTTTTATTTACATATGTAGATTGGTGGGGGGAGGGGGGGGGGATGGTTGTTTGTATGGTAAGATGTTTAATGAAAAATGTTTCAATAAAGATTATAAAGTGAAAGAAAAAATGTGGTAATTAAACTCTACATTAAATTAGCCTCAGTGTAATTAATATATGTTGGGTTTTAAAGGGAATGCGGTGGCAACCCTATTGCTATTACAAGCAGCAGGCGGGGACACCCCCCTCTCTCTTCCGCCACTTTCCGAGGCTCTCTTGGGCTCTCCCATCCCACCAGGAGATCCAAGAGCCCAGACGGCATGTCCGCAATGGTAACCCGGAAGCGATGAGATGACATCACTTCTGGTTTACTCTGATGTTTTCAGCGCCATTTTTAACCACTTCAGCCCCGGACCAATAAACACCTTAAGGACCAGAGGTCTTTTTCCAATTTCGCACTGCGCTGCTTTAACTGGTAATTGCGCGGTCATGCAATATTGCACCCAAACGAAATTTGCGTCCTTTTCTTCCCACAAATAGAGCTTTCTTTTGATGGTATTTGATTGCCTCTGCGATTTTTTTTTTTTTTTGCGATATAAATGGAAAAAGAGCGAAAATTTTGAAAAAAAAAGATATTTTCTTCTTTTTGTTATAAGAAAAATCGAATAAACTAAATTTTAGTCATACATTGAGGGCAAAATTTATTCAGCCACATGTCTTTAGTAAAAAAAATGTCAATAAGCGTATATTTTTTGGTTTGCGCAAAAGTTATAGCGTCTACAAACTAGAGTACATTTTCTGGAATTTACACAGCTTTTAATTTATGACTGCCGATCTCATTTCTTGAGGTGCTAAAATGGCAGGGCAGTACAAATCCCCCCCAAATGACCCCATTTTGGAAAGTAGACACCCCAAGGAAATTGCTGATGGGTATGTTGAGCCCATTGAATATTTATTTTTTTTGTCCTAAGGGATTGAATAATGACAAAAAAAAAAAAAAAAAATTTTTTTACAAAAAGTTGTCACTAAATGATATATTGCTCACACATGCCATGGTTATATGTGGAATTGCACCCCAAAATATATTCCGCTACTTCTCCCGAGTATGGGGATACCACATGTGTGGGACTTTTTGGGAGTCTAGTCGCGCACGGCACCCCGAAAACCAATCACCACCTTCAGGATTTCTAAGGGTGCAAATTTTTGATTTAACTCCTCACTACCTATCACAGTTTCGAAGGCCATAAAATGCCAAAATAGCACAAAACCCCCCAAAATGACCCCATTTTGGAAAGTAGACACCCCAAGCTATTTACTGAGAGGCATGTTGAGTCCATGGAATATTTTATATTTTGCCACAAGTTGCGGGAATATTACAAACTTTTTTTTTTTGCACAAAGTTGTCACTAAATGATATATTGCTCACACATGCTATGGGCATATGTGAAATGACACCCCAAAATACATTCTGCTGCTTCTCCTGAGTACGGGGATACCACATGTGTGGGACTTTTTGGGAGTTTAGTCGTGCACGGCACCCCGAAAACCAATCACCACCTTCAGGATTTCTAAGGGTGCAAATTTTTGATTTAACTCCTCACTACCTATCACAGTTTCGAAGGCCATAAAATGCCAAAATAGCACAAAACCCCCCCAAATGACCCCATTTTGGAAAGTAGACACCCCAAGCTATTTACTGAGAGGCATGTTGAGTCCATGGAATATTTTATATTTTGCCAAAAGTTGTGGGAAGATTACAAACTTTTTTTTTTTTTGCACAAAGTTGTCACTAAATGATATATTGCTCACACATGCTATGGGCAGAAGTCAAATTACACCCCAAAATAAATTCTGCTGCTTCTCCCGAGTACGGGGATACCACATGTGGGGGACTTTTTGGGAGCCTAGCCACGTACGGGACCCCGAAAACCAAGCACTGCCTTCCGGATTTAAATATAAAATGCTACCAAAAAACCTGTTAGCGATGGCAGGGATCAGGCCTGACTCTGCGATCGCTGCAGTTATGTGTTTAGTGTTTTGTAAGTGACAGTGATCGATCGATACTGCACTTGGGTGGGCTGGGCAGAGGGGCAAAACGCAGGTGCTAGCAGGTATCTGGGCTGATCCCGCTAACAATGCGTTTTTTTGGAACCCTAAACTGCTGGGGACGCTAGTATAGATCTGATCAGATCAGATATTGATCTGTTCAGATTCTATAGCACTACGGGAGGTGTATGCTTTGCATGTGGGTGTTAGCGGTACTGGCACTAACCTAGCGCTGCCTGGGGCGACGCAGACCCTGACCCTAAAACCTAATTGATATCACCCGCCGGGTGATCAGGGGGTTAAACCTTTATTGGGTAATAAATGGTGGGTGCCCTGATGCTATAAAAAACAAACTAACCAGAGTCACCCGTAACACTTATACGGTGATCAGTGGTGAAAGGGTTAACTAGGGGCAATCAGGGGGTTCAAATTTTTATTAGGTAGTATATGGGGGTCCCTGGCGCTATATAAAAACCTGACGGGGAACCTAAATAACTAACTGGCTAACCAGCGTCACCAGTGACACTTATACTGTGATCGCTGGTGAAAGGGGGTGAAAGGGTTAACTAGCAGCAATCAGGGGGTTAAAACCATTATTGGGTAGTATATCGGGGTACCTAGCGCTATAAAAACCTGGCGGTGAACCTAAAAAAATAACTAGCTACCTAGCGACACATGCAGCGATCAGAAAAATGATCGCTTAGTGACAATGGCAAAAGGGGGTGAAAGGGTTAACTAGCGGCAATCAGGGGGTTAAAACCATTATTGGGTAGTATATCGGGGTACCTAGCGCTGTAAAAACCTGGCGGTGAACCTAAAAAAATAACTAGCTACCTAGCGACACTAGCGACACTGATGCAGCGATCAGAAAAATGATCGCTTAGTGACACTGGCAAAAGGGGGTGAAAGGGTTAACTCTAGGGGCAATCAGGGGGTTAAATCTTTATTGGGGGGTGATAGGGGGCTACCCTGGACCTAACACTAACTGTCCTGACAGTTTTTACTGTCACAACTGACACTGAATGCATTGATCAGTAAAGAAATGATCAATGCAATCAGTGACACTGTGACTGGGGGGGGGAGGGGGATCGGGGGGGGGGTTTGTGTGCCTGTGTGTACCTACATGTCAGTGTAGTGTTGGTGCACACTTACTATTAGTCTTCTCCTCGTAGTCCGGTCAAAAAGACCGCCCCGAGGAGAATGACATCACTTCCTCCTTCCTGTGTAAACAATACACAGTGGGAGGAAGCTTCTCATTGGCCAGGAGCGATCCAGAGGGGGTGGCCGAAAACGAACGGCCATCCCCTTATCACGGAGCGCTCCTGGAGGGAACCGGACCGTCGTATCCAACGGGAGGGGGTCCGATAGGACCCCCCACCCGCTGGAAGGCAATCACGTACATCTACGTGATTGTGCCTGCCTGTGCCATTGTGCTGACGTACATTGGCAATACGGCGGTCCTGAAGTGGTTAAATAATGACATGCATTCAAAAATACTGATCTCTGTGTTTTTTAATGCAGAGCAGAATTTGGGGTTTACTGACCCCAAATACTTCCATAAAGAGTACCTGTCACCAGGGCAGGACTTAGGGTGGTGGGGGCCCCATGGGCTTGAGTCACTTTTGGGATCTACCTTCTATACATTACCATATTTATCGACATATAACACGCACCAGCGTATAACACGCACCCCATGTTTAGGAGGGAATTTTAAGGGAAAAAACGTACATTTAAATACCCATCAATGCAGCCTTATCAGTGTCCATCTGCAGCCTTGTCCAGTGTCATTTGCAGCCTTGTCAGTGTAGCCTTGTCATTGCAGTCTTGAAGTTTAAAAATGGCGCTGCCGAGATACAGAGTCCTGTGTATCTCGGTGGCTCTTGGGTCCTCTCGGTGGCTCTCAGGTCCTCTCAGCGGCTCTCGGGACTTCTCGGCGGCTCTTGGGTCCTCTCGCAGTCCCAAGCAGAGCCGAGAGTAGCCGAGTCTACTCGACTCAGCTCACAGTCATGCTCAGTCCCTGTGTTATGTCCATCATAGGGTGTTACTGGGCGTGACTGTGAGCGAAGCCAAGCCGAGTACACTCGGCTGTGTATCTCAGGGGGCCTGCGGGGCCCGCTATTGGGTGGGGCCCATGGGCTTGAGCCCAGTCAAGCCCAATGGTAAGTCCAGCCCTGCCTGTCACGTGCCTATTGTTGTCACAAAGGATGTTTACATTCTTTGTGACAGCAATAAAAGTGATTCAAAACAAGAAATAAATTCCCTCCTTCTCAAAAAACTCCACACCTTTGGTCTCCGTGACCTTACTCTACGATGGTTCTCTTCCTACTTCTCCAACCGCACCTTTAGCATTTCTTACAACTCTACTTCCTCCTCTCCTCTTCCTTTCTCTGTTGGGGTCCCCCAAGGTTCTGTCCTTGGACCACTCCTATTTTCAATCTATACCTCCTCCCTGGGTCAACTGATAGCCTCCCACGGCTTCCAATACCACCTCTATGCTGACGACACCCAAATCTATCTCTCTACCCCTCAGCTCACTCCCTCTGTCTCCTCACGTATCACTAATTTACTATCAGATATATCAGTCTGGATGTCACACCACTTCCTCAAAATCAATCTATCCAAAACCGAACTTATAATTTTTCCTCCCCCATATGCCCCTTCCCCTGATGTCACTGTCAAAATTGATGGCACAACCATAAGCCCATCCCCTCACGCCAAGGTTCTAGGTGTAGTCCTGGACTCTGAACTCTCCTTCAAGCAACACATCCAATCACTGTCCAAATCCTGCCGCCTCAACCTCCGCAACATCTCCAAAATACGCCCCTTTCTAACCAATGACACAACAAAGCTCTTAATTCACTCGCTGGTCATCTCTCGCCTTGACTACTGCAACTCCCTTCTCATTGGCTTACCTCTACATAGTCTAGCACCTCTTCAATCCATTATGAATGCCGCTGCCAGACTCATCCACCTTACCAATCGCTCGGTGTCTGCTACTCCTCTCTGTCAATCCCTCCACTGGCTTCCGCTCAGCCAAAGAATTAAATTCAAAATACTAACAATTACATACAAAGCCATCCACAACTCTGCCCCCAGCTACATCACTAGCTTAGTCTCTAAATACCAACCTACTCGTCCTCTTCGTTCCTCTCAAGACCTCCTGCTCTCTAGCTCCCTCATCACCTCCTCCCATACTCGCCTCCAGGACTTTTCCAAAGCCTCCCCAATCCTATGGAATGCCCTACCCCAATCTGTCCTCTTATCTCCTACTTTATTAGCTTTTAGACGATCCCTGAAAACACTTCTCTTCAGAGAAGCCTACCCCACCCACACCTAACTGTATTTTCATTTTCTCCATCAGCTCATCCCCCCACAGTTAAAACCTTTTGTTTCAACTTGACCCTCCCTTCTAGATTGTAAGCTCTAACGAGCAGGGCCCTCTGATCCCTCCTGTATTGATTTGTATTGTAAGTGTACTGTCTGCCCTCATATTGTAAAGCGCTGCGCAAACTGTTGGCGCTATATAAATCCTGAATAATAATAATAATAATAATAACAGTGTAAAAATAAAATAAATTATTAATTAAAAAATAAAGTGCACTCATCTCCCGTGCTAGCGTGCAAAGGCGAATGCATGCGTCAGTCCTGCACGCAAGCAGCGTTTGTTCCACATATGTGAGATATGGCCACGAACATCAGATCATAGGCAGTAATTCCAGCACTAGACTTCCCCTGTAAATCTAAAGTGGTAACCTGTAAAGGCTTTTATAGTAAAATTTACACAGTTTGTTTCTGTTGCATGGACACATGCAATTTTAAAGTGTGACGTGTTTGGTATCTATTTACTCGGCCTAACATCATCTTTTATATTTTGCAAAAAAATTTAATTCTGTATTAAAATAAAAAAAAAGTGTATTGTTTACCAAAAATTGCTATTAAAAAAAAGAAAATGCTGCACAAATACTGCGTGACATAAAAAATTGCATCACCCACCAATTTATTCTCTAGGGCCTCTGCTTTAAAAAATATATATAATGTTTGGGGGTTCTAAGTAATTTTGTAGCAAAAAAAAAAAAGACTGTTACATGTGAACAAAAAGTGCCAGAAAAGGCCTGGTCTTCAAGTGGCTAGCCACTAGTGCAGCATTTTTTTACAGTGTATCCAGGGGCGTAACTATAGGGGGTGCAGCAGTCGCGACCGCAACTGGGCCCTGTGATGCAAATATTAAACACACAATCAAAATTTTGGACAAAAAAATAAATGGACTTTACTGTTTAGTTTTTTTTAATTCAATAAAGTGTATTTTTTCCAAAAGCGTTTAAAAGACAGCTGCGCAAATACCGTGCGACATAAAATATTGCAACAACCGCCATTTTATTCTCTAGGGTTTCTGCTAAAAAGAAAAAAAGTAAATGTTTGGTGGTTCTAAGTGATTTTCTAGCAAAAAAAATACTGGATTTTTACTTGTAAGCAACACATGTCAGAAAAGATTTAGTCTTTAAATGGTTAAACTGAGATCTTCTGCACACTGGAGTTAATTCTTTTGATAAGTATAAACGTATCTCTTTACTTTTATTTTTTTTATTTTTATCAGTGATATTCTCAGACTTGGCAGGCTGCCCAGATAGGAGAGACTCAAGCCGCTCTGACGGGAAGACTTCAGGCGACTTGCACTGACTTCTATTACAGAAGCCATTTGCAAGTCGCGTCGTGCGGAGTCGCCGCTGAGTCGCCCTGCAAGTTGGATTCGCCCGTTTGAACCGGCTAGTACATAAATTAATCGGCAGCACAATCGGCCGATGCCGATTAACGAAAAAATTCAAAAAATTGGCCGATATATCGGTCGAACTCTAGTTATGGTCCCATTGACTTCAATGAGAGTACGTGGAAAAATGCACAAAAAAACATGTTCAGTGCATGTTGCGCACACTTGAAGGAGCCCCTGGTTAAGGCGGGTCCTCTTTTCTTTGCCTTGACCTCCTCAAACTGCCTCAGCCCCTCTGACACCCAGGTAAGTGTAAAAGCATCACATAATTCCTATCACCCAATAATAATGCTATCTTGAAAGCAGGCACCAAAGCAGTTAGCAAGGGTAAACCTAATGTTTTATTACTCAGTAAAGTTGATATCCAAGCAAATATGAACAAGTTGGCAGTTGTGGTAACAAAGTTCCTCATACAGAATGACGAACAATAAGGGCTAAGCATAACTGGAATGGACCACCCAGATCGGCATAAAACGTAGCTTTGCCACTAAATGCAATAGTGAGCAGTAAATAGGACTTGATCTAACAATGCAGGTGCTATGCTGCCAGTTTGCATTAATGGTGGCTGCGCTAGGCCTAAACTGACTGGACAGGCACTATCAGAATTGAGAGACATAAACGGTGAAGGGGAATGAGGGAGACTTGCAATATGGATGATGGGGGCAGTCCTTAAAGGGGTTATAAAGGTTCATTTTTTATTTTCTAAATAGGTTCCTTTAAGCTAGTACATTGTTGGTTCACTTACCCTTTCCTTCGATTTCCCTTCTAAATGTTTATTTTCTTTGTCTGAATTTCTCACTTCCTGTTTCTCCTCAGTAAACTTCACACCATCATCCGAGTGGTGTTTAGTCAGCCAGAACAGCTTTCTGAACAGTTTACTGAGGAGGAACAGGAAGTGAGAAATTCAGACAAAGAAAACAAAGAAAAAAAAACATTTAGAAGGAAAATCAAAGGAAAAGGTAAGTGAACCAACAATGCACTAGCTTAAAGGAACCTATTTAGAAAATAGAAAACAAACCTTTACAACCCCTTTAATGTTGATATTCTGCTGGCTAATGTTGAGGCTGTTTAATTGAGCGTTGGTGCACTTATGATCCTTTAAACCTGTGTGCAGTAAGGTGGCAAAGGGTACAATACAGTTCAGTGCAAGGTGGAATAGAAGTGAGCCAGAGATAGTAATGATGCAATACAACCGCTGCTCAGAGTTGGTAACAGTGTGGTAGGAACTTATAGGTAATGAGATACAGAACTGCTTTAAGAAGTGCGCATCGGGTGCTCTAATTATCCTGATCCTAGCGACTTGAGGTGGTGATAGGCTCTTGTGGTGGAAGGGGCACCTGCAGTTCTGTTCTGATGCAGCTGTAGCTCCAACCGTTAAAGCGAATAATCTGGAGAGTGCTCCAGTCTCTCGGCAGCAAATCCCACAAGGTCAAAAAAGCTTTAAAATCACCTACATTCGCTATGCTCTAGTGTGAACAGGGGCTTAAACTTGCTAGAGCTTCTACTCTTCTCTAGTGTTTTCAAAAGAAGAAAAGGTTTTGGTAATGGATATACTTTGTCTTTGAGATTATTCGAAACTTTCAGCCCTGACATTAGACTTTCTTTGTAAAACCATTCTTATGAAGAGTGCAACTCCAGAAAAGTTGCTTTTAAACAATAATACACAATGTAATAAGCTTCATGCTGCAGGGGGAGTGCAAAGATTTCTCTTCCAGGAAGAACAGTGTCAGGTGTATGACAGAAACCTGAGGAGTGGAAGTCGGGAATCGGTGAAGCTGGCACGGGTAGCGGGGAGAGAACAGTAAAATGAAAAGCTTCAGGAGTGCAGATCATTTTCCCAAGGCAACCAAGCAGATCCATGTTCTGCAGTGTTGTATCAATGACAACAAGCACTGTGGACATAACACAACTTCAGAGCCCTCTGCTCAGCAGCAAAAAAACATTTTATGCAAATGTATACTGGAAAAAAATATATTAAAAAAATATATATATATTTGTAATTGGTGCTGTTAGTTTTTTTTTATTTATTTTTTTTTGCCTGTGTTCCAGTGGGCAAATTTCCTTTAGCTTCCCATCCCCTATATCCAAACCTGGAAAAAAAAAAGTTTTGGCTATACATACCTTTTATTATGGTACTTTCATATTTACACTTTTTTTTTTATTAAGACTTTTTTTCCCTACCATTTGGATTATTTTATTTCATATACGGATTCATAAATGTTCCTTCTAGCAGTTATCTATAAATTAGGGAAGGTTATCAGCATTTGTGCCAGTCTCAATTAAGTGCATTAATTTTTAGTTGACTGTACCCTTCAACAAGTTCCAGAATGCTTAAGGAAACCCAATTTATGGGATCCTCTAAAATGCACATACTGGATTAAAGGAGAGGTCCACCCTAAAAAAAAAAAAAAATGCATAATGGCTCCAAAAAAAATAATTTTTTCACTTAGCAGAAATGGCTGTTGCTAGGCAGATTGTCCTTGCGACTCGCGCACGAGCAGTAGGAAACGGGCAGTGAAGCCACAAAGGCTCCGCTGCCTGTTTCCCTTACTTTGAATGGCGGCTCCTCGGGACCCGAGAACCGACATCACGGGAACCCTAGAAAGGTAAGTGCTTATTAAAAGTCAGCAGCTACAGTGTTTGTAGCTGCTGACTTTTAATAATTTTTTTTTTCGCTGGCCCACAACTTTAAAATTATGTCAAGGGTTGGCCTGTCCCCTTTCACGTCCTGGAGCTCCCTATTCTTTTTTTTTTTTTTTTTTTGCTTAATAGGCTTCTGTGTCAAATAGAAAGTTAGAGATTTCTGAGTTTCTATCTTTAATTTGAATTTGCTGGAGGTTGTTAAATGTTAAATTGATTGTAAAGGCAGAAGCTTTTTTTTATCTTAATGCATTCTATGCATTGGGATAAAAGGCCTTCTGTGTGCAGAAGCTCCACTAATACTTACCTAAGCCCCCCTTTTTTTTACATACCTAAGCCCCTTCTAGATCTAGGGATGTTGCAGCAGTGTCTTGGCTGCCCGGGCCTCCCCTCCTCATTGACCGAGACAGCAGCACCGGGTCATTGGCTTCCACTGCTGTCAATCAAAGTCAGTCAGCCAATGAGGACTTTGAGGAGCAGAAAAAGTGGTGGGACATGCTGGGATTGCCTTTTTCTTGTTGAACAGTAATGCTGTAGCAAAGGCAGGGAAATTAAAACACTATCCCTCAAAATAATGTTGCACATTCATGCATTGCAAAAAAAGATTCCCTGTTATGAATCTCTGTTGAGAACTTAAGAGCCGGTTCACACCGGGGCGACCTGGGATCCGACTTCAAGTCGCCCCAAGTCACGCGGTTGAGAAAATCAATGGAAGTGAATGGAGCCGTCTTAATATACACTGCTGAAGTCACTCTGACTTCAGAAAAGGTACCTGTACTACTTCAATCCAACTTCTTGGCGACTTGTACCCATTGATTTCAATGGAAGTTGCCTCCAAGTCGGATCCCCTGTCTTAACTGAAGCAACTTTCCAGGAAATAAAAAGTTTTCTAGGCCAGTGTTTGTCGACTCCAGTCCTAAAGGTGCCCCAACAGGTCATGTTTTCAGGCTCTCCATTATTTTGCACAGGGGATTTGATCAGTTTCACTGCCTTAGTAATTACCACAGCCGTTTCATCTGAGGGAAATCCTGAAAACATGACATGTTGGGGCGCCTTGAGGACTGGAGTTGAGAAACACTGATCTAGAGCAAAGTTAATAGGTCAACCAAAAATTCATTCTGGGGCCCACATTCAGGGTCATGTCTTTGAAGGACTGTCCCCTCTACTTAAATCCTGCGGGTTGGAGGTATAGAGAGACTCTGCATTTATTCCCACAAGCCAGGTCTCTTCTATCTTGATTTCGGAAATCTGTCTCAAGACATCCCTTGTATTCTGCACATAAGATTTCAGGATTGTCACCATTTCCTTTAACATAGTGTCAAGGTATCTCCGTGTTTTTTCCAGGACCTCCTTGACAGCGGATACTGTAGGTCTCCCTGGTGGGTCTTCCAGGGATTTATGTACCTTGAGAAGGAGGTGAACTTAAAAAAGGTCTACACCGTTGTGTGGGTTTTTTATGATGGACCAGAGGTCCTAATAACATTATTTTAGCTTCAGCCCTACTTTTGGAGTTTCACTGCCTTAGTAATTACCACTGCCGTTTCATCTGAAGGAAGGCCTGAAAACATGACCTGTTGGGGCGCCTTGAGGACTGGCGTTGAGAAACACTGTTCTAGGCAAACCCCTCCCTCCCACAGAGCTGATTATTATGTGATTGGCCACTGGCAAAGTCCCCAGTCCTGGAGACAACATCAAGTTTCCTTGTAAGTTGCCTCAAGTCGCGCTGTGATTCATACTCAAGTCGTGTCCAAGTTGCCTCCCAAAGTTTCGCTGGAAGTCATGTTACCCCTGTGTGAACCGGCTCTTAGGGTGCAGAATACAATGATATATTACACAATACTTCTCTTTGTTTCTGTTTCAGAGCCCTTTTACAAAGACAAAATCCTTCCTAGCTAGCTGTATGGCCTTTGTCAATAAGATACCTTGGTACAGTGACTCCTGTCATTTTTAAAGCTTTGTGAGCAGAAATATGGACCTTCATTCCTTGAATCTTCCCAATATACACCAAACCGCAGGAGAATTCTTGTCATTACTGTACAATGTACGCCGGTTTATTGTGTGTATAAATTTACTCTTGTAGTAATCTTAGGAGCAGAGGAAACTGACTCCAGCTGGGGCTACGATGGTAAACATTTGAAGGTTTCTTTCTTCGCGCTGACTTGTTAACATATTTTGTAACATATTTGAATTCTTTATTCACATTGTAATCATCAGCACTTGACAAAAGCTGCAGGATGTACAAACAGAATGTTTATATGAAGAATTGAGGAAAAAAAGATCTGCAGCAGTCACGCTGATATAAGCTGAGAATGAGCCTGGACAGGTTTTCCTTATGTATATTTGCAAAAAAATGGTGATGGTAACCCTGAGTCTTGGTGTCACTTGGGCAGTAGAGCATGACTTTTCCTTGGTATTTACGGATTTTACTTGTATACTTTACCAGCGCATTGTTGTATTAGACGGCTTATTTGTCGGCTGTCAGTTGCTGACACACCTAAGAAGCAGATTTTTATTTATTTTTTTCCTTTTTTTTTTTCTTTCTCTCCTTTCTCTCGTAATTTATTCTGTGGCACTTTGTCCATCAAAATTGTCTACACACGATCGGAATTTAAAAGATCGCATTTTGTTGTTGGAAAATTTTAGATCCTGCTCTCAAACTTTGTGTCAGAAATTCAGATGGAAAAAGTCAGATGGAGCCCACACGCAATCGGATTTTCCGACAACACGATCAGATCGCACATTTTCTGTCAGAAAGTCCGACCGTGTGTACAGGGCAATTATTGTGACGCCTGCCTTTACACGCACATGAACTTTAATGGCATCCAAGTCTTAGTACGTAGGGTTCAGTGTTGTGTTGGCCCACCCTCTGCAGCTATAACAGCTGCCACTTTTCAGGGAAGGCTGTCCACAAGGTTTAGGAGTGTGCCTATAGCAATGTTTGACCATTTTTCCAGAAGTGCATTTGTGAGGTCAGGCACTCGTGTTGGACGAGAAGGCCTGGCTTGAAGTCTCAGCTTTAATTCATCCCAAAGGTGTTCAGTCGGGTTGAGGTCAGGACTGTCAAGTTCCTCCACCCCAAACTTGCTCATCCATGTCTTTATGGAACTTACTTTGTGCACTGATCCAAATCATTTGGTGAAGGGGGGATTATGGTGTGCGGTTTTTTTTTAGGGCTTGGCCCCTTAGTTCCAGTGAAAGGAAATCCATAAAGACATGGATGAGCGAGGTTGGGGTAGAGGAACATGACTGGCCTGCACAGAGCCCTGACCTCAACCTGATAGAACACCTGTCAAGTTCCTCCACCCCAAACTTGCTCATCCATGTCTTTATGGAACTTGCTTTGTGCACTGATACAAATCATTTGGTGAAGGGGGGATTATGGTGTGCGGTTATTTTCCAGGGCTTGGCCCCTTAGTTCCAGTGAAAGGAAATCCATAAAGACATGGATGAGCAAGGTTGGGGTAGAGGAACATGACTGGCCTGCACAGAGCCCTAACCTCAACCTGATAGAACACCTTTGGGATGAATTTGAGCGGAGACTGTGAGCCAGGCCTTCTCGTCTACATCAGTGCCTGACCTCAGAAATGTGCTCCTGAAAGAATGGTCAAACATTCCCATAGACACACTCCTAAACCTTGTGGACGGCCTTCCCTTAAGAGTTGAAGCTGTTATAGCTCCAAAGGGTGAGCCAACTCAATATTAAACCCTACGGACTAAGACTGGGATGCCATTTAATTTCATGTGAGTGTAAAGCAGCCCAATACTTTTAGTAATATAGTGTGTGTATGTGTAAATATCACTTTGCTTCCAAGCTGGATAAAGGGAGTGATGACCCTCACTGCCATGGCTTGGTTATGCTTGGTTATGCTTGAGAAAATATATACGTAATACAACTTTCTCAAAGAAATATTGATGTCAGAGACCCAACGTGTGCTCATGCCATTTAATAGAAATGAGTTCTGAACAGAGAAGTTCTGTGAATTCTCATAAACTCTCTGGGTACTGCAACAGATCAATAGTTAAGCGATTAGTATTCTTTTTTGTTTAGGAGTGCTTATAACACAAGGGAATGAGTGACCCCCAAGGTTCCCTCGCAGGTTTTGTTCACGTTAGTGCAGTGATGCTGATCAGTGCAGACCCACAGATCGCACTCAGATTCCAGAACACTGATGGACATGTAAAGATTTTTCCAGCTGAAAATGTTATACACACTGGGCTTACACATCCTAAAGACAACTTCATTTTTTGTGAAGTCATTCTTTAAATGTTCTTCACAAGTGCTGCACAACCTTTGCAGCAAAATGTCCCGACCACATCTAGCCCCTATGGTGTAAGCATTCCTCTTGGCCCATTTATTCTCATGTCTGGAGCTTTATTACTCTAGATCAGGAGTCTCCAAACTCTCTAAACAAAGGGCCAGTTTACTGTCCTTTAGACTTTATGGATGCCGGACTGGAACCATCAGGAGTAGAAAATGTCCCGGATTGGGGAGTAAACAATGCCCCATCTTCGGTGTCAGTGAAAGGAATTGTGCCCCATAGATGAGGTCATTAGGAGAAATTGTGCCCCATCAATGGTGTCATTGGACCCCATTGTTGACATCATTGAGAGGAACTGTGCCCCATCATTGGTAGAAATTGCACCCCATCATTGAGAGGAATTGTCCCCAAATCATTGGTGTCAGTGGATGAAATAGTGCCCCAAGGGCCAAATAAAGGCCGCATCCAGCCCCTGGGCCACAGTTTGGAGACCACTGCTCTAGGTCAGTGTTTCCTAACTTTTTTCCAGTCAAGGCACCCTTTAACATCTTGGAAAAATAATCTCGAGGCGCCCTTTCTAAAATTTAATAAACCTAACTAATAGTTTAACATAGAAGCATCCACACATGTAGGCCACCCAACATTAGAGATGATTTATTCTTTCAAAACAAATACACTTTTACACACTAGCACTGATTCGTATTCCAGCATTTATTCTTTCTCATGTTTTACCCCCCTCAAGGCAAAGAAGGATGCTATGCAGGTGCCAAATATCCTTGCTTGGCACTCGCAGTTCACCAAGCTGTGTTAGAAAAGTTAATAAATATTAGCTTTCCTAACAATGAACCGCCTCTCCGCCAATCAGGTGCTTCTGTCTGTTAGCTGTCACCTGATTGGCTGAAACGGCAGGCACCGCTATTGGATGCCTATCAGGAGGAGATGCATGAAGGACCGTGCTTGTTGCCGTCACCCACTTCCCCACCAAGACAGGGTAAGTGCTCAGCAGACGGCGAGCGGGCAGGGGTCACACTGGCTGCATATGATGGGCACAGTGGCTGCAATTCAGGTTTTTTTTCAATTTTTTTTTGCCCCAAGCCCCCCCCCCCCCCCCAAAAAAACTTTGAGAACCAGTCGCCACTGTAGTGTAGTTGTCCAGGCTGTGCTGTATCACCACAGGGCTTAGTTTTTAGTTTGTAATGTATATATAATATCCTTTTGTATAGACATATCCGTTTTTTTCGTAAATGGTTTGAAAATGAAAACTAAAAAATGTTATACATGTCATCATACTGTCTGTGCAATTGTGCAGCAGTGTTAATTTTGACATCAAATTTTTATTTAGTTTTAGTCAGTCTTTTGACTAAAATGCCATATTTTAGTCATCTGAATTGTTATTTTAGTTTAGTCATCTTTTAGTCGACTAAAATAGTGTTAAAATCAATTGGGTTTAGTTAAATTGTAATGCGTTATTTAAGCATTTCTCTAGATTTGTCAAACTGATTATATACTCCTGGAGTGAAAATCTAATAACATGTTATTATTTATGGTATTAAGGTTTGAACATGCACTACAGACACAGATTTAGCCGCTGTGATTTACAGTGTAACGTCTTTATAAATAAAACCAAAGTTTCATAAAAATAAAAAAAAATAGCTTTTTGACAAAACAACTTTAAAATATAAAAAAAAAAAAATTACCAACATTAAATATTAAGAAAAAGGAAAAAAAAAGAAAAGCCTTTTTTCTTTTCGTCCATTAGAGGACACAGAGCCATAGTAATAACTATGTGGGTTATATCGGCATATCAGGTGCTGGACACTGGAACGCCCCTTAAGGCGTGAACTTCCCCCATATAACCCCTCCCTCTACTGGGGGTCCTCAGTTTTTTCGCCAGTGTCTAAGGTGTTGGGCACGTGTAAGGATGTGTGTACTGAGCTCCACGGGCAGTAATCCTTTGATGAGAGCCAGCAATCCTGACCGGATCCATTCTGATGTCTTCATAATGGACTAAATGAATGGTACCCGGGCCTCGTCATCCGAAGACACAAGGTTTTGCTTGCGAATGCTTTAAGAGCTGGGCCCTGGGATCCAGTACTTTTTGGTAGTAAGGCCAATATAAGTTTACTGGCAGGGTCTTCTCGCAGGTCCAGGATTGTGGGATAACCTGAGTGTTCCCCGGTTTCCTTTTAAAGGTCTCGGAGCCTACCGTGAAGGGCAAATATTGTTTTTTTTAATCTCTGATAAACCCTGCTGCGAGGATAAGGTAGGGGGGATTTTCTCAGGAATCTCTCCTTCCATGTATTGTGTTGTCATATCATGTCTATGTGTCACCACTGGAGGCTGTATTCAGCACTCACCATTCTGACGCTGGAGTCGGTGATATCAGAGATTCCCTTAGTGGAACAGGTGTTTTTTGGTTAGCTAGGACCCATTCTAGATCTCGGAGATCTGAATCGGCACTTGAACATCCGATCCTTTCATAATTCGATCGTCTGTGTCCATCCTGCAAGGGGAGTTGCATATCTCCTTGTGCCAAAGTTTCCCACTTACCAGAAATTTCTGCGGTTTGAAATATAAAATTATTTTTTCAATCGTGGCACTGCCATTCGGCTTAGCCACAGCACCACGATTGTTCTGAAATATTCTGGCACCTCTTTTAGCCAGGTTAAAGCTCAAGGCATAACGGTCCTAGCCTATTAAAAGATCTACTTTTAATAGATCATTCAGGCTCATGTCTAATACCAGTCTGATCTCAGCTGTAGATATCTGAAATCTCTAGGTTGGATTCTCAGCCTAGGAAGATTCTCCTTAAAACCATCAAGGGGGGTTACTTGGGGGCTGGTTATAGATACAATACAGAAGAAGGTATTCTTACCCCAGACGTGAATCAGTTCCATTGTAGGACTAATTCAACTTATCAGGATAAAGGAAAATTCCTTCATTCGGCTGCAGGAGATTTTTAAGGGAAATGGTGGCCTGCTTCAAGACACATTGTCGGTCTGGAATAAAGAGATTTAGGCCTTGTTTGTTTCCAATACGCTTGGCTCCCAACATAGGTCAGAGCATAAATTGGTGGTTTTTATCCAGCAGGAGAGAAAATCTTTATCCTTTTACAACAGATCCCTTCTAGGCTGGGGAGCAGCCCTGGAAGAAGATTCTGTCCAGGGGAGATGGTCCAGGTTAGAGGACCTTGCCTATCAACTGTGTTGGAAGTTTCAGGCAGTACATCTGGCCCTAGAATTTGGGCGGTCAGACTACGGGACTGCCCTGACAGGATGCAGTCTGACAGAGCCACGGCGGCGGCTTACATCGATCACCAGGGGAGGCAAGAGAAGTCATGCAGCCGAAAAAAGAGGTGAATAATGTTCTAGGTTTGGCAGAACACAACACTCCTTACCTATCGGCAATTTTAATATTTCAGGCGTACTACTTGAGACGCCGACAATTATTTCTGGGAGAATGATCTCTTCACCCTGACATCTTCAGATATATGTCAGATGGGGTACTCCAGACATGGATCTATTTGCGTCCAGATTCATTAATAAGGTCGACAACTTTGTCAAACAAGGGGTCCGCTAGCAGGCGGAACAGACACATTAGTCTTCCCAGGGGATCAGTTTTCACTGATCTATGCATTTCCTCCAGCTCTGCTACTTCTGCGCCTTCTCCGCAGGATTAAGCAGGAACAGAAGGAGGTGATTCTGGTGGCCCCAGCCGGGTCCCAGAAGATCTTAATTTATCAAGATCATAAATATGGCAGTAGGAGTCCTTTGGACTCTGCCATTGTAGCCAAACCTTCTTGTACAAGGCCCGGTATGTCATCCTACTTTACGGACAAGGAGTTTAACAGGTTTGACTGTTGAATCTCACTCTATAAAAGATCGTGGGTGATCTCCTTCGGTAGTGCCTGCTTTGACTAATGCCAGGAAGCCGGCTTCCAGAATCACTTACTATAGAATCTGGAAGGCATAGGTTTCTTGGTATGGATCCAGGGGTTGGCATCCCAGGAAGTTTGTCAATAGGCAGGATTCCTGCATATGGGATCTGAAATGAAGCTGGCCTTAACTTTTATCAAGAGCCAGATCCAGGCCGTGTTGATGTCTTTTCCTATGGCCTCTTGCTTCCCACTCTTGGTGCGTAGCTTATTCAGGGGGTAACACGGTTTATTCCCCCTATCAGGGCACCTCTAAATCCTTAGGATTTAAGATTGGTCTTATCGGCTTTGTTAAATCAGCCGTTTGAACCTTACGAGAAATTCTCTTGGTTCTTTGACAAGAAAGATAATCTTTTTTTGCTTGCCATTTCTTCTGCTAGAAGAGTATTGGAACTAACGGCTCTGTCTTGTAGGAGCCATATTTTATCATGCATAAGGATGAGGTAGTTTTATGTCCTCATCCCGAATTCTTACCAAAAGTGTTAACAGGTTTTAATTTAAACCCAGATATTATTCTTCCTTCTTTCTTCCCAGAAGCCTTAATCTGGGGAAGAGAAAGCACTACAGTCTCTTGATGTAGTAAGAGCGATCAGAATCTATGTAAAGGCGACCGCTTAGGTTCGCAAAACACAGGTTTTGTTTGTACTGCCAGAGGATCCAAGATATGGACAGGCAGCGTCAAGATCCACTATTTTCCAAATGGATTTGTCAAGTGATTGTTCAATCTTCAGCTTAAAGAAGAAAATTCTTCCTTCTCAGATTAAGAGCACACTCATCCAGGGCGATTAGTGCCTCTTGGGTGGTGCATCATCAGGCCTGTATGGCTCAGATCTGTAAGACTGCAACTTGGTCTTTGGTTCAAACGTTTATCCGATTTTATCAAATCAATATTAAAGGTCATGAGGATATTGCCTTTGGGCACAGCATATACCGCAGGCTGCAGTTTGTCCTCTTGCCTCCTGTTTCCTTGATTCTGTCTCCCCCTTCAGTTGCCATTGCTATGGGACATCCCACATAGTAATTACTATGGCTCTGTGTCCCCTGATGTAAGAAAAGAAAATAGGATTTTTATAACAGCTTATCTGTAAAATTATTTTCGTTGATGTACATCAGGGGACACAGAGGTCCCTCCCTTCTTCTTATACACTTTGATTGCTTGGCTACAAAACCGAGGACTCCCAGTAATGGGAGGGGTTATAAGGGGGAAGTTCACGTCTTAAGGGGCATGCCAGTGTCCAGCACCTGATGGTCCGACTATGGCTCTGTGTCCCCTGATGTACATCAAAGAAAAGGATTTTACAGGTAAGCTGTTATAAAAATCCTATTTTTTTAATTTTATTTTCAGCAGCTTAGTAGATGCCCCCTACTTATTTTTATGTGGTAGTGCAGTGTTAATTTTGACATCAAATTGTGATTTAGTTTTAGTCATTGTCTTTTGACTAAAATACCATTTTAGTTTTATTCGTATTTTAGTCCTCTGAATTGTTTTAGTCACATTTTAGTTGGCTAAAAATCGTGTTGATTTAGTAATAGAAAATATTTTAGTTGAAATTAACACTTGCGTGGTCCTCCAAATGAGTAGGAGAGATGGTTGCATCTTGATTGAGCTACATCTTTTGGTTCCGTTCGTTCTTCTCCTCTCTCATTCACACTTTTTTTTCTTTTCTTGCTGTATCATTAAATATATCATCAAATGTCCAGAGCTGGCCAGGCAAGAGGGAAAAAGGGGAAAGATTGTATACGTTTTTGTTTTTTTGTTTTTCCTAGTTTAATTTTTAAATATTCTGATGTGGCCAGAGGGGGGTAAAATTGTAAACATAACCACATTTTGTAGATTTGTATCTTGGCTTCTGTTGCTGCCCTTCCTTTTGAAAAGCTAGATACCTGGTTTGTCATGTTGATCCACTGGCTTCCAATACATTCCAAGTCACTGGCCTGCAACAAGCATGTAAATCAAAAATTCTGACATCACTTTTTGCATTCTTGATCTAGATCCGTGTCTCCAAGGCAGCCTAAGGACTTCTCCCACTACAAGTCCTCTTTAACCTTCTAGAACATTCTAAAAATAGCAGAAATAAATGCGTAAACGTGAAAATATATGATATTGCACACACCATGGAGCTTCCATTAGCCATAGAATCCCCAATACACTCATCACATACTGGATTCTGTGCTGCCATAAAAGCCTGCAGTAACCCATGAAATTACCTTTCTGCATTTGATGCATCTGTTCTACTCTAGGGAGCATAATTAAATGAATATATTGGACATTGAATATTTACCAGGTAATATATCTGCATTAGAGATGGAGACTGCAGACACTTCACATATACATTATTAATAGTGTTTTCTCTTTCTAAATGCTGTTAAAGAAAACCCAGTCTTCGTAGGGGAAGAAAAAGTGATGGTTAAGGTCTCGATCACACCAAGTGCACCAGGCAGAGTTGCGCCCAGCACAACACAGGGCAAAAAGCCATGTTTCCTATGGTGCATGCAATACTTTTTTTTTTTTCAGTACACACCACTGCAATGCAGAGGTGTGTACTGTCACCATAGGAAGCTAGACTTTCTCCTCGTCTTGGACTGGGACTGTGCCAGGCAAGGCTGCGTTGGGCATGCAGTACTTCTGCACAGTACGTTGTGACACAAACTACCACATTGCATCACCACTGTGAATAATACTGTGCACATTTTTCTGTGATTTCAATTCACAGAAAGTGACAAGGATATTGCATTTTTGGCAAGATCAGCAGGTCTTTTCTGTACAAGATAGGGCACGAGGTCTTTTCTCAACCCCTCCCGAACTGCTTGGGCTTAGCATCCGCTTGTACACACATACTAGGGCCAATTTAGACAGCATGTCTTTGGAGTGTGGGAGGAAACCAAAGGAATCCCATATGCAACACAAGGAGAACCTACTCCGTGCAGAAAGAGCAAATAAAAATTTGAATCTTTGGTCCTGAATTTTAGACTGATAGTCTTAAATATAATACACAATGGGGGTTATTTACAAAAGGAAAATCCACTTTGCACTGCAAGTGCACTTGGAAGTGCAGTCGATGTAGATCTGAGCGGGACATGCAAGGAAAATAAAAAAACAGCATTTTAGCTTGCACATGATTGGATGATAAAATCAGCAGAGCTTCCCTTCATTTCAGATCTACCCCTTAGATTTAGAGCGACTGCACTTCCAAGCGCACTTTCAGCGCAAAGTGGATTTGCTTTTCGTAAATAACCCCCAATGCAGCAAAACACTGTTCAGCCTTTTCATGGAACAAAAAGTACAAGGTAGCTTTTGTAGTCTTGGTAATGATTTTAGTGGAAAAAACTGATAAAAGCTGATTAGCACAGTCTCGAAAAACGTAGACTCAAATTAACTGAATATTAATATATCATGCGCGTTGTCTCTAGTGTTAAAAGCAGAATGCAGCTTTCTGGAGTCATTATAAGTAAATGAAGTGTTTACTGCTAATTTTTCAACGGGAATACGCAGAGAAAATTTGATTGTTCAGCAGAGTTCTACCGTTAAAGACGAGAAGGCCAATTTATAAACATAGAAGTATTGAAAGTTATACTAATGGTTCAATTTGCTGCTTGTCACCAAAACAATGCACATTTCATTTCCTGTATTGATAAAGTATCAAAACTTGCCAGCAATGTGAAAATGTCAAGAATTAAAATGTAGCCCACCTCGAAAAGACCTCTCAGCAGTTTTAGGGCCGATGCACAGGAGGTTGTCCAGCTGCAGTGCATCTATCTCAGCAATTTAGAGAGCCCAGGAGGGACAGGTGCAGCATCTAGGCCCAGTGCAGGTAGTCTGTCAAAGTCTTTTGCCAGCTGAAGCTGGATAGAGCTTAAGGCTCGGTTCACACAGGCGCGACTTGTCCAGGCGACTTCGCCGCCTGACAAGTCGCCCCCGTTCTGTACTACGGAACCGTTCTAATAGGAGCGACTCAAGTCGCCCCGACTTAGAAAAAAGGTTCCTGTACTACTTTTGGCATGACTTCGGGCGACTTGCATTGACTTCTATACAGAAGTCATTTTTGCAAGTCGGCACTGAGGTCGCGGCAGGTCGCGGCGCTGCAAGTCGTGCCGCGTCCTGTGTGAACCGAGCCTTAAGCGGAATCTGGCATAAAAAAATAAAATAAAGTAAAGTCAGCAGCTACAAATACTGCAGTTGCTGACTTTTAATTATTGGACACTCACCTGTCCCAGGGTCCAGCGATGCGGGGAACGAAGCCCTGGTCGTCTCCTCCTCTCTGCAACACCGGCATTGTTACTGTGGGTGCCCGGCTGTGGCTTCACGGTTTGGCGCACATGCGCGAGCCGTGTGGCAAGCCGTGACTGGCCAGGCAATCATCTGGAACCTGTGACATGTCCCAGATGATTGCCGAGAGGGAGGGGGGAGAGGTGATCTCCCTTCCGGTGCTGTGGTGATGCTAGGAGGAAGTGGGAGCTGGGACCCCCCTCCAAAAAAAATGACATGCCACATGTGGCATGTCAGGGGGTCACCTTCCCTTAAAGCGGAAGTTCAATTTTTGGGTGGAACTCCGCTTTAATGTTGTACCATGAGGTACCAGCATTTGGGGCTCTGTGCATTCAGGGATAAAAGTCTGGAATGCAGGTCTTCTGTGCCACTTGGTACAGTATTCAGCTCTGTCCAGCCACAGCCTGCCATAGTTTTGATAGGCTGCCTGCAGCAAAGAGAGACTCCCTGGAACTGGATGGCACTGTGTTTAAAGGGCCAAGACTAGGCAAACTACAACACACTATAAAGCGGAAACCTTAAGATTCCTTATAACTTTATGTTTGATTTGTGGCCAAGAAATGGGGTTGTGTGCCTGATCTGAAAACCAATTTTGATACTTGATATCGAAGTCATCCTAATAGGCTACTTCTTGGGCCATACATGTCCACCAACCACTGAACTTCGGTTGAAAAAGTAAAGCACAGTAGACAAAGGCATGGATCAAAAGGATTAAGAGCCAACGGCATGGATAAAAAAGATAATCGGTTTTCAAAAAATGGTGTGCTCTTTGTTTACAGTTGATGGCAAAATGTGTTGCAGGTTAGACATATTCTGTCTCTTTGGGCTTTGGAGCAGCAGCATGCTGTTACCTTATAATCATGGTCCATCCCAGATAGTCAATGTCAGTTTAAAAAAATCATTTTGCAGACAACAAAAAACAAATGATTTCTGTTTAGTAGTGTTCACATACTAAATCTGCTATATGGTTTTTCCAGCTGAAACGGCAGCTGCTCCAAAGCCCTTAGGCTTTATTCACACCTATGCTTTTTAGTGCTTTTTTGCGTTTTGCAGATTTGCTCTACAGGACGTGTTCCATAGGAAACCATGATAAATGGGCTGTAGTGCAAATCTGCAAAATGCAAAAAGCACTAAAAATGCATAGGTGTGACTCAAGCCTTAAAGCCAAATTCCAGATTATTATTTTTTCTTGCGTAGTTACATCTCGGACCAATGTAAGTATGCACATTCCAAGCTTATTCAGTCTCTGCTATGACAGTCTTCCGGGTCTCATACTGAGCAGCTACCCTGCTGCATAGTAACTAAAGGAGATCACTCCCTCAGCACAAGCGTCATTCTGAGAACATCTTGCATTTTTTTCTCAATCAATGCAAAGCATTCTGTGACTGGACTAGGTGGAGTGGAGAGGCAGCGAAGTGATTTCACAATCTCCACCTTGTCCATTCAGAGAATTCCCCTATAATGTCTACAGCAGGTATGCATGCCTGAGAACTCAAATTTTCAGATCTTACAAGTACATTTCCTGGGGATAAAGAAATTCTCAAGTAGTTTAATTTTTCAGCATTCACCTAAACAACTAGAATACCGCTAGGTGGAGGGACCTATTCATTTTAGAGTTTTGGGTTTGTAAATGGTGATGAATGAATCTGTTGACAAACAAGAAAAATGGTGAATTGTTTAGTGTCCGAAATATGTGCAATCTGCAGAGAATCAGGATTGCTCTTGTTCCCAATAGCGCTATTCTCGCTACTGATCAGGCGGATCTACAGATATATTTAGGTGAATCAAATGGCACTGATTTGGCAGTTCTGAGTAATCCACATTCGTAACCTCTGCCTTCACTTTAAAAACCAAGACAAATTGAAAACCATGCAAATTATTTCGCTGTTTAGCCGAACATAAAAGTGTTTACTTCGTGACCAGTTTAATCTGCACCCATGCAGAGCTGTAAAAAGCAATGAAAAGTGAAAGACCTATTTTCTATAATGTATATGTAATTGTGGCTCCAAGTGCTAGATTGTCTACAGATGCAGAAGCAAAAGACAATTGTGGTTGCAATAAAAAAAGCATGAATGGCAGGCAGGTGAATATTTATGCCAATTTTTTTCTGACCTTGCCTCCCTTTTTTTTTCATGACATAATGGGTTAGAAAGCAGAGATAACCCCAATATTCACAAGACACTTACTGCATATTATAAGCAGTGTTGCAGCTGTAATGATCAGCTATAGGCAAAGCATAAAAAGGTTTATTTGCTAAAGCTGTCTAGTAGGCCTGGAAACATAAGTGAAATAAATATTATTATTTTATTATACTTTTATTATTAAACAAGTATTTTAAATTTATTTTTTTTGTTTTTTTTTTTGTTTTTTTTAGATATAGTATACTGTAGATGTGTTTTCAGTGAGTATTTTCTTTTCTAATTTTCTTTAATCTCCTTATAGCGGAGAGTAAAACCAATCCTAATGTCTGAACACTGCAACTTTGATGTGTTTGTAAAACTGTACATAACATTGCAACTACTTAGGAGTTTATATACTAAGGGCCGGTTCACACAGCGAGCCGCGGCGAGGCGTCTCCGACTTCCTCGCCGCGACTTGCAGGGGGGGTCAGCGGCGACTTGCAGAGGACTTCTGCATAGAAGTCAATGCAAGTCGCCCCCGAAGTCGCCCCGAAGTAGTACAGGAACCTTTTTTCTGAGTCGGAGCGACTCGAGTCGCTCCTCTCAGAACGGTTCCATAGTACTGAATGGGGGCGACTTGCGGGAGCGAGGCGAGGCGAGCCGTGTCGCCTCGCCTCGCAGTGTGAACCGGCCCTAAAGCTAGAGAGGGTAAAATAAGTCACAATTCTGCAGAGAAACCAATCGGCTTCTAACCTCAGCTTGTTTAATTAAGCTTTAGCAATAAAACCTGGAAGCTGATTGGTTTCTCTGCAGAATTGTGACTAATATTGCCCTCTCTAGCTTTAGTAAGAAAACCCTTTACTGTATCCAGGTGATTTTTTTTCAGGACAAATTGTGTCTTCGTTTGGTGGAAAATGGTAAAGGATGTTTCCTGATTTATTTATTTATTTTTTATATGTTATCAAAGGAAAACTGGCACAAAATGGTGAAAATATATATTTTTTTAAAATGTAGCTGTATATTTCTTGCTATTATCATAACCTACCACCAGCGATAAAATAACTTCTACTGCTCTTGACAATCGAAGGGATACCACATATATTATTTGTTATATGTATCTGTAGTAGGGCCCAGAAACAATAATGCACATTTGACTTTTTTTAATCTTACCTAAAACACACTGACACTAACTGGCACTGATCCTAAATGTAAAAAATGCTTTTTAATTATTCCTACCTAAAACACACTGACTCTGATGTTTGACTCTGACCATGACCCTGACCCAAATCAAACTGATCTAGCAATTTCCGTATTGTTCTATTATTATTATTATTTTTTTTTTTAAAACACCCTTCTTTGTTTTCACTTTTCACTAGCAAAGAGAGAAAGCTACAGTGTTACTTTCTCTCCGTTCAAGAGGAGGAAAAAAAATGCAGGGTTTGGCTGAACAGTGACTAATCACTGTGATAGCCAATCAGAGGCTATCACGGTAGTCATGTGATCAGGAAACAGGCCTCCCGGTTCCCGTTGGTTAGCATACATACAGGACCGGAAGCTCTCGTAAAGAGCCCAGTTCCATTGCACTATGCAGTGCGCTCCCAGCACAAACCAAGGTATGCATATATGTGACCTCACAGGATTAGGATCAACTTTTGGGAGGCAACCTACATGCATACATTTTTTTGGAAAAGGTTAAAGACATAACGTGTATGAAATGTGCATGTATTGTAGGAGTTATAAGTCTAAATACATAGAAAAAATGGCATCCCTTTTATTCAATTACAGAGTGGTGCTAATCAATAAGTTGCTGCCATCAATTTTTTGGTATACCCCCAAAAAATATATACAATCCATATGTTGAAGTGGTTGTAAACCCACTTTGAAAAAAAAAAAAACTAACACCTGCAAGACAAAAGCATAATGAGCTAGTATGCATAGCATACTAGCTCATTAAGAAATACTTACCTGAGATTGAAGCCCTCGGTGCGGTTCCCGTCCGTACACAGCGCCGGCTGACAACATTACTCCTGGGGGTTACTTCCGGGTATCGAGGCTCCAGCGCTTTGATTGGCCGGAACCGTAAGGACGTCACTCCCGCGCATGCCTGCGGTAACGGCACTCTCACTGAAGCAACGGTGAATACCAAGTGAAGACCAAGTCATCAAGCGATAGAAAAAAGAAACCAGCGGGGGGGGGGGGGGGGTAGGGGTGGTTTTATCGTAGAAAAAAAGAGGAGGCAGGAGGATAAAGGGAAGGGGGAGAGGGATTGGAGGATGCAAAAAGGGTAAATCTCACTCTCCCAAGTGCATGATCGATGCATAAAGAGAGTCCAAAAGAACTTTAGAATATAATTTTTCCTCCTGACCCAGAAGCAAGGCTGTAATGCTTTCCATTGAGTGAATTTCAACATTTTTATTAAACCACATGGAGACCGATGGGAAGGTAGAGATGCACGATTAATCGTTAAAAAAACGCGATCACGATTCAACCCCCATATGATCTCTCCCACTGAGGGTAGGCGATTCTTTCATATAAACAAGTGGAGAGATTATCTGCTCACTCAGCTGTCAAAAGAAAGCATCCTGGGCAATCTACCAAGTGTAGAACTTGAAACATTGTAACTAAGGCTTACTTCTTAGATCAAAGGGAAAAGAAAATCTTGTGTAAACAAATAATCTGGGTGGTCTGCCAAGCTTTCAACCAGGTATAAATGCAGGAAGTTTAACCACTTACAGGGATTCTAAAGGTATTTTTTTAAAATAACAAACATGTTATACTTACCTCCACTGTGCAGCTCATTTTGCACAGAGTGGCCCCGAACCTGCTCTTCTGGGGTCCCTCGGCGGCTGTCTCTGCTTCCTCCCGCAGGTACTTCTCACATTCATGCGAGCTCCCTCGCATGGTGAGAAGCACCTGTGGGCACGCTCCCGCGATACAGCCAGCAGCTATAGCCGCTCGCTGTATCACACAGCCCCGGCGCGCCGCGTCATTGGATGTGATTGACAGCAACGCGAGCCAATGGCTGCGCTGCTTTCAATCCATCCACTCCAACCAATCAGCGGCCAGGCTGAGTGGCGAAGAGGACGTCGGAGGCGAGCGCGGGGCTTTTGAGGGGTCTGGTAAGTAAAACGGGGGGGCTGGGGGCGCCAGCACTGTCAGATGTTTTTACCTTAATGCATAGAATGCATTAAGGTTAAAAAAACATTTACCTTTACAACCCCTTTAAAGTCTAAATCTTTTTCTGACAGTTAAAATCAATATTTTTTGCTAGAAAATTACTTTTCTAGCAAAACCCCCAAAGAACCCCCAAACATTTTATATATATAATCAGAGACCCTAGGGAATAAAATGGCAATTGCTGCAATATTTTATGTCACACTGTACTTGCCCAGCAGTCTTTCAAATGCAATTGTTTGGGAAGAAATACACTTCAATAAATAAAAAATAAAAAACAGTAAAGGTAGCACATTTTTTTGGTTTTAATGTGAAAAATGATACGCTGCGAGAATCGTGAGAGAATCGTGATCTATCTTCTAAGCAAAAAAAATTGTGATTCTCATTTTAGCCAGAATCGTGTAGCTCTATGGGGAGGTATCCTGTTTTCAGAGTACCGGTATGCAGGCACAGGCAGCATTCAACAGGTGGATCAACAGAGTTGCCTACAGAGGTCAGAGTGGTGTAGTAGGTACCTGGCTAATCTTCCCTTAGGTCGATATTCGTCAGCTGTTTTTACAGTCTCCCTGACTTGTAAGCAAAAGTTGGTCAGCTTGCTGCAAAACCAGAAAACATGGAGGATAGTACCCTCCTCTTCTTTGCAACACAAGCAAATATTCGTTGCTTCTGGGTAGAGCTTCCCTAACAGGGTTGGGACCCTATACCAACGTGTAATCATTTTGTTCCCCAACTCTGCTTGCAATGGAGGAGTAGTGAGCAAAGTACATAATACAGCCCCGTTGTTCTGCTGAAAAATTCCCAATCCAGATCCCTCTCCCATTTAAGTAGATAGGAAGGTACAAAAGATTTAGCAGGTCGACCTAGTAACTTATAGATATGTGAAACCGCATGGAATGTGGGGTTTGGGACAAAACAGAGATTCTCAAAGGGAGTATTCGGGCAATTTTTAATTCCTCGACGAGATAAGGTGATAAGAAAGTAGATAAGCTGTTGTAGCCACCAGTGCCACAGCTACCAAACAGAGCTTTTAACTTTCTACCAGATGTGAGATCGCAAAGTTTATAAGTTGCTTGAATCTCACATCTGTTAACCCTGGTAGAAAAGTAGGGATTCCATGCACCAGAGTCTCGGTTGACGCCATTCTTGCACTGTTGCAAGACCCCCGGCGTTTTTACTTTTTTTAATTAATTGTAGCTACAGGATTGTTGATTTTATTTTATTTTTTTCCTTGAGCAATGCAGCTGAGATTAAAGTCCAGATATATGCTGTAGATAATTGAAGATTGTGCAGTAAGGTAACAGAAAACTATTATGGGTTGTAGCATTAGAACCACCTCCATCTGGCCAAACTCTAAGAAAAAGCACTCAACATTATGTTTGGAGCTTAAATTTTGAGGCTTTGCCGCTGTTGTCAATTCTCTGCACATGTTCCTGACTGCCAGATTGGACAGGCTAGATCCTAAATGTAAAAATCCCAACAAGTATTTTAGTTTTGCTTCAGTCTATTACTGTTACAGAAGAGTTGAAGCTGTTATAGCTGCAAAGGATGGGCCAATTCAATATTTAATCTTACGGACTAAGACTGGGATGCCATTAAAGTTTGTGTGTGTGTAAAAGCAGGCATCCCAATACTTTTGGCAATATTTTGTGTGTGTGTGTGTGTGTGTGTGTGTTTATATATATATATATATATATATATATATATATATATATATATATATATATATATAATATACACACAATATCTCACAAGTGACTACACCTCTCACATTTTTGTATTCTATTATATCTTTTCATGTGACAACACTGAAGAAATGAGACTTTACTAAAATGTAAAGTAGTTAGCGTACAGCTTGTATAACAGTGTAAATTTCCTGTCTCTTCAAAATAACTCAACACACAGCCATTAATGTCTAAACCACTGGCAACAAAAGTGAGTACACCTCTAAGTGAAAATGTCCAAATTGGGCCCAACGTGTCTATATTTTGTGTGGCCACCATTATTTCCCAGCACTGCCTTAACCCTCTTGGGTATGGAGTTCACCAGAGCTTCACAGGTTGCCACTGGAGTCCCCTTCCCTTCCTCCATGACGACATCACAGAGCTGGTGGATGTTAGAGACCTTGCACTTCTCCACCTCCCGTTTTAGGATGCCCCACACATGCTCAATAGGGTTTAGGTCTGGAGACAAGCTTGGCCAGTCCGCCACCTTTACACTCATCTACTTTAGGAAGGCAATGGTCATCTTGAAGGTGTGTTTGGGGTGGTTATCATGTTAGAATACTGCCCTGCGGCCCAGTCTTCGAAGGGAGGAGATCATGCTCTGCTTTGGTTTGTCACAGTACATGTTGGCATTCATTTACTCCGTCGATCCCCGCTGAGCAGGGAGATGACAGGTCCATCTCTGCACACTGCGCAGGGACAGACCTGTCACAGCGCCACTCTCCCCTATGGGAGATCGGATGACTACGGACTGCAGTGTCCGTCACCCGATCCGATCCGCAGACGGATGGAAAAATAGCTTTTTCCTCCGTCACACTTTTTCGGATCGGAGCGGGTCGGATGTCAGTGGACATGTCACCGTTGACATCCGACGCTCCATAGAGCTCTATGGTGCATCCATTCACGTCCGCCTGAAAAACTGGCGGGCCTGAACCAATCGTCGGTGTGAAAGGGGCCTTAAGTGGAGTAAACTTTCTCAACATCTACGATAATTAGATCAGAGCCTCTAGGCTACTAGTTCTCGCGGCTCTATATATATATATATATATATATATATATTTAGTTCACATTGGTTCTCTCTTATCAGGTTAGGTGCAAAATTGCATTTGCACAAATTTCTATAGGGGCTACTTGTACATTAGCTCATGGAATTATTAAGTTGTATCTGACTAGTGCATTTGCATGGGAAAACCAAGGTAAACCAGCAGTATTCCCACCTGCTTAAGTAATTAAACTTCCAATCAGCTTTTTTTTTTTTTTTTAATTAACCATAAATGTTGGCGAGGGTATGATAAACGGCCCCTGCAATGGAGAGGCTCTCACATGGCACACCAAAGGAGCTGCTATGCAGGATAACAATCTTTCACAGCCACTGTTGGGCAGAGTGGTGTTCTGCCAAGGATGCCATGGAGTCCTCAACAATGCCAGGGAGAGGGTCCTTTGTTATTCCCACTGCCACTAATCCTGGGGAGGGGTTTATGACTTCCATTGACACTATTTCTGGGGGGCTTTTATTACTCTGAGCACTGACTCCAATGTAGGGTATTTAATACTCCCACGGACCACTGATGTAGGGACAATTTTATACTCCCACTGATCAGTGACATAGGTGCATTTATTACTCCTACTAAACACCAATTTAGCAAGCCGCCTGCTGTAGGGGCACCTGGCAGGGAGGGAGGAGCCAGGAGCACTGGCGTGGGACGCAAGAAAAGAGGGATCCTGGCTTTAAGCCCCTTCTAATTTTAACGCAACAACCACACTCCATCTCATAATTCTCCTCTGGGTGCCCAAGGAGGGGTCCCTGCCAGGTAGTTTGTATAGGGCCCCATGAATTCTAAATGCGGCCCCACTGATCGGACAGTGTGGAGGGAGAGGATAGCTCTTTTTCACTGTACTGGCAGCCACCCGCTGGCAAGGAGAAAGTGTGTTCGTTGCGGGGGGGGGGGGGGGGGGGGTAGTTTGGGAAAGTAGGGATTATTGATGAGTCAGCTGGAACTGGGGAGCAAGTGGCCTGCAGTTCAGGGGTAGTTGTGTGGGGAGAGGATTACAGCAGAGAGTGCTATGTACAAAACCAGATGAGACATAAGGAGCTTGAGCCAGGGGAATGCGCAGTCATGCAGGGAAAACGTAAACCAGCTGGAAGCAGCAGCAGAGCCTGGGGAGGCACAAAGGCAAAGCAGCTCTTTATACACACAGTTCAGACACCCCAATTAGCCAGCCTGCAGCTCAGCCCAAAATATAAAAAAGAACCCCGCTATAAAGAGCCTGACAGATATTGAAAATTCCATGTTTACTATTTGCTTCACTAACAGATGTGCCTGCTGGGGTGCCGTATAAACTGTAGTATCAGCTACATATATGGATGCAGCTCTGTGTCCTAGCAGCAGGATAGGGACTTAACATCATGCTCTCAAAACAAAACTGAATCGGAATGAGCACTCAGCCATTCACAGGATACCTTGTATGTTATCAACAAATATACAGTGCATCTGGAAAGTATTTACAGCACTTCACTTTTTCCACATTTTGTTATGTTACAGCCTTATTCCAAAATGGATTACATTTATTATTTTCCTCAAAAATCTACAAGCCATACTCCATAATGACAACCTGAAAGAAGTTTGGTTGAAATATTTGCAAATTTATTAAAAATAAAAAATCATATGTACACAATCACATATATCATATGTACATAATTATTCACAGCCTTTGCCATGACACTCAAAATTTAGCTCGGGTGCACCTTGTTTCCACTGGTGATCCTTGAGATGTTTCTACAATTTGATCAACTTTATTGGAGTCCACCTGTGGTAAATTCAGTTGACTGGACATGATTTGGAAAGGCACAGACCTTTCAATATAAGGTCCCACAGTTAACAGTGCATGTCAGTGCACAAACCAAGCCATGAAGTCCAAGAAATTGTCTGTAGACCTCCGTGACAGGATTGTATCAAGGCATAGATCTGGGGAAGGGTACAGAAAGATTTCAGCAGCATTGAAGGTCCCAATGAGCACACTGGCCTCCATCATCCATAAATGGAAGAGGTTTGGAGCCACCATGACTCTTCCTAGAGCACGCGGCCCGGCTAAAACTGAGCCCCATCTGGAAAGGAGGAGGTGACCAAGAACCCGATGGTCACTCTGACAGAGCTCCAGCATTTCTCTGTGGAGAGAAGAGAACCTTCCAGAAGACCAACCATCTCTGCAGCCCTCCACCAATGAGGCCTGTATGGTAGAATGGCCAGGTGGAAGCCACTCCTCAGTAAAAGGCACATGACAGCCCACCTAGAGTTTGCCAAAAGTCACCTGAAGGACTCTCGGACCATGAGAAACAAAATTCACTGGTCTGATGAAACAAAGATTGAGCTCTTTGGCCTGAATAGTAAGCATCATGTCTGGAGGAATCCAGGAGCCATCACTCATCACCTGGCCAATACCATCCCTATAGTGAAGCGTGGCAGTATTATGCTGTGGGGATGTTTTTCAGCAGCAGGAACTGGGAGACTAGTTAGGGTCAACGGAAAGATGAATGCAGCAATGTACAGAGACATCCTTGATAAAAAAAAACCTGCTCCAGAGCACTCTGGACCTCAGACTGGGGCGAAGTTTCATCTTCAAACAGGATAACGACCCTAAGCACGCAGCCAAGATAACAAAGGAGTTGCTATTGGACAACTCTATGAATGTCCTTGAGTGGCCCAGCCAGAACCCAGACTTGAACCTGGTTGAACATCTCTGGAGAGATCTGAAAATGGCTGTGCACTGACGCTCCCCATCCAACCTGATGGAGCTTGAAAGGTCCTGCAAAGAAGAATGGGAGAAACTGCCCAAAAATAGGTGTGCAAAGCTTGTAGCATCATACTCAAAAAGACTTGAGGCTGTAATTGGTGCCAAAGGTGCTTCAAAAAAGTATTGAGCCAAAGGTTGAATACTTATATAGTTACATAGTCAGGTTGAAAAAAGACACAATAAAATAAAAAATAATCGTACAATCCAAATACCCAATTTTATGCCCACAATTGATCCAGAGGAAGGCGAAAAAAAACCCCAGCAGAGCATGCTCCAATTTGCTACAGCAGGGGAAAAAAATTCCTTCCTGATCCCCCAAGATCTATTTTTTTTTTTTTTTTAATTTGCAAAGATTTCAAACAAAGTTCTTTCACATTGTCATTATGGGGTATAGCTTGTAGAATTTTGAGGAAAATAATGAATTTGATACATTTTGGATAAAATGTGGAAAAAGTGAAGCGCTGTGAATGCTTTCCAGATGCAAAGGTATAGCTTGCTCTGATTGACTAAGGTGGGTGGATATGTCACAATCTCCACCTCAGCTTATCAGATGATGCTTTGTATTTGTTGATAAAATACAAAGAGTTCTGTGAATGGCTGAGCACTCAACCTGACTCAGTTTTGTTCTGAGAGCATGACGGGAAGTCCCTATCCTGCTGCTGGAACACAGCGCTAAATCTGCATATGTATCTGATTCTACATACAGTTTACCCAGCTCTGACAGCGAGCACATCTATTAGTTCAAGTTTGTTTTTCTTTTACAATAGGATAACAATGGTGGCTGTTCTGCATGGTAGATTTTTCTGTTTACAGAATAAAAATAATATTCCTCACTGAGCACTGTGTCGCCAACATATTTAAGGTCTTTGGCAGCCTTAGGGTATTATTAATACAAAGAACATTGCTGCAATATTAAATATTAACATAACTGTAATATCATCTTCAAAAGAGGAAAGTCGGTATGCCTTGTGGCTGGTGAGGACTGCCTTTGTATTACAATGAGAGCCTTTTAAAGTAATCATGTTTTAGCATTCAGTAAAGCGATAGAGGTTCTCCCACTGGAAAACATAGGAGCCCAGATGCCATGTATGACATTGCTATTGAAATAGACAAGCATTTTCATTTTCATTCTTATCAGCATAGACATATTTTGTAGTTACCCTGAAATATTGTAATATATTAGCACCCCAACTGGCTGCAAGGTTTTACATTGGGTGTTTGGACCCAGCTGTGTCTGTAATTGGATGTACACAGCCTGGCTTGGGTTTGAGTCTACATGAGTGCCCTATAGCAAGCTGCTTGCAATGGGGGGCACTTGGAAGGAAGGATGAGTAGCAAGTAGCAAGGAGCTCTGGCGGGAGAACCAAGAAGAGGAGGATTGGGGGTTTGCTCTATGCAAAACTATTGCACAGAGCAGGTAGGTATGATATTATTCAAAAGGAAAGTATGGGATTTTTTATTTTTGTTTAGTCAAACTTGCCTAGCTAGATGCAGCATCAGTCTGATGCTGCATCTGTCCCCCACCGGCTCTAAAAATTGAGACCCGTGCAATCAAACACTGCTGATTGCTCTGTTCTCAGAGATCCATGAGCAGAGAGCCAGTGACTCTCAGTCACCGGCTCTCTGCCCTGCACTCACTAGGGTGCTGGGCTTTGGAGGGGGCAGGAGTGACCGGCTTAGGCTCACAGTGGCTCACTGAAAGGCTGAGCTGGGTGCTGGTCCAAACATGTGGGTAGATCCCAACCATATGGTAGAGATCTTTCCCAAGCTTAGACCGTCAGTGTGATGTCAGCCGACGTCTGCTGAAAACAGGTCACAGGCGTGCAGAACGAACTACACTCCTATGATCGACAGGAGTACAACCAAATGAGCTTTGGTTGTACTGCTTTAAACAAAATGTACCTTTTTTAAAACGGTTCCATTCCATTCCATTGCGATGCCAAACCAGCTGCTGGCAAAAGCTGTACTTGTAATCACACTGGAAGAAATGCCAGTAAAGGTCCAGTTCACTTCTAGTCCATTCACATTACTGTCAATCCTTGACGAAGAGGGTGTTTTTGGATCCCCAAAATGCATTGGATGCACTTTGGGTTGTTCCCTTGACTGTTAGAATAGATTTGTATCTGGACCTTTTAGCAGTGGGGTGGCACCTTTTTGTTACATTATTCTACAAGCCAAGGAGACCATAGAGATACTTTGAGGTGTAGAAGCTGCCTGCATGGGAACCAGATTACTTACATCAACATCAATTAATATTTTACCTATTATAACAATATGAAATAAAGATAGTATAGTAAAAAGCCTTTGCATCAAAAGTAGTAATTATACATAAAGCTGTACTCCGGGTAGATGGTAAAAACAAACAAATGTATTTATTATTATTATTATGTATGTATTAAATCAATCAGTAAAAGTAGTGTTTGTTTTGCTCCCAACATTCTGTAATCCCCTGTATAGCAGCAATTGCGGCAGGAGAGAGAAGGCTAAAACTAAGGCCGGCTATACATGGATCGAATCTCGGCTAGTTCAGCATGAACTAGCTGACATTCAAACCGGTAATGGGCAGGCTGAATGTTCCAAGTTGATCGATCAACTTGGGTAAAACCAGCCTGCTGGATTCTCTTGCAATTATCACTAGCGGCTGCTATAACTTCTAGTTATAATCACTGTCTTCTCCCGTTGGGGATGGCAAACCCCTCCCCTGCGCCAGGAGAAAACCATTGCGGATTCCCCCATCAACACTGTCTGTGTTGATGGGGGAATCGTGGGAACAGGTTGCAGGAAAGAAATATGCACCATGTATGGCTGGCCTAAGAGCCACTCAAGCTCTGTGACGTTCACATGTACTGACACCACACTGATAGGAGGAGACAGCAAAATGAGTAGAGGGATGACTTTATCAGTGTGCCGCTGCTTTTTTTTGGTCCAATCAGCAGACTAGGGGTGTGTCCCAAACCAGGTTGCGTTGCTGCTGCTGCTGCTGAATGGGGGTTGAGGATTGGCTTAACATAACTGAACATCTTTTGAAGGGGAAAATCATTTTCCGTAACTATATGTTGTTATAACAGTTTATTGAACTGCTTTCCTATGGTACAAATTTCATATTAAAATGACGTGTTTATATTCTTGGCAGGCTTGCACAGTTATCTTCACTCAGTTTGTAACTGTTATTATTTTGTTCTTTTTAGTAAGAAGTTGGATGGAAAAGCTAAAAGACAAGGTGAGCGTTTTGTGTGTTTTCTTTTAATTATTTTAATGGGGTGAAGAAATTCAAATAAGGAACATATTGCAGGAATTCAACAATATGAATATAAACAAGAATCAATAGGAATGATGTCACCATTACCAAATCACTTTATTATCTTTTGAAAAAAATGCTTCTGCTGAATCTTCCCTGTCCAATAAAGCCTAAGAAAAATATGATATTGTCTCTGCTAACTAGAAGCATTGTTGGAGTATTTTGTAGCACCTCTAAGCAGGAAGCAAAGCCTGCATATATAATACGAAAACATGGTTCCCCCAATTTATAACTACAATGCACATAAAGGAGTTTTTCATACACATTAAAATGTTACTAAACCCCAGACTCTGCATTCACTATATCTGGTCTCCCACAGTACACAGAACATGGAAATGCAATTATTTTAGTAAATATAAACTGGTAAATACCTTTTTCTCATCAGCAGTATATAGCAGCCTTGTGACTTCTATTGGTTCCTAGTAAAGCTTGTAGGAGGAGTCTTCATTCTTCCCTGATCCTCTGTCCAGACATGTCTGGGCAGTGCTGATTGGCCCTGTGCTGATCACATGCACACTCCCAAGAAAAAACAAAAAAACTTTCTAGCAATACAAACCAAACTGAGCATGTGCAGCCTGTCCCCTGGCTCTGTAAATATCAGGTTGTTTTTTGGAGGCAGTGGAAAAATAGGACGATCAGAGAGACAGGATAAATCAGCAGTATATAGCAGTCTTGTGACTTTATCAGTGTCCAGCCAAGCACTGGTAAAAGCTTGTAGGAAGAGTTTTCATTCTCCTCTGACTGTCCTATGAGACTGCATGACCCCTAACGTTCTGTCTGGACAGTGCTGATTGGCCCTGTGCTGATCACATGCATCCTCCCATTAAAAAAAAAAAAAAAAACTTCTAGCAATACACACCAAACTAAGCATGTGCAGAGTGCCTCCTAGGGCTCTGTGCTATCAACAGATGGATTAGGGACAGTAAAAGAATAGAAGACGGGATCCAAGCAGCCTTTTTACAAAATGCGGAGGATTAACCCTTTAGGTTACACCACAGTGAGTATAATGACCATTCTTTACTGCATATACAGACTGATTTTACTGTTGGTTTAGTAACACTTTAATACATAAGACCATTCATGATGATCTGGTGTCTTAGGGTACTTTCACACTGAGGCAGGTCCATTAGCGCTAAAGTAGCACTTTGCCGTAGTTTTAGCGGAGCTTTTCGGCCGCTAGCAGGAGGCTTTTTACCCCCGCTAGTGGAAGAAGGGGTTGCGGCTGTGTTGTGACGCTTCTGAAGTGCTGCCCATTCACCCCAAAGATGCTGCTTGCAGGACTTTTTTTTCCATCTTGCAATCGCACCGCCCCAGTGTGAAAGCACTTGGGCTTTCACACTGGGGAGGCATGACAGGTGCATTTCAGGCTCTTTACAGGTACTTTTTTTAGTGATAAACCGTCTGAGAACTGCCTCAGTGTGAAAGTATCCTTATATAGCTAAAACATATTTGACAAATCTATGGTTTATTTATATATATATATATATATATATATATATATATATATATAATATAATATAATATATTATTTTGTTTATGGTAAATGTATGCATGCTGAATAATATATGTAAGTGTAAAATGTACAGGTATTTATTACCCAGCACTTCTCCCCTGAAGGTGTCTTTGTCAGCTTTCCTCTCTAGAAGGAGGCCATAACTTAGAACATAGAAAATATATATTTTCTTGATACTGCAACGCAGCCTGGAAGTGTGGTGCACTGAGCTGCAATAAAATGCAAAATACAATACACTATGCTGCTATGCAGTGACATGAAGGAGGAGTCACTTTGTACACTTTGAATAAAGTTGCCAAAGAACAAAAAGGAAACCGTGTCATGTGATAAACCTACATCACACTGCCCCCTCTTCACTGCGGCTCACATGACACTGTCATTTAAATGTTGGTACCTATGCACTTCTTGTCTGTGTTCACAAATGTCTGACACAGAGCACTCCCTGCTGCAGTCTCTCCCCTTGATGTTTTCTACAAAGTAACAATGTTGCACCCTGCACACTGAGTGAGAGGAATTCAAGGTAAAAAGGGAATGCTTCCTTCTGCTCACAGCAGCTCTTTAACCACTTGCTTACTGGGTACTTAAACCGTCTTTCTGCCCAGACCAATTTTCAGCGCTGTCACACTTTGAATGACAATTGCGTGGTCATACTACCATTTACCCAAATTACATTTTTATCATTTTTTTTTCACACAGATAGAGCTTTCTTTTGGTGCTATTTAATTGCTGCTGGGTGGTTGTTGTTTTTTTTTGTTGTTTTTTGCTAAATAAAACAAAAAGGGACTGAAATTTTGAAAAAACAAAAAACAAAACTGTTTAATAGTTTGTTATAAAATTTTGAAAACAGGTAATTTTTCTCCTTCACTGATGTGCACTGATGGGCCCTTATAGGCTGTGCTGATGGGCACTGATAGGTGGCACTGATGAGGTGCCACTGATGGGTGGCACTGAAAGGCACTGGTAGGTGACACTGGTCACTGGTAGTTGACACTGATGGGCACTGGTAGGTGACACTGATGGGCACTGGTAGGTGACACTGATGGGCAGCACTAATCTGTGGCATGGATTATTAGATAGGTGGCACTGATGGGTGGCACTGTGGTCACTGGTAGGTACTGATAGGTGGCACAGTGGGCACAGACGCGGCTTTTTGAGTGAGGGACTGATGTCCCTCTGACAGAAGCTGGTGATCGTTTTTTTTTTGTGAGGGGAAAATACCAATTACCGAGCTTCTATTTACATGACATGATCGGCCGTCATTGGTTGACAGCTGATCACGTGGTAAGGGGCTGGGATCGACTCCTTACTTGGATCTGTGATCAGCCGAGTCTCATAGACTCTGTGATCACAGAGCTCGCTGCAGGGTCGCGCAGACTGCGGTTGTTCGGGAGGACATCCATGGACGCCCTTCTGGCAATTAAGGCCCGCGATGCAGCCGTCTTTTGGCTATAGCGCGGGCGCCAAATAGTTAAACAGGAGCTTCAGCCTGTAAACAAAAGTACTGTAGCTGCTGACTTTTAAAAAACACACACTTGCCTCTCCCAGGATACAGTGATGTCCTCGCCTGACTTGGCTCTTTGCTGGTCTTTGGGTGCAGGTGCCAGCATCTTAAAGTGTTACTAAACCGACAACAGTAAAATCAGTCTGTATATGCAGTAAAGCATGCTTGTTATATACTCTCTGTGGAACCCAAGGGGCTAATCCTTTGCATTGTGTTTAAAGGCTGTTTGATCCTGTCTCTATGATCCTCCTCTTCTATCACTGTCTGTCGCATTGGGCGGGAGTTTGGTGTACACCTTGCTTTTTTACCGTTTTTTGGGGCGTTTTTTGTTTGTTTTTTTACTTTATTTAAATGTCACCAACCAGACAGACAGAGAGCTCTGATACAGTATGGTAAAAATGCAGACTCCATTGTAGTTTGAATAGGGCACACAGAAAACAAGGGCTTTCTGTGCGTTCTTGCAGAGACCTGCATTTTACAGTTTACAGAAAAACACAGGTTCTCTGCACTAATGTGAACAAGCCTTTCATAAGGTAAAAAAGAAAAAAAAAAACAGATATGCAAATATGGTCCATTCTAGTATGCATATATTAACGCTTAGATTTTTTTGTTATTTGATGAATGTCCCATTTAGCCAGAATATACTTTTCTGATATTCTCCAACCAGAGCCATACGCTATAGCCAGCGCTGCATTTACATTGATCTCCGGAGGTCACATTATCGTATCCGATGTGTCTTGCGTTCACATGGAGCACAGATACTTGTTTGCTTCTGAGCAATCTAATAAACTCCAATAAACAAGCTATCCAGAGCACACACATCTTGATAATTGAATCCAAATCACCGTACTTACTCCCAGTCACTGACAGCCTGTGCTTTATAATTAAACAGTCAGAGACAGCTCAGTTTGGTGCACTGCAGATTAATCTGCATACCTCCCAGCTTGCTGACTAATTCAAGTGGACATTGATATAAATGTTCTATTCTGAGACGTGCGTGGTAGGAGCTTGTTATAGTCCAGCCTTGATTGGAGAAATGTATGATTTTTAGACATTTGGCCCTGCAGACGCATTATGCTGCTCATGTTATCCATCTATAGTGGGAACTGGCTCACAGACTCTTAGTGACGGGAAGCGATATCTCAAAGCAGTGCTTTGTAAAGTAGACAGAGAAATAAAGAATGTATCTGTATACTTTGCCTTTTTTTGGGAAAAGTAACAGACTCACTTTAACCACTTCAGCTCTGAAAGATTTATCCCCCCTTCCTGACCGGGCAGATTTTTTGGGATATGGCACTGCATTATTTTAATCCAATGTTTCTCAACCATTTTTTCAGCAAAGGAACCATTTAAAATTATGGACAATCTCAAAGCACCCTCCCAAATTATGGACAGTCTTGAGGCACCCTCCCAAATTATGGACAGTCTCGAGGCACCCTCCCAAATTATGGACAGTCTCGAGGCACCCTCCCAAATTAGGGAGAGTCTCGAGGCACCCTCCCAAATTAGGGAGAGTCTCGAGGCACCCTCCCAAATTAGGGAGAGTCTCGAGGCACCCTCCCAAATTAGGGAGAGTCTCGAGGCACCCTCCCAAATTAGGGAGAGTCTCGAGGCACCCTCCCAAATTAGGGAGAGTCTCGAGGCACCCTCCCAAATTAGGGAGAGTCTCGAGGCACCCTCCCAAAATTAGGGAGAGTCTCGAGGCACCTTCCCAAAATTAGGGAGAGTCTCGAGGCACCCTCCCAAATTATGGACAGTCCTGAGGCACCCTCCCAAATTATGGACAGTGCTGAGGCACCCTCCCAAATTATGGACAGTGCTGAGGCACCCTCCCAAATTATGGACAGTGCTGAGGCACCCTCCCAAATTATGGACAGTGCTGAGGCACCCTCCCAAATTATGGACAGTGCTGAGGCACCCTCCCAAATTATGGACAGTGCTGAGGCACCCTCCCAAATTATGGACAGTGCTGAGGCACCCTCCCAAATTAGGGAGAGTCTCGAGGCACCCTCCCAAATTATGGACAGTCCTGAGGCACCCTCCCAAGTTGTGGGAGTCTTGAGGTACCTTCCCAAATTATGGACAGTGCTGAGGCACCCTCCCAAATTATGGACAGTGCTGAGGCACCCTCCCAAATTAGGGAGAGTCTCGAGGCACCCTCCCAAATTATGGACAGTCCTGAGGCACCCTCCCAAGTTGTGGGAGTCTTGAGGTACCTTCCCAAATTATGGACAGTCTTGAGGCATTGTGCCAAATTATGGACAGTCTTGGGGCACCCTCCCAAGTTGTGGAGAGTCTTGAGACACCCTCCCAAATTATGGGCAGTCTTGAGGCACCCATCCTAAAATTGAAAAACTATTCTAATAGTTTTTCATAATGCAGCAACATCCACACATGTAGGACACCCAACGTACAGACTGCATTCACACTTCAGTGTTTTGAATCACGGGGCAGAATTGTCACGATTATTGTTGGAGAAATAGCTCTGCAATTGCGGCAACCCACATCGCGGGAGCATGCCCCCCAAAAGTAGCTCCTGAACTTTTTTCTTATCCCACAACAATTGCGGCAGACCCGCACTGCGATTTTGGGTGTCATTTAAATTAATAGCATCTCAAATGCGAGTCCCACGATTTGTCAGCACCTTTAGGCTGAAGAGTGACTACAGCCTAAATGTGCAAGTTGATACTGACTAGTATTCCAAAGGTTTTCTCCATCACTCAGCTATGTAACTCCCAAACTGATTGAGGGGCAGGGGAGGGCCAAACAAGAATGTTATGCAAGCAACTGACATCCTCATTAACTGATCATGTCATTGGTCGTTAGCAGGTCAGCAGCTAGTAATGGTGTACAATGAAAAGCTGTGGCTTTGTGTAACCTAAAAGGCAGGCTTCATCCTCCCACCGCCTTGTATACAATTTTTTGGCAAATTTTAGGCATTTTGCTGAGGCACCCCTGAAGAAACCTCAAGGTACCTGGTTAAAAAAGGCTACTTTAAATGACAATTGCACAGTTGTATGACACTGTACCCAAATTTTTATCCTTTTTTCCCCACAAATAGAGCTTTGATTTTGGTGGTATTTGATTACCTCTGCGGTTTTTATTTTTTGTGCTGTAAACCAAAAATGACTGACAATTTTGAATGAGGAAAAAAAAATTATATATATATATATATATATATATATATATATATATATATATATATATATATATATATATATATATATATATATATATATATATATATATTTATTTATTTATTTATTACTTTCCGTTATAAAACATAACCAATAAAAAAATAATCTAATTTCTTCATCAATTTAGGCCAATGTTTATTCTGCTACATGTTTTTGGTAAAAAAAAAATTCCAATAAGCATATATTGGTTTGCGCAAAAGTTAAAGACTACAAATTATGGGATATATTTATGAAACTTTTTTTTTTTTTTCCTACTAATAGTGGTGATCAGTGACTTAAAGTGAGACTGCACAATTTTGGTGCACAAATTGGACACTTTTATGGGGATCAGTGGCACTAATACAGTGATCAATGCTAAAAATATGTACTGTGACTGTATTAATGACACTGGCCTGGAAGAGATTAACATCAGGGGTGAGCAAAGGGTTAACTTTGTACCCAGCTTATGTTTTCTTACTTTAGGGGCGGTTCTTTTACTAGGGGAAGGCATGGATCCATGTCCTTACTGACAGAATGGTAATCTGCCTTGTTTACATAGGCAGACTGCCATTCTGCCTGTGTACTGAACGATCAGCGGCGGGTGCCCGCTGATCGGCTCCTGCTGTGATTCTACACATGCTAGCCGGAAATGAAGGATCGTGCGCGTGTATGTGTGTGTGTGTATATGTATATATATATATATATATATATATATATATATATATATATATATATATATATATATATATAACCCTGCTCAGTGTGCCTGCCCTGTAGCAGTAAAACTGCTATAGAGAGGTCAGCAACTGGTTAAAGGATATCTAAGCTTAAGAACAAAATTGTAATATCTATATTGTAGCATACCAGTCCTTAGAAGTGGTGGTTGCAGTGGGTTTTTTTTTTATTTGTTTGTTTTTTGTTTTTTTTGTTTTGTTTTTTCAGGTTAAATTATTTTTTAGCAAGTACAGAAAAATACTTGTTAATTATACCAACGATACACTGTCACTTCCTGTTGGCTGATTTGAAAACACAAATATTCCTCCTGTCTCCCTTCTAAGCTGGCTTCCATAAGCTACCAATTCCTCTCCCCTCACATTATGAATAGAAGACTTACTGTAACCCAAATCAGGAGGGCAGCCATGGCTTCTTCCACAAATACAGAAAAGTGAATGAGCATGGTCACCCTAGGACAGGAATTCATTATATTATTAGGTGGAGAATAAAGTAAACAAAAGAAATGAAGAAAACAAATGCAGCCACCACATCTAAGAATTGGTAGGCTGCAATATATTTATATTTTTGGGTGTTTCAATGTGAATTAACGTGATACTAAATGCACACTGTTTAATTTACATCATCCCTTCTCTTTCTGTATGCAGATGATGGCACTGTAATTATTAAAAAAACTAAAGAAAAAAAACAATTACCTTCTTTCCCTAATCGATATACAGCTGTCACATGACCCAGCTCTTCCCCAGCCTGTCTGTAGGGAAACAGTGGCAGGAGGAGCTTCTAGTCCTCTGCTGCTGGTCATATGTTCAAAATAAACAAAAAAACTGCCTTTGGAATACAGAGTAAAAATAAATAATATCAATAAACTATTTTAAATTGTCATACAAATATGTATTTGAAATCAAATCTTTATTATTTTTTTGGCAATAACATGGTGTGGGCGGAGTTCTGGCAGTCATAGGCTGTTATGCCCCTCCAGTCTATTTCATATAATAAAATGGGGGTGAAGCCTCCATCAATCAAGATGTAATATCCCACCCCCATTGTTTTGAGCTGGTTAGTGAGCATTGAGGAGGACAGAGGGGAGTGGGCTGTGCTTTACCACTGTGTATACACCCACATGTGTGACTCTGTAGTCACATGGGCTGCTCATATGTGATAGGGAGGACAGGGTAGAAATACACTGAAGACTGAGCATGTGTACTAGCAGTGTCAACACTGCTCTGCAAAATCCCCAACTGCGGTGGGGACATGGACCGGAGGGGGCACAGAGAACAGAATCTCATAGTGACTCAATGAGTATAAACAGCATGTAATACACCAGTTATTGATAGTTTTTAATGATGTGGGTTTAATGACAGTTTAAAGCAGCAAGAGCAAGCAGTACATACTGCTACTATGCACCATGTGTGTGTTCTCATTCATTGAAGCTTTCACAGGACATGTGGGAAAGTCGTGTGTGCTTCCAGAAGTGTCTGTCTTTCTCTTCATATACAGAAATACAGGTTGGCAATGGAGCAAATCCTTTTGCACTTTACCAGATTGAATGACTTAACCCTCATGCAGTCCCAAGGAATCCTTTAGCCTTTCTGAGAAAAAAACACACACAGACTCCCATTTAAAAAGCCAACTTTCTGGATTTGCCCTGATCCATCACATGCACACAGCAGTAAGTGATCTGGAGAACAAAAGATTTTTCCATTGGAAAGATGTCTATGGAAAATCCAGTTCACCAGTTGAAACTGCATGAACAACAGTCTATAGATCCCACTGGAAGTGAGCAGGGGCAGAATAACCTTGTACATACGTGAAGTGGAACTTGCGCAGATGATGGATGGATGGCCTTGGATGTCTGTGTGCAGAGCTGCTCACCCATACGTGTACACAGGTACATGCTTGGATGCATGTAAAGATCCATACAGCTGCTGCACCTGTCAGACTCTCGTTGATTTATACCAGGCTTCCAGGCTCGGCTGTATGCTACTCCAGGTACATAAACACCTCTTCATGAATGTATGGGTTTATGTGCCCATATCATCAAAAGCTTAAAATATAACTGAAGGCAAAAACATTATTTTTTTTTTTAGTTGGTTGTGGATGAAGTGGAGAGGGATTAGAGCACCCGTCAGGTTTTTATTGTTGCGTCCCAATTAAAGAGTTTTTGTCCAGATACCCGTTGTCACCGAAAGTGAAAGCAAATACCAACTTTTGAGTGGTTAAAGTGGTTGTAAACCCTTACAAACCACTTTGACCTACAGGTAAGCCTAGATTAAGGCTTACCTGTAGGTCCAAGAAATATCTCCTGAACCTATACGGTTTAGGAGATATTTACAAAAAGACAGCCACCGCTGTCTACGGCGCATTCGCCGTAGACAGCGGCGCACTGGGCAGGCCGCAGATCGCAGCGAAATGCTGCTCGTGTCTGCTCCTGTGCGCATGCACGGGAGTGACGTCATCACGGCTCTGGCGAATCATAGCGCCTGAGGAGCAAGACCCGGAAGTCACTCCGGGATACATGGCAGTGGCGAACATGAAGACGGAGGACAGCTTCGGGGGCTTCGTTCTCAGGTAAGTTATTCATAATGAGCTAGTATGCTATACATATTAGCTCATTATGCCTTTGCCTTGCAGGTTGCTTTTTTTTTTTTCCAACTGCCTTTACTTCCTCTTTAAAAGAGGAAGAATAAAGGGGATATCTCCAAATGGGGACATCAGTTCTGGTGGCAACCAGGGATTTCCCTCACTTTGGAGAGATTTCCTCTCACACTCTGCTTTGGCTATGGGACAGGAAATGAAGGGAAATCTCCCCAATAGGACAATGATGGCAGTAAAGCCTGACTGGGGTTATAACCCTACCATACTCTGTTCCAAATGAAAAAAAATGTTGCTTTCAGTTTTACTTTAAAGCCATACATCACCCAACATTTTTTAATTTGTTTTTGGAGAAAAGCTAGACACACTGTGTTTTTTTTTTTTTTTTTTTTACCATCATGTTCACATTGGAAAGATTTTTCCTCACATTTTTTCAGGACAGGAATTGTGGGCAAAGATAAACCAAAAACACGTTTGTCATAGACCAGTAGGAAAGAGAAGAATAGAGCTGCACTGCACAAGTCTGTAATGCTTCCACGACTTTGAGAGCAAGTGGACAGGCTCTACGGTGTGAAATGCGTCAGTGGAACAGTGCCTGTGGAGTGTCTCTGTCCACTTGCTGTCAGTGGAGGCATTACAGACTTGTAAAGTGTGGCTTAATTTTGCTCTAAAAAAAGTGTTTTTGGTTTGTGTATGCCCCTGCTTGTTTCCCACTGGCCTATAATTGCTGATGGGGCCCAAATTGAACATTTGCACCTGGCTATGTGTGGTTGCCTAATGGTGCAGTGGAGGCATCAGAACAGGGGGTTACAGCAGAACAAACTCACCTTTTGGCAGTTAACTTCTGTTTTCAAAGGGCTATTTATAAATGTTTTAAGTCTGGAATCACACATTTTTCTGATTGATTTTGATTGTGAAAACATAAATAGACTCCTCAGTGCATCCCAGAAAGTATTCACAGCACTTCACTTTTTCCATATTTTGCTATGTTACAGCCTTGTGTACCAACAATTCCACAAACAATACCCCATAGTGACAACGTGATATAAATTTGGTTGAAATCTTTTCAAATGTATTAAAAATCAAAAACGAAAAAAAAAATCACATGTTGAGCGCTGTATTAATGCCAATGGTCCCAAAAATGTGTCAAAATTGTCCAATGTGTCCGCCATAATGTCGCAGTCATGATAAAGATCACTGATCGCTGCAATTACTAGTAAAAAAAAAAAAATTATCAATAAAAATGCCATTAAACTATCTCCTATTTTGTAGATGCTATAACTTTTGCGCAAACCAATCAATATACACTTATTGCGATTTATTTATTTATTTTACCAAAAATATGTAGAAGAATACGTATCGGTCTAAACTGCGGGAAAAAAAAAAATTCTATATTTTTGGGGTATTTTTATTATTGCAAAAAGTAAAAAAAAAAGATTTATTTTCAAAATTGACGCAATTTTTTTGTTTATAGTGCAAAAAATAAAAACCGCAGAGGTGATCAAATACCACAAAAAGAAAGCTCTATTTGTGGGGAAAAAAGGATATCCGTTTTGTTTGGGAGCCACGTCGCATGACCGCATAATTGTCAGTTAAAGCGACACAGTACTGTATCAAAATGTGCTCTGGTCAGGAAGGGGCTAAATTCTTCAGGGGCTGAAGTGGTTAACAAAGTATTGAGCAAAGGCTGTAAATACTTATGGATGTGGGATTTTTTTTTTTTATAAATTTGCAAAGATTTTAAACAAACATCTTTCATGTTGTCATGGGGTATTTGTAGAATTTTGAGGAAAATAATGAATTGAATCCATGTTGGAGTAAGGCTGTAGCAAAATGTAGAACAAGTGAAGCCCTGTGAATACTTTCCGGATGCACTGTAAATTTTCAGACAACTTTTGAAGATGATTTAAACAAGAGGGTGTGGAGATGGGGGATCAGGCAGAACACAGCTTTCCGTGCAGCCTGCAAGAGCAGCGAAGGCTAAGAGATCGGTACCTAAAATGTATATTTTTTTTTTAACAGAAATGTATTCATAATACTGATGGCCAAAGTAATAATTTATCACATTACTGAATTGCTTTAATGTCTGTTTTTTGGGGAGTGTATTGTCCATATTTTTCATTTTAATCAGGAGCAACACCAGGAAATTGGTTTGTTCCAAAAGTTCAATAAATGTCACTTGAAATATAAAATTACTGCATCTAAGTTACTCTTTTATTAAATTAACAAAGTCACCTTTATAAAATTGCCAGGGTGTTTAATTTTTTGGGGAAAAGCCATTTTGCCTATCATGCTCTTAGGCTCCATGCACACTGAAGCTGATAAACTGCAGTTTATTGGCGTTTGGGCGTTTTTTGTAAAAGCCCATAAACTCCACTCTATGTTAGCCTATGTGTCCATGCACACATGGACGTTTTTCAGCTTTAATGAGCAGTGGAGTTTATGGGCTTTTTTCTGAACGCCAGAAATTCGCGTTCAAAGTGCCGTTTTTCAGCGGCAAAAAACGACAAACGCTCATTAACGCTCATTAACGCTCATTAACGCTCGTTCATTAGTGTTCGGCATTCTATTTTTCAATGCATTGTGGGATTTTTGGAGTGTCCTCTGTGTATTTTTATAAAAAACGCCCATTAACGCTAACGCTGTAAAACGCTCATTAACGCTCATTAACGCTAGTATAAAACGCTGTTAAAAGCAGGTTTTTCAACCAGCGTTTTCTGCCAGCAATCTGGCGTCCAGAAATAGCTTTTTTGAGCTTCAGTGTGCATGGAGCCTTATACAGTATTGTGTATTACCCCCTTCACTTCTATACAGCAGAATGGCTCTAATAGCTCATTTGCGACCTCATTCAGGCATGTCTCGGGTCATTGTCTGACCCGCTTTGTTGCCCATCTAGTTTATAATGCAGACAATCAGCAACAAATTGAAGTCCTATATAAAACTCATTAAGCCACCTACAAACTATAGTTTCACCAGCGAACCAGACTCAACAGTGCTGTGCATTTTGTACGCCTCTTTAGTTTTCACTGATTGTACCCTTTCTTGGTAATATATTTCAATCCATCTCCTCCGTTACCCAGTTTTCCAATTTTAAACTGGAATTGCTCCTTAGTATTGATCCAGCCCCTGCTTTTGTAAACTGCAGGCATCCAGTTTCATTAATCTGCCCCTCTATCATTCTGCCCCTTCTAGTCCACATGTGCAGTGGAAACTTCCCTGCTTAAAATATATATTAACCCAACCATTACAACCCCATATAAGCTTTGCATGTTAATATAGTGTGAAGTAATTTTCAATATTTCTAAATCTGGAGCTTCATTAAAAAAATACCAGTACTTCTTGTTATAGATTGACAGCACACTGTACCTGCCTTCCAATTGTACTCTTATGTTATACTGTGACATGGGTTGGACTGAAAAAGGGAAAAACAGTGTTTTATATTAAAAAAAAAAAAAGGTCCATTCTCAAATGTTGTTTAGTAAGGGCTATATCTACCTTAATGATGGTATTGTGGCTTGTAAAATGTTCAGCTTCATTACATCTTTGAGACTAAGTTGCCGGCGTCAAGAGATACATTATTAATTGAATTAATCAGTAGATAAACACTTTGTTTTACAGACTGTTATATAAAAACCATTAGAGCACTCCATCCATGAAATGAAATTGAATTGCTCATTGATTTTTTATTCATGAACCATAGTATAGGTCTTTCAGTTACTGTAGCTCTCTAACTATCAGTAGACTGAAGAGAAATTCCAACTAAGATATCTTTACAAGTCTACATGAATATATTCCTGATATACCACAATATGATGGATATCCCAAGAGAGTTTGATTCCCAGTGGAAGGTATCATCTCAACAAATTCACAAACACAATTCCAAAAAGAAGATAATAGGACTTTTGATATACCACTGGGACTAAATACATCAATAGGAGAGGAAAAAGTAATAAAAACTAGTAATTTTTATTGTGTACGTACTTTACTTTCCCTAAAATTACAAAAATACAATACAGTTTAGAACCCTAGTTTTACAAGTGCTATAGAAAGTGCTATAGAAAGTAATGATAATAGCATGTATGGTTTACGCATTTTGCGGATGTCTCCACTTCCTTGCTAAGCCATGTAAACACTTGTACTGAAATCTAAGCAAACAAGAAGCATATTAATATATAATAGAACCAAAATACATAAAATAAATTAAATACAAACTTTTTCTGAAAGTCTGAAATATACCTTCTCTTGGGTCAATATAGGAAATGTACCTGAGGGTAAAAATTTTAATAGCTCTCTGTAGTGGAAATCAAAAAAGCTTTCGAGGCACACGGCCTTTCATCAGAATAATTACATATGCACTGAAGACATGCCATTTTTACGCTACACAGTCCCGTGGTAATGCAGGAAAATTCAAACAAGATAGCTCAGCTGGTGGATGTGGATTGCTTAGGTGACAGATTGCCCTGGTACACAGAGCCTTATTTTGCACCGATTCAAAGGTTTGATGTAACGATTAAGACAAGTAGGTGTTTCCTAGGGGGCTGTTGAAGCCCAACTCCACCAAAAAAGGTTTTTTTCCTTAGTGTTAAAGTTGGGAATTGTAAGACTATTAAATGTCAGCATGGATAGACAAACAAGAAGAGAGGGGTAAGACTGTAAAGCCCATCATACACTGATGGACATTCAGCCGGTCCAATAGGAACTGTCTGAATTTTGATCAGTGTGAACGCTCCCCTGCTCCACAGAAGTCGGTTGTTTAACTTCTGTTGATGGAACATGTTGGAAACATTTTCCCTCGTTTAGCAGCTACAGCCAGTCATCAGTGTATTCCTACCCAACATGGGCGATGATGGAATGTCCCAGCTCGAAGGGAGGCAGCAAAGGGATTCCTGCATCTATCTTGTGTGTAGCTGGCTGAACATAAAAAAATAACATTGATGGCCACCTTTTGACTTAGTTCTGAACATTATTAGCCAGGTCCCTGTCAGCTTTAACAAGACCTAGTTTGTTGCTCCTGTTGGATATTCAGGTGCCTAGCTTTCAAGCAGTCATCCCTAGATTGAGTACCAGCACACCTTATCTGGGTATCTCCCACTACTTTCCAAGATGGGTGGAAAGGTGGGTCAGCTTGAACTACAGTGCAGCAGTGGTCATCAGAGGCGTTAAAATCCTTGTGGGCATGCAGAAAATATGAGTGGTCCCAGCCTACGTTAATAAAAGCATGTATCCATTTATTGCACAACATAAGTAAACATTTGCATTCAAGTAAATTATGTTCTGCTTGAGCTTGGAACAGAAGAGAGCGGAGTGAATCGGCAATCAGCTGTCATGTACAAGATTCCTGACCCGCCAAAGGGAAGTAAAGACAGCAGCGTCTACGGGCTTTTAGGACCAAGACAGCAGGCATGGGGAAGTAAAAGAGTCAATATAATGTGTTTCGGAGGCCCTGCCTCCTTTATCAAGTATGCCCAATAGTAAAGCAAGATTTTCTTTTGTACTGACGACTGCAAGCCAATATGGCAGGTGGGAAATGAGAGTAACTTTGACAGGTTTGAAAAGACCAATGAGCTTGCGGGGGTGGGATAGATGCATTTATAGTCACCATACATATATATATATATATATATATATATATATATATATATATATATATATATATATATATATATATATTGTGGCAGCAGGCAGGTAAAATCACCTGGTTGTATTCAGGATGGGAAATATGTGTGTCCTAGATTCAGGCTTTATGCAGACTTTTACAATTAGAGGGGAAGAGTTAATGAGCCCAGCTGTAGTAAGTGGGCTCATTAAGGCCTCTACAAAAAACCCCAGCATGCATAGGGAGATGCTCCATCCTGGAACCAGTTTTGTGTGTATAGACTGGGGAGTCTGAGATCTGTTCTGTGCGGTGAGTTAACGCCTGTGTGGCAAACCCCTACAATAGAGACAGGGACTGGGGCAGCACAAGGCTGCACCCAGTTGTTAGACAGGGAGTCTACGTGTGTAGTTAGAGGTCAAGCTGACCAGGATTTATTTTCTTGTTTTATTTTGTTTGGCTGTTATTTGTATCACTGCATGTAGCAAAAATAAACCGGATCTTTTGTTTTTTGAACCTACACCGCTGTCTGCTGTGCCTGACTTTGTGTTGTGAACCCATCCAGGGGGTCACACACACCCGCTACCGAGCTAACCCCTCACAGTTGGTGGAGAATTTTGGCAAGTTTTTTTTTTCAATTTTTTTAAGGCCAGCATGGAAGAGATACTGAGACAGCTGGCTCTAGCAAATGCAAACCAGCAGCAAGCAAATGCAAATCAGCAGCAAACAAATGCAGCTTTACAAAAGAGCCTTGCAGCCCAGCAGAAAGCTCACCAGCAGAGCCTGGAAGCTCAGCAACAAGCACTGCAGCAATCTGAAGCCCGCTTTATAGACCTATTGCAGAAACAAGAGCAGAATTTTCAACAGAAAATAGAGACATTAATACAGCAACGTCCGCAGACCAATGAAGCAAGTGGTTACAATAATACCGCATCCTTTGGTGTGAGCCGTTTATTGACAAAAATGACTAGAGAGGATGATCCGGAGGTGTTTTTGACCACATTTGAAAGGACTGCTGAAAGGGAAAAGTGGCCTAAGGAGCAATGGGCTGGACTGGTGGCCCCTCTGTTAACTGGGGAATCACAGAAAGCTTATTATGACCTAGAGCCTGACCAAGCAAAAGACTATGTGGTGCTAAAAGCAGAAATATTGGCACGGCTGGGTGTCACCCTGGCCGTCCGGGCTCAGCGTGTGCATAATTGGACTTTTCAGGTTGGAAAACCCCCCAGGTCTCAAATGTATGATCTCATTCACCTGAGCAGGAAGTGGCTGCAGCCAGAGACTTTGACCGCACCAAACATTGTGGAACGTGTTGTTATGGATCGTTTCCTGAGAGCTCTTCCTACTGCCATCCAAAAATGGGTAAGCCATGGAGACCCAGAAAATGCAGATAAACTTGTGGATCTGGTTGAGAGGTACTTGGCTACAGAGAACCTGACCACCTCTTCCAGGGACTCACGGACTTTCCACCCTAAGACCAGATCATTCCCAGTGGCGGGTAAGATGTCTCCAAGGGGTGAGGGTGGAGAGAGTGAGAGGGTGGGAGTTCTACCTAAGGTCTGGCGGGAGCCGCCCAGGAAGCCCATGCTGCAAGAGACAGCGAAAAAGATTGTTTGCTACTGCTGCCGGCAAGAGGGACATATTGCAGCCAATTGCCCCGTTGTGGATGAGCCTATGCAATGTGACTTTATAAGGGAGAGACGTCAGTCGCTGTTTGCGACAGTTGCATGCACTGCCATTCGGGGACCTGAGAAACATTTATGTAAAATGTGTATTAATGGTAGAAATGTTGATGTGTTGCTGGATTCAGGTAGCCTGGTAACATTGATAAAAGCTGAATTAGTTACTACAGAGGTCTCTGGGAGGAACAGGGTGGCTGTTATTTGTGTGCATGGGGACACTCGAGAGTATCCTGTAACTTCAGTGTTTTTTGAGACCCCCAAAGGTAACCTCTCTCATCAGGTGGGGTTAGTGTCTCACTTACCACATGATGCTATTGTGGGAAGGGATTTTCCAAAATTCTGGGAACTCTGGGATTGTCCTGAGGCCCCCATTGGTGCCCCTATAAACCAGGAAGATGACCAGAATTCCTCTGGGAGTGGTGAGGACTCTCCTGAATTTCCCTTGTCGGTATTGGCGGGGGAAACTCGAGAAACTGGGGAGGAGCCAACATCCTCAGATGAAAACATGCCGTCTGTGGAGTTTTCGGATCTTGAGGTTCACAGGGAAAATTTTGCCACAGAACAGTTAAAAGACCCCACCCTAATAAAGGCACGGGAAAATGTGGTGAAAATAGATGGCGAGTTAGTGAACCCAGATAAGACTTGCCCTTATCCTTACTTCACGATGGAGAGGGACCTGCTGTATCGAGTGGCTCAAAGGGCAGAAGAAACCATTGAGCAACTTGTAGTGCCCAAACCTTACAGGAAGTTGGTGTTAGAATTGGCCCATGGGCACATTCTGGGAGGTCATCTGGGGACAGAGAAAACCAGAGAGAGGGTATTGCAGAGATTCTATTGGCCTGGGGTCATGAAGGAAATAGAAAATTATTGTTCCTCCTGCCCTGTGTGTCAGAAGTCGGCACCTATGCCACATTTCCGTAACCCACTGGTACCTCTTCCTATCATTGAGGTCCCCTTTGAAAGGATCGCAATGGATTTGGTAGGTCCGATAATGAAGTCCGCCAGGGGGCATCAGTACATTTTGGTTATATTGGACTATGCCACCCATTATCCGGAAGCAATTCCTCTCCGAAATACCTCGGCCAAAACCATAGCCAAAGAGCTATCCCTTGTTTTTAGCCGCGTGGGTATTTGTAAGGAACTGCTTACAGACCAAGGTACACCCTTTATGTCCCGGGTTATGAAAGAATTATGCAAGTTGTACAAAGTGAAGCAATTGCGTACATCTGTGTATCACCCCCAAACAGATGGGTTGGTTGAAAGATTCAACAAAACCCTAAAACAAATGTTAAAGAAGGTGGTGGATAGAGATGGAAAGAATTGGGATTGTCTAATACCCTATCTGATGTTTGCCATTAGGGAGGTACCCCAATCCTCTACGGGTTTCTCACCCTTCGAGTTGCTCTATGGGAGACACCCAAGAGGGCTGCTGGATATCGCCAAGGAAACTTGGGAAAATGAGAGTTCTCCTCACAGGAGTGTGATTGAGCATGGTAATGCCAATTGTAAAGGAACATTTAACCCAAGCGCAGTTAGCACAGCAGAGAGTGTACAACCGTGGGGCCAAGACACGTACTTTTTCCCCGGGGGATAGGGTCTTGGTGCTAGTCCCTACGGTTGAAAGCAAATTTCTGGCCAAATGGCAAGGTCCATATGAAGTAATTGAAAAAATTAGTGAGGTGAACTACAGGGTTAGACAGCCAGGAAGGCGAAAGCCGGAGCAGATCTATCACGTCAATCTGCTGAAAGCCTGGAGGGATAGGGAATCCCTAGTCGCAGAGACTTTGTCACAAGTACAGCCTGATTGCTTAGTTCCTGAGGTTGGAATAGCAGACACCTTATCGAAACCCCAACAACAGGAGGTTAAAGAGTTTGTACTTCGTAACAAAGAGATTTTCTCTGAGCTTCCGGGACAAACCTCTGGCGTAGAGCATGACATTATCACCCCGCCAGGAGAAAGGGTAAAACTAAAACCTTATAGAATACCAGAGGCCCGACGGGAGGCAATACGTGGGGAGGTTCAAAGGATGCTGGAATTGGGTGTGATAGAGGAGTCCCAGAGTGACTGGTCCAGTCCTATTGTACTAGTGCCCAAACCTGATGGGAGCTGGCGGTTTTGTAACGATTTTCGACAATTAAATAAAGTTACAAAATTTGACACCTACCCCATGCCACGTATAGATGAGTTGGTTGACCGTCTGGGAACAGCCCGATATATGACAACTCTTGATCTCACCAAAGGGTATTGGCAAATTCCCCTGGCCGAGTCGGCCAAGGAGAAAACTGCGTTTGTAACCCCAGATGGGGCATTCCAATATAAGAGAATGCCGTTTGGGTTACAGAATGCACCGGCAACATTCCAGCGGAAAATGGATAAGATTCTGAGGCCCCATCATAAATATGCTGCAGCTTACCTGGATGATGTGATTATCCATAGCACAGACTGGGTCTCACATTTGCCAAAAGTACAAGCAGTCCTAGACTCTATCCGGGAAGCTGGGTTTACGGCCAATCCAAAGAAGTGTACCATTGGACAGGAGGAGGCCAAATATCTTGGGTACACTATTGGGAGGGGGGTGATAAAACCCCAAGTCAATAAAGTCGAGGCCATACAGAGTTGGCCACGTCCCAACAGCAAGAAACAGGTACGAGCCTTTCTGGGAATCGCTGGCTATTATCGACGATTCATTCCCCATTTTGCTTCTCAGGCTGTGCCCCTCACCAACCTGACAAAAGGGAAAGAGTCTGTTATGGTTAAATGGTCCCCAGAGGCTGAAGAAGCATTTCAGTCCTTAAAAACAGCCTTATGTAGCCAGCCAGTGTTGTACTCACCAGACTTCTCTAAGGACTTCGTGGTACAAACTGATGCGTCAGACGTTGGGTTAGGAGCGGTGTTATCCCAGGTCTGGAATGGGGAAGAGCACCCAGTCATTTACCTCAGCAGGAAATTAAAGTCCCATGAGGTAAATTACTCCACGATTGAGAAGGAATGTTTAGCAGTGAAGTGGGCTCTAGATTCCCTTCGGTACTATCTGCTAGGTAGGCACTTTGACCTGGTGACTGATCACGCTCCTTTAAAGTGGATGGCTCAAAACAAGGAGACCAATAGAAGGGTAAATAGGTGGTTCCTGGCCCTACAGGAATTTAACTTTACAGTTAAGCATCGTCCTGGTGTTAAAATGGGGAATGTGGATGCTTTGTCTCGGATACATGCGTGTCTGGCTGCTTGTGTTACAACCCCAAAGTTGAAACAAGAGGGGGGGGGGGTATGTGGCAGCACGCAGGTAAAATCACCTGGTTGTATTCAGGATGGGAAATATGTGTGTCCTAGATTCAGGCTTTATGCAGACTTTTACAATTAGAGGGGAAGAGTTAATGAGCCCAGCTGTAGTAAGTGGGCTCATTAAGGCCTCTACAAAAAACCCCAGCATGCATAGGGAGATGCTCCATCCTGGAACCAGTTTTGTGTGTATAGACTGGGGAGTCTGAGATCTGTTCTGTGCGGTGAGTTAACGCCTGTGTGGCAAACCCCTACAATAGAGACAGGGACTGGGGCAGCACAAGGCTGCACCCAGTTGTTAGACAGGGAGTCTACGTGTGTAGTTAGAGGTCAAGCTGACCAGGATTTATTTTCTTGTTTTATTTTGTTTGGCTGTTATTTGTATCACTGCATGTAGCAAAAATAAACCGGATCTTTTGTTTTTTGAACCTACACCGCTGTCTGCTGTGCCTGACTTCGTGTTGTGAACCCATCCAGGGGGTCACACACACCCGCTACCGAGCTAACCCCTCACAATATATATATATATATATATATATATATATATATATATATATATATATATATATATATATATACACACACATTTAATTGAAAATCGACAAATAGTATAGAGAATGATATGAGAAACTAAATGAAGATCAATAAAATGGATGTTAATGAAGCAAAACTGAGTGAGGGACCAAACTGGTTTGGTTAGTATTTACTTATGATGCATTCTTTTATTAACATGCGCTGCGACCATTTTCATGTTTTCTGCAGAGAAACACAGTAGTCTCAACCATCTGTGGTGTTTGGATCACGTGCCGTCATGACGTTTATAATAACACAATTAAAGGCAAACTAAAGGTTTAAGATGCACTTTATTTGTGAGACTCAATTTTATACAGTTTAAACTGTTTTTACTTTTTATAATGAATTTTTGTTTTACGCATACACATTTATTATGGGGTATCCTCATAACACAGGATTCATAAACCATTATGCCGTTTGCCTTCTGAAAACATTTCTCTCATTGAAACACTCTAAAGCTGGGGTCTCAAACTGGCGGCCCTCCAGCTGCTGCAAAACTACAAGTCCCATGAGGCATTACGAGGCTGAATGTTACAAGCACGACTCCCACAGGCAGAGGCATGATGGGATTTGTAGTTTCACAACAGCTGGAGGGCCACCAGTTTGAGACCCCTGCTCTAAAGAGTGCAGGGAATTAGAGGGAGAGTTAGGAGTCACTCCTCTGGCTCAATTAATTTTGTGTGTAAATTAGAGCTTGAGCTATTGAGTACTAAACAGGCTTTTTTTAGCACAGCTTGAAAAGAGCTCAACAGCTCTATCTCCTTGCAAAGGAGTACATCGCTCAAGGTATTCACCCTTAAAGTTCCACCGCCACTGCACAAGCAAAGGGTGCTGGCCCTGCATGTAGCAGAAGGTCTGGAGTAAAGAAGAGATGTCTGGATGCCCACACTCCAACAAAATCACCTTTATTTGAATTTCAAAAAAACACAAAAGAAACCACAGCGAGTGAGGGAATACAATACAGCAGGTAATACAGCTGTATGGACTGTCATATATTTTATGCTTTTTGGTGCTCGTTAAAGACCATTTTTTTGGAGTACGGCAATCCAGACATGCTCTATCTCCTAGTTGCAAATAATTGAAGAACTATGAGGGCCACACTCCAAGATAAATTCAAATGCCTTTTATTCGTGAAACAGAATCACACAAAAGTGGGTCACAGCAAAGCAACAATAGCTAACGCGTTTCACACTACCAAGAGTTCTTACTCATAGCTCTATCTCCTAGCTTGAAATAAAAGCACCGTTACTCTGTCTGCTTTTAGGTAATCCTTGAAAACTAATTTCTTCAGGGTAGCCTATACTGCTTCAGCCTAGCTACTGTACTTGTACTTTCTCCTTAAAAGGGTTTTAAAGGCAGAAGGTTTTTTGTTTATCTTAATGCATTCTTTACATTAAGATAAAAAGCCTTCTATGTGTAGCAGCCCCCTTAACACTTACCTGAGGTCTCTCTCTTTCCAGCGATGTCCACGAGTGTCTCAGCTGTCCGAGATTATCCTTCATGATTGGCTGAGACACAGCAGCGGGACCATTGGCTCCCGTGTATGTCAATCAAAGTCAGCTAGCCAATCGGGGGGGGGGGGGAGTGGGCGGGGCCCTGGGACAGGGCTCTGTGTCTGAATAGACCACAGGGAGCTGTGACTCAGTTTAGATGCCCCTATAGCAAGCCGCTTTCTGTGGGGGCACTGAACAGGAGAGAAGGGCCAGGATCACAGAAGAGGAACCCAAGAAGAGGAGGATATAGGCTTTTCTGTGCAAATCCACTGCAACAGAGCAGGTACGTATAACACGTTTATTATTTTTGTAAGAAAAAAATAGCTTTTACAATCACTTTAATTCCTAATGAATGCCCTTTGTGTCACTTGCCTCTCCCTTTAGACTATAAGGAGCAGGACCCACTTAACCATCCTGGATTGGATTGTAACTGTACTATCCCACTTTATTTTGAATAGCACTGTGAAAACTACTGGCATTGTATATATCCTGTATAATAATTTCTGATCAGCACAAAGGACATATGTTAAAATCTCCTACAAACTCTGTTTATTAGGGTAATTTGCTTTGCTTTGCCATTTGTTAACCCAAACATTTAACATTTAAAATGATTGCTGCATGCCAGGAGAGATTGATTTGGCATGAAGACTTCTACCATGCATAGATCACCATTTTATCTCCTGAGCTGTTCTCAGTGAACCGGTTCAGCGTGGCTGGAGCATTGTGTGTCCTAAGCGCTTGGGGAGGAGATTTTGCTATGTCTGGAGAAGAGCAGTCTGAATATTGTTGTACCATTCCAGATCCCCTGAGCAAAGAGCAAGGGCTCTGCAAGGAGATAGAAGCATGTGTAGCTTGCAAGAATCCTATCAGTGTCAAAAATGACATCACACTCTTCAAGGTTAACAGATTTCATACCCTGGAGAACCACTGCAGCCGTCTTTAACTCCTTCACACCTCATTCTGAGCTGCTTCTGGCAGTTTCCCTCACCTTGGCCAGGTCCCTTTTCTTTATTATCTCTCCTCTAAAGGCAATCTCTTATAAAGGAGTATTCCCTGAATTACATGCAATCTACTAGTTCAGATCTGTTCAGTCAGATAGTGAAGTTGAAACTCTTGTCTCTGTACAGATCTTCTTTCAGATGAACTAAGCTACAATGCATGATTATGTAACATTTGAATGCATTATCAGAAGTGTAGAAACAGATTGTAGGTTTAGGCAGTTTTCAGGGCAGTGAATGTCTTACTAAATTCTATCCTTGACACTCGAGTGGAGGTGTCAGACTTAGGATTTTGGGCTTGACATAAACTGTCTTAGGCCGCGTACACACGGGCGGATTGTCTGCCCAACTTAGTCCGCTGAACCGTGTTTCAGCGGACAATCCGCTCGTGTGTGGGCTTCAGCGGACTTTTTCAGCGGACAGTCTGACGGACTTTGTCTTTCGGAATTTCCGTAATTTTGTCCGTCCAAACTTGGTTTTGTCCGTCCAAACTTGGTTTCAGCGGACAGTCCGCTCGTGTGTAGGCAAGTTGGACGGACTAAGTATGGCGCATGCTCAGAAAGGATTTACACGGCCGAAGGTTGCATTGCAGTGTATTGGACGTCGTTTTTCTAGTCCTGTCGTACGTGCTGTACACGTCATCGCGCACGTTTTCAGCGGACTGTCTGTTCATCGTGTGTGGTCAAGTCCGTTCATTCAAAATTTGGACGGACTGTCTGTCGGATTGTCTGACGAACTTAGTTGGGCAGACAATCCGCCCGTGTGTACGCGGCCTTAGTTTTGGATAGGATGGTGGAGAGCGGTCAGGTTTCTACTGCTATTCGGAGCTCCTTTGGGCTTCATTCACACATGTTGCTTTGCGGGAACAAACATAAAATTGTAAGCTTTCCTGCAATGCACCAAAGCATGCTGCTCTTTTACAGATACATGAAAGTGTCATTCATTTTTAATGGCACTCCAGCGCATCTTGCTAACGTGAGCATATTCATGCATGCCAAAATATATGACACCGCAGTACTATAGTTGTCCTACTGACATTTAACAAGACCGGAACTCTCCAACTAAAATGCAGACAGAAATAATTTTTCCAAAGAACAAGGCAAGGCTAGAACCCCTGTCAGATATTTTATTTCTGTCCCTGTCAGTAACCAAAGGCTGGCACTGCTCCTTTTCATGCTCATACTCGTAAGCATATATGTATAACCAGACTTTGACGAATGAGAACATGCATGCTAATGTGCAGCAATGGACCACAGCCTATTTAAACCATACATGCTTAGTATTATTGCTGGGTGGTCTTCAGCTTTACATTATGATTTGTGTCCCTGAAAGCCTGCTTGACCTTGTTACCCGCCCAGCTCTGTCTGAATCCCCTTTGGATTCACCCTTGCCTGCAAATGTCTGCCACTGATTAATGTTACTTTTCCTGGCCTGGACTTTTGACTATGATTTTGCCTGCTGATTTTCTTGCTCCCTCGCTGCCAGCACGTTGCTGACTCCTGCCTATCTCTGACCTGGAATCTGAACAAAAGGCATACATTCTCCATAGCCCTCACCTTTGTATGTTCTGTGTCAGCAGAATGTCTCCCTCACTGAAACCTTCAAGGGCCTCCAAGATGGCTACTTCCAGCTGAAAAAAAGATGGGAATCTCTCGCCAGGTGCACACTGACACCACTGACATCTCCACCACTAACAATCTCCACTCCAGCAACCACTACACAAACACCCACAGTTGTGGTTCTGCCACCTGAACCTGAAGTTCCCATACCACAGAGGTTCTCTGGAGACCATAGCAAGTTTTGGGCCTTCACAAATGCTTGCCAGCTATACTTCATGCTACAGCCTTGCACCTTTGCAGTCTAAAGTACCAAAGTGGGGTCTATTATCTCTGTCGGAAGTGGATGTTACCTAAAGTTTCCACTCTTTCCACTGCTCTGGTTCTTTCATTGTCTCCTACTGCATCTGATATTCCAGAACTTATGCAACTGCGCCTCCTCTGATCCCCACTATCTCAAGAGCAGAAGTTACAATGCCATCAGAGTGACCTTTGCCTGCACTGTGAAGGAGCCAGTCATTTACGCAAACACCTGCCCTATTTAGACCAGTAAGTCTAATCCTCAGTTATGCAACTCTCTTTCCCTCATCATGGTTAAATCCACTCACATCACTCTTCCTGTTTCACTGCAGGTTCCAGGTGGAACACACTGGGACAAGGCTATAATTGATTCCATTGCCTGTAGTTGCTTCATCGACAATGTTTTTGCCCAGCAACACCACATTCCTCTGAATCCCGAACAACGAAGACTCTCTGTACAGCTGGCCAATGGTTCAAATATTAAATCAGGGCATATTATACACAAGACTCAGCCTTTGCCTGCAGTCAATTTGCCAGAACACCAAGAACTGCTCTGCCTTGACATTATTTTCTCTCCACTGTTTCTAATCATCCTGGGCATGCCATGGCTACAAACCCACAACCCCCAAATTAATTGGGCTAACGGTGGGGTTATTTTTCAGTCCACGTACTGTATCCAGAACTGTCTTAAAGTGGAAGTAAACTCCCCTATCGTTTTCAGCCAAGGAAGCTGCCATCTTTGCCTCTGTTTAATCTTCAACTGCTATGGTGCTGCACATGTGATTCGTTATGACACCAGCCATTGGATGGTTTGATAGTTTGGCTGAGAGCACAGCCAATGTGCAGTTAGCATTCCCGGCATGCCCTTTTTTTTTTTTTTATTAACTGTTTAAATCCATGGGTTTACTTCCACTTTAAAGCCTCATGTCGTGCATCTTCAACCATGTGTTGCCTGAGCACAGAATCTGAAGTGTACAAGTTGATTCCTCTAGTATATCACAAGTTCTTGGATGTATTTGACAAACAAAAGACAGACATTCTTCCTCTCCACCGTACTTATGACTGCCCTATTGAACTGTTATCTGGAGCAGAAATTCCTTTCCGTAAGGATTTTCCTGCTCTCCGTGCTCAAACTTGTGCCACTTAAGGACTATATCGAGGTGAATCTTGGTAAGGGCTTTTTTCCTCCACTTCCCCAACTGGTTTGGGAATATTCTTCATAGAGAAAAAGAATCATTCTCTTTGTCCATGTGTGGATTACAGAAAGTTGAATCAAATCTTGCTTAAAGACCACTACCCCCCCCTTCCTCTAATCCCAGAATTGTTCCAGAAATTTTGTTCCACAAATGTCTTTACAAAACGTGATCTGCATGGTGCTTATAACCTGGTCCAGGTTTCAAAGGGCAATGAGTGGGAAACCGCTTTCTGAACATGATTTGGCCACTCTGAATACCTTGGTATGTCATTCGGACTTTGTAATGCCACATTTTGGTGTTTTATCAATTAAAGTTTCAGGGACATTGTGGGCTTGTTTGAGATTATCTACCTGGATGAAATTATAACATTGGCAAGAAAAAGCATTGAAGTAAATCCACTATAGACTGACTTTATAAAAAGTACACCTTTTTGAGTGGTCCGGTCAGAGCCCAGACTTTAATCCCATAGAGATGGTGTGGAATGACCTTGCGAGCCATTCACACCAGACATCCTACAACCTATAAAAACTAAATTATAGCAATATCCGTGCTCACAACCTATATTTTAAGACCATAACAAAACAGTCTTAGATGGACAAAAAACACAAAATAGCAGCCAGCATAAACATTGTTAATCACAATATGAGTTATAGTAGAAAGTTCATATGCAGCGCTTAAATGGATGTATGAAACCCAAAAGGACAAGTGAAAACTCTGGAGTCCTTGAAAGAGGAGGAGGAATCCTGATGTCCATCCCGTGGCTGTGTTGTCTGCTCTGCATTGGAGGGATACCTTGATGCCTGGCCATGCAGTTGGATCGTTCTGATGGATTACTGGAAAGAACTGAGCTCCCTGTGAGGCCTGACTTAATCAACTTTCTGGTAAGGGCATTTGATATCAGCACGTTGGTGTGGTGTGTGGCCTCAGATGCTGAAATCGGTGCAGGGGACCCTTCTTCCCTTTTTTCCACTCAACCTTTTGGGTTTGATACATCCAGTTAAGCGCTGCATATGAACTTTCTATCCTACAACTGTGTCTGAGCTGAAGTCGTTTTATAAAGAGGAATGTTCAAAAATTCCTCCTGAACATTGTGCAGGTCTGATCCAGAGCTACTGAAAGTGCTTGCTTGAAGTTATTTCTGCCAAAGGAGGTTCAACCAGCTATTAACTCCACTGGTTTGATTACTTTTTCCTCTATAACTGCGAATATTTAATTTGTGTGTTCAATAAAGGCATGAGAAGCTAGACTTGTTTGTATGTTATCAGCTTAAAGTATAACTAAAGGCAAAACTTTTTTTTTAGTTTTAGATGGAGTGGAGAGGGATTAAGACATCTGTCAGTTTTTAAGGCTCTCTGTGTCCCAGTTAGGGAGATTTGTCCTGTTTACTGTTATCATCAGAAGAATGTAAAAGACAATCCCGAATGTTGGGCTGTCCCCAGAAAAGTAATAGAGGGGAAAGCTTCCAATTGGGACACTAGTTCTGGTGACCTGGGGGGTCCCAAAGAAATTCCACACTATACCTTTGAAAGAACCCAACAGCAGTGGTGACACAGAATCTTTGTAAGAGCAATTGTAACATTGCATGGAATTCCCAGCAACATTGTTTCACATAGGGGAGTTCTGTTTATACTCGGCCGCTCTAGACTCTGCAGGAATCCAAACTTTAAGCAGCAGTTGGCTCAGGCTCTCAGTGCACTGCTGAGAGCCCGAGCTAACCACCTCTGCTCCATCCACAGCCCAGTGCCCCAGTGAGCATTGGAGGGGCAGAGCAGAGAGCCAGTGACTGGCAGTCATTGCCTGTCTGCGCACTGAAGACTCTGTGTGTTTCAGTGATCTTGATTGTTTTGTTTGTGGTGTAAAGGTGGCGGGGGGACCTAGGCAAGTATGTATGTTCTATATTTTGAAATCTCACATTTCTCTTTTAAGCAGTAATAAGCCAGATTAGACCAGTGCATTAGAATTCGCCACAGTGGTTTGTTGAGACTGCACCTGCTTTCATTGATGCAAAACTGTCCTGCTGCTGGCTGGTTTCTATCACAATCTGAATAAGAATTAAGAGACCAAGATGATAAAGTATTAACTTTGCATTGGCAGGATAAATAGGTAAAGGGGGCACTAGCAAGAACAAAAACTGCTGTGTTAATGCTAGCAACAGGCCATATCATAAATGTAATTTTAGATTTTGCTCATAGTCCCGTTTTAACTTGGAGGAAATGTTTACAGCCTAGGAATCACAAGGTACCTAAGCTGCCTGCATTTAACCAGTATTTATATTTTTTTCCACGATAAATTCACTTTAACTGTCACGCAGTGTTTGAAACAATTGATAGTCTGCTTTCCAGAAAATATAAGTACCAGCTTATAATTCACAATGATCAGCAGACATAATACAGAAATAAGACTGACAGAGCGATAACGAAAATGTTTCAATTTGTGTAGAAAAAATCCGCCCATAAAGTGAACATTCTAAGCTTGTATTATGCGCACTCACAGTCACTGGTCTGTGTAATCATGACAATTTATGATATTGTTTGATCATTGTTTGATCACGGAGTAGCTGGGATGACAGCTGCTGAAACACTGAGACAGCAATATGCATACACAGTGTATTTACAAGGATTAATATATTCTTCTAAGACATAACAGATACTTAAAGCAAAGGTGACCTTTAGGCTCCATTAGCTTGAATATTCTTTTGTCCTAAAGGCAAGGTTGAACTCTCCCATAAAACACTTGTGTAATAGTGCTTTGAAGATATATTTTGAATAGATTTTAAAGGCTTGCTTTTAAAAAAGCCCTGTTGGTTCATGCACATGATCAGCATATTGGTAATTAGCTGGAATTGTTTCATGAAAGTTAATTTTGCATGCTTTAACAGTGACTGCACAGAGTGTGAATAGAACAGTATTGGATGTAGGTCCTAAACCCTAATGTAATTCTAGGTACTATTGCTGCCAACACCAAAACCCAGCAGTAATAATAGTAGGATGTGTGGTCATTGCGCACCAATCAGGAACTGTCTTCAGTCAAACGCTGATTGGCTGGCCCTGCCTGTATGTCATCCCTTGATAGTGACCATGCATCCTGGTGGTGGCAGCTAAAGGGATACTGGAAAAACCGATAGGCAAGTAGGCAAGTATGAAATAGCTATTGTATTTGGTTATGGCAGGACAAATCTTGGTCACTAGAGCAACTGGTGGCCAGGACTGGTGCTGTCCATAAACACCCGTTCTAAGACCTGCTTGTCAGGCGAACTATCTATTGACTCTATCACGCCAGACATAGCTGCCTCTCTATACAGTATCTCACAAAAATGAGAACACCCCCCACATTTTTCTAAATATTTTATTATACTTTTTCATGTGACAACACTGAAGTAATGACACTTTGCTACAATGTAAATTTGTGAGTGTACAGCTTGTATAACAG